>NW_027492633.1:0-470876 GCF_021521415.1 Bidens hawaiensis
CACCCTTGCTAAACTCTAGACATACACATGTTGTGCGCAGATTTACTGTATTGCATTAAACTTGATTTCTCACCAACACGCAAGTGTTTGACGTTTATTTTAACACATGTTCAGGTTTGCAGTAGCTGTTTTGGAGCTTGTGGACACGTAGGAAGTTTTCTTTTACTTTTGGACCTAGATTAAAATGTATCAAGACAAGTTTATGTTGATCGAATACTTTGCTTTATAATATAATGATTTTTGTTAATTTATGTTATCTTGTGTTGCGCTGCGCGCAGCGCGATAAATGTGTATTAATAAATATTGACACCCAATAGTGTCACGGGTAATGAAACAATATGTGGCGCCCCGATGTATAATCCGCCTTTGGTCGGGTGTGACATACACCCCCCTTAACTTATTAAATAAATTACTATTACCCTTTAACATTATTTATATACATATTAGTCCCTACAACATATTTTTCACTTAATAATCTTCACTACATATATCAAATTAATAACTATCAAGTATTACTATTAATTTATTTTTTTGTATTAATATTGTAAATATTTATAATATATTTTTTTTTTTAATTTTAATAGTATATATATTTATAATATCCTTATTTTACCTCTTTATCTTTTACAAAATAAACCCGAAACTCGAAAACCTAAAACCCTAAACCCGAACCTAAACCCTAAACCCGAAACCCGAAAACCTAAACCCTAAACCGGAAACATGAAAACCTAAACCCTAAACCCGAACCCTAAACCCGAAACTCTAAACTTGAAATCATAAAAAAAAACGCAACTTGTAAAAAAAAAATGAAATCATTGTTTTTGTGCTAATTTGGTAATTATATAATTTCAAGGGGTAATATTAAAGTTGGTTTTTCCAGGAGGGGTGGGGGTATGACAAGCGAACCAGGGGAGGATACATTTAGCATGACCCTTTTCGCATATGTGCAAGGTATATTGTTCATAATTACATATGCTCTAGACTTTCTATGTTTAGTGTTGGGAAAAAAATCCTCTGATATCCTTCAGACACGCAACTTCGTAGTAGAGACACAAATAATAACATATTTAGTTGTTTTAGGTAGTATTTGAGTTTGAGTGAATCACGATAATAATAGCTTCAGCTGAGCTTGCAAAATCTTGTTATTAGAATCAGTGTGTTTGCATAAGAATCAATTAACTACACTATTACATGAAATACTGAAATCAGATGATGTATGTTAATAAATAGTTAGATACTTGCATATACCTTTAATTGTAGTTATATAATAAATTACTAGCTTTTAGTTTTAAATGAAAATAAATTCTGAAAATTACATATTGAAACACAATTTTTTATTTACGTGTTTTCCATGAACTATATTTTTTTTTAATTAAATTTATTCTTTCTTGTTTTGCTTTATTTTGATAATATATATCATTTTCCCCCGTCTAAAAGAAGGCGTTCAAAAAAAACTAAACTAAAAAATAACAATAGCCAAGAAAAAAACATGAAAAGACAGCATTCAAGTATTTTTCTTAATTTTTGGTAATGTGTCATAGTCATGGAGTATTATAATTTATATTAGGGAAAATTCTCAAAGAATTCCATTTTAAGATAGAGAACTTGAAAATAGTCCAAAAGTATTTGGTTTCCTAAATAGTCCTCTGAAATCTATCTCCTACGTGAGATTGGAATTCGTGACGTGAGTTTTGGTTGTCCTATCACAAACTGACACGTGTCACTTTAAAGATAAAGTTTAATAAAAATTTGACTTGGCCGATAGTTTTCAAGTCAAAATAGTTTTCTGAAAGACCATAGGTTTGGAATGAAAGTTGTCCGTCACGTGAGGTTTCGAAAAAGATGATTTTCGCGTTTTTTTGAAATGCATCTCCTCGGACGCATTTCAAATGAATTTCGTCTATTTTTGCATAAAAAGACGTGTTGTCAGAAAATATAGATTTTATTACAAAGTATTTTAATTCGATGGTTTTTTGATGAAACTTAACTGTTTTTACATAAAAAGAATATATATTAGAAAAGTAAATTTATCCATCACCGCCATCATTCACCACCCACCGCCATCATAACAACCACCACCCACCGTCATCATAACCACCACCACCCACCGCCCACCGCCATCATCAACCACCACCGCCATCACCACCACCCACCACCATCATCAACCACCACTACCCACCGCCATCATCCACCACCATCACCACCACCACTGCCCACCGCCATCATCCACCACCATCACCACCACCACTCAGCGCCATCATCCACCACCACGCACCGCCATGATCCACCACCACCCACCACATTCTTAACACTTGCCATATTTTTAAAATTTTTATAAAATCATCTAAGAAGATTAAATTCGTTGGGAAATTATCGTTTTTTTTAAATTTTTTTGAAAATCATCTAACAAAACTAAGTTTACTGAAAAAGTATCGTTTTTTTTTCATCTTTTTTGAAATTTCACGTAGTAGACGAAATTCATTTGGAATGCGTCCGAGGAGATGAATTTCAAAAAAAACGTGGATAACGATGATAACGATGACTTTGAAAACCTCATGTGACGGACAACTTTCATTCCAAACCTATGGTTTTTCAGAAAACTATTTTGACTTGAAAACTATCGGCCGAGACAAATTTCTATGAAACCTTATCTTTAAAGTGACACGTGTCAGTTTGTGATAGGACAACCAAAACCTCACGTCACGAATCCCAATCTCACGTAGGAGATAGATTTCGGAGGACTATTTTGGAACCAAACACTTTTTAGACTATTTTCAAGTTCTCTCTCTTAAAATGGACTATGTAGAGAATTTTCTCTTTATATTATTAATTATTAATGGAAATAGACTCGATGTGTCCCACAAATAGAAAAACACTAGTCATGAATCGAATGAATAACCACAAACGTAATTACTAAAAAGAAAAACTCATTTTCTTTATACAAACGTAAATAATACATGGTGGTTATGTATCAACCCTATGTAAACGTTCAAGGAACGATAAACATGTGAAGAAAGAAATGGCAAGAAGAAAGAAAAATTATTATCATAATCAAAGTTACAAATGATCAAAATAAACAAACTCTATGTATGTACACATACTCACAACCCGTATATGTTCAGGAACGTATATCGGTATATATAACATATACGCCTATACTTACACGGCGAATATATATACATATACGCCCACAACCTATAACAATGAAGTATGCTATGTTATCAAGGTAGGAAGGGATAAAAGGCAGAGATGGCAAAGGAACTTCAACTCCACCATTTGAGAGTGGAGATGGGTGCCACTATGAAATCGGATATTAGACCGATTTTAAAAAGTTCATCGATTATCCGAAATATGTATATCCATTTACTTGAATCATACTTCTAAAACATCTAATTTTTATTTTTATCTTGTCATTGGTAAAAAAAAACACACAAACATGAAAGTTATAGTTAGAAAAGGTGATGATATTGAGGTAGATATGTAGACACACAAGGTTGGATCAGGAATTTAGTTTTTTGGATGAATCGGAGGTGACACGCTTTTAGGATAACATAAGTTATATATGGGTGATTTACGATGGTTTGTGACTTTGTGCATGTGTAGAGTAGACACACAATAAATCCTGTAAGTAATTACGAGACCTGGTAATGGAGGGGATGAAGAAAACAGGCCGAACGAAACTGAATGGTGATGAGCAGAGATTAAGTGTGATTTGTAAGACCTTCACCTATCCAAGGAGATGATTGATGATGTAAGTTATTGGAGATGTTGGATAAATGTTAGGGATTTTTAAGGAGACGTATAGTTTTGTCTAGGTATTTTGGTTTACTATATCATTTTTATCTGTCTTCATCATATGTGTGGACGCTAGGGTACTTTCTAGATGCTTTAATTATTTTCCATCTTTTTTTTTGCCTATTCTATCATGAAAAAAGTCACGGATCGATAATCAAACACAAATAAACAAATAACTCTCGTTTATATAATCATAAAATATAACTCAAAAATTGATTACAATCCGTAAACCCTAACTCGTTTGACTCTTGATGAACCCTAACTCGGTTACATCTAGATGAACCCTAACTTGGTTGTATCTCACACCACACTATCTATAATGTCTAACCATGTCTCAGTTTATATAAACTAACCCTAACTTTCTAGTAGGGTTGTTCACAAACCGAACCGAACGCGGGCATGCTCATACTTGGTTTGGTTTGAAAGCGAGCCGAACCGAGCGGATTGAATTTAAAGAAACGAGTGATATCTTTATGCTTGAACTTGGTTTGGTTTTGAAACCGAGCGACTTGGTTTGGTTTTGAACTTGGTTTGGTTTTGCTTGATTTCGTACAAAGTTTCAAATTTTAAATTTGTAAAACTTCAAATATCATTAATTCAAGACTTTTAACTCTAAATTGTCTAAACTTTCACCTTTAAAATGTATAAAACTCATAGTTAACAACAAAACATATATAAAACTAGTGGCTGTGGTTTAAATTTGAACTTTGAATTCAACACAAAAGAGGAAAATTTTAAAAACTTTAAAAAATAGTTATACTTTTATATATATACATAAAGATTATATATAAAACTAATAAATAAAAAAAATTTGAGCAAAACGAACCGAACCAAACCGAGCGAGGCTTTGCTCGTGCTTGGATTGCTTTTAAACCGAACCGATCCGAACGGCTCACTTCCAAACCAAGCCGAAATCGAACGAGCATTTTTCGAGCAAAATTCGAGCGAACGACGAACTAGCGGCGAGCGGCGAGCAGTTTGGACAGCCTACTTGCTAGCCAAGACATTACCATTATAATTACAATACAATTAGGAAACATAACCACTGTGAACTACTTATCAATATTGGTCCCTCAAGTTCACCGAGTTGTGACTTGGAGTCTGAAATTACTTCCAACAATCACCCCCTAATTTCTGACTCAAAATAGGTGACTCTTTAACTCTGAGCATGTCTCTTTTGCCCTGTTTGATTTGACCTATGAACTTGACCTTCTCGGTTTTCACAACCATCTTGGCCTTGTTCTCCCCGGAACTTTTCTTGATCCATAGATGTGTTCTTCGACTCCCCCCGAACTCGACTACCTCTGTGACCCTGTCCGCCGACCATTCACTCAGTCCAATGAAAACACATTACCACTCCTTTGGCTGCGATTTCGGTCATCTAATCGAGCGAACACAACAATCTTCCTTGATTATCTCCTATTCCCGAATCAAACCACGAGCACATCGTTTAAATCAATACCTTAATCAAAACATAACTCGTTCAACCCTAATAAAAGCGAAATCTGAATTAGACCCCGTTTGTCCAACTCGATAAAAATACCCGGTCTAACAAACTTGTTAAACCAATGTAAAAGACCTCTAGCTTGACGCTTACCCAAGAAAAAAATAATTATAAACCAACTTGTTTATATTTTCTTTGAATTCTTCAAAACTCACATATGGAAATACGCCTCTTCCAATCCAAGAATCTTTTCCTTTTTTTAGTCAAAACCGATTTTCAAGAACCACACAACCAATCTCTCGCAAACTACAACCGAAAACTTCTCCTGCACATAAACCGATCGTCAGAACCTGCTCGTTCTCCCGGTCGTCGCCCCTGGCGAAATTTACTATTCCGATGTAGTTCTACCGCTGATAGAAAAGAATAACGTCGATGTCTTTCGGTCACCAAATCTCAGCCAATCACCACCCTTGTCTCGATCGCCGACCCAACTTCGATTATCCGATCACAGCCGTTTGAACTTGGCCGTAACTCCGATCAAAACTTGACCAATAAACCCTCCGTATCAATCACGACTTTGATTGATGTCTTGAGCTTGCTTCGGTATCCTCCTAATCGATCACGACTTTGATCGACAAACTCCAAGAGCGTAACCGCTCTGATACCAATTCAAGTTCCGGATCGATAATCAAACACAAATAAACGAATAACTCTCGTTTATATAATAGAAAATATAACTTAAAAAACTGATTACAATCCGTAAACCCTAACTCGGTTTGACTCTTGATGAACCCTAACTCGGTTACATCTAGATAAACCCTAACTCAGTTACATCTCGTGTGTGCCTCTAGATGAACCCTAACTCGGTTGTATCTCACACCACACTATCTATAATGTCTAACTATGTCTCAGTTTATATAAACTAACCCTAACTTGCTAGCCAAGACATTACCAATTATAATTACAATACAATTAGGAAACATAACCACTATGACCTACTTGTCAATATTGGTCCCTCAAGTTCACCGACTTGTAACTTGGAGTCTGAAATTACTTCCAACAAACACGTTTTATTTGTATTTTATGTTACAAAAATAATAAGGTTTGTCGAGTCAGTGTTTCATAGGGGCAAAATCTCCATCTCTCGTATGTTCACCCCATCCCTCAAAGTAGAAGTGCACAGACTGGTTTAGAACTCAATATCGGTTTGGGTTGAAACCGGTTTAATTTGGTTAACAAAAGTCAAAACCGGATTAAGATCGGTTTGATTGGGGTTGAAACCGGTTTCTTGACCAGGTTACGGTTCGGGTTTTTATCGTTTCTGGTTCGGGTTTTGGCTGGTTTCGGTTCGGTTAACCGGTTTTTATAGAGAAAATTACAGACCGATTATGAACCTATGGTTTCAATCGGTTTCTACAAAATTAGTCTCAAACGGGTTCAATTTCAGTTATATTTTCGGGTCGGTTCGATTAACTGGTTTATATGTCTACCTCTACTTCAAAGACTTACTCTATGAGTGAGAAATAGGCACGTTTGTTTGTTTGCATGCTATTGGCAATAAAATCATACTAATGCATTAACTTTTAGAAGTTGAATTTATAATTGTTTGTCATGGGCTCATGGCAGCGACTGAGAGAGAGTGGGTGTGTCAAGAAAGAAACAATCACTACCAATAGTGGTACTGATAAGAAGAAGCACACGTAACTATTTTACAGTAGAGTTACACAGAAGAAGGGTTTGGGTGGTGGGTCGCAGTGTATGGGAATTAATTCATTTTTTAATTATTTTTTTTTTAAATAGTAAGATTTTAGCCACTAGAAAAACTAATGTTTATTTTGACGTTAATGTTAAGTACTATCCGTGTTACAGGTTGTTAATGAGTTAACATCATAAACCATCTGTTTACAATGAAAATAGAATATGTTTATCCTATAAGATGACACCATCTAATGTTAACCATCCTTTAATCAACTTATTATTATTAAGACATTATCAAATGAATATCACATGCATTGATATTTCGAATTTCTTTACATTTTTTTTAAGTTTATTATTTATTTACGTTAGTTTTAATTATACTAAACTTTGAAAAGATATGTTAGGTGAAAAAATTAACACCAAAAACACAATAGGTTTTTAATTTATTACTTTGAAACCTTTTAACAACATTTTTACCGCTAGATTGTTTACTTCTAAATCCACTTAACATGTCAATCAGCAATCGCAAGGTTTAGACCTTCGACTTTCAAGAAACACCTATTAATTCGAATGCGCTCTGAAAAAATATAACATATTGTTGGAAAATTTGTTACGTGTGCATTAGTAGGTTGTTATGACACTACAAATGCACACTAATAGACATTGATGAATGAGATATCGATATGTGATTGTGTGTATTTGAAAGAAAATACTATAATGGTGTATCCTACATTGGTGTGATGAAAAACTTGTGCCTTGTTTTTCCTCTATAAATAGAGAGGTAAACTAAATTGCAACACACACAAAATCTTACACACAACACAAGCATTGTTGCAAGGTTTTTCCAACTTCTTCTTCTTCTACATTTCTGGTTTCTTTTATTCGAACCTTTTTCAGGTTTACGGTTACCTCCGGCAGTACTACTGCTCCGGCTGTTGTACCTTGGGAAACAACGAGTTCTCTTGGGAGACTCGAAATATTGTTTTAAGGGCCCCGTGTTCAACACGGTCCTCAGCCAAACCGTTTATATATATATTTTTTCCGTATTGTATTTGATTTATTTCTTTGATTCTGTATTGTATTTCAGATTCTTGTATTGTATTGTATGAGTAATAAAACTGTTTGTTAATTTTCTGTTTATTTACTCAATTCACGAATTCAGTTCCTACAAACTTAAAACAATATTTTTAAAACCGTTTCGTGAAAACTTTGTTTAAATTTTCAGAAACTATTCTGTTTTGATCCAAACCAGTTTTGTTTCAAAATAGTATATGTTTTAAAAACAGTTTTTTCTTTTCTGTTTTGGTCTCAGAATCAAGAATTGGATCTTCAAAGTTGGACTTAGACAGATTCGTTCTTGGTTTAACATTCTGAAATCAGAAAAGGCTCCTTTTTGGGCTGTTTTTGGCTATCTAGCACGAGATAGCTTATCGTGAAAACTTTGTTTAAATTTTCAGAAACTATTCTATTTTGATCCAAACCAGTTTTGTTTCAAAATAGTATATGTTTTAAAAACAGTTTTTCTTTTCTGTTTTGGTCTCAGAATCAACAATTGGATCTTCAAAGTTCGACTTAGACAGATTCGTTCTTGGTTTAGCATTCTGAAATCAGAAAATGTTCCTTTTTTTGGCTGGTTTTGTTATCTTGCACGAGATAAAGCTATCTCGCACGGGATAAATTTATCTGGCAAATTTCAGAATTTTCTGATTTTTTTTTTCTAAGTTACTAACTTGGTCTGTTTTCTGTGTGCAAGAATGACAGGACCAACCCCAAACACTTCTAATGCTACCCCTGCTGTTCATTTGACCACCCCGGCCAATGTGAGAGCGACCACAATGGCTAACCATGCTGAAAAACCCGAAAAGTTCACGGGTGTCCACTTTAAGAGGTGGCAGCAGAAAATGTTTTTCTACTTGACAACCTTGAACTTAGCACAGTTCTTGGAGAAAACAGCCCTCATACCCACTGCCCAAGATGATGCCCAAGGTGTGAGTGCTTTGGATGCTTGGAAACATTCTGAATTTCTATGTCGCAATCACATGCTCAATGGTTTGGCGGATCCATTGTATAACATCTATTGTGGGATAAAGACTGCCAAAGAACTATGGGAGTCTTTAGACAAGAAGTATAAAACCGAAGATGCGGGAACAAAGAAATTTGTTGTGGCCCGTTTTTTGGACTTTAAAATTGTTGACTCCAAGACTATGATCACCCAAGTCCAAGAACTACAAGTTATACTTCATGAAATTCATGCCGAGGGTATGACACTTAGTGAAACGTTCCAAGTTTCAGCCATAATTGAAAAGTTGCTCCTAGTTGGGTTGAGTTTAAGAATTATCTTAAGCACAAACGAAAGGAGATGACTATTGATGAAATAATTGTTCGTCTTCGAATTGAGGAAGACAATAAAACGGCTCAAAAATCAGCTCGTGTGGAGCCAATGGCTAAGGCCAACATGGTTGAACTTGGACAATCTTCTAAGGGAGGGCATAAAGGTAAGGGTAAAATGAATAAGGGAAAGGGAAAGGTGAACCTTGGACCGAAGAAGGAGGTTGTGAAAAAGAAACCTCAATCTTCAAACTTCCAAGGTGTTTGTTACAATTGTAATGAGAATGACCATCGTGCGAACCAATGCAAGAAGCCTAAGCGTGAGCGTGCGCATATGGTGAATGAAATGGTGAACCGTTGGTGGCAATGATCACCGAGCTCTCGGCAATGATTGAAGAAATAAATCTTGTGGGGGACAAACCGCAAGGATGGTTCATTGATACGGGTGCGACCCGTCATGTGTGTGGTGACAAGACCCTCTTTAGCACCTTTAAGGAGGCTGCTAGTGATGCTAAGTTGTTTATGGGGAATCAAGCAACGGCCGACATCAAGGGTGAAGGGAATGTGATCTTGAAAATGACTTCGGGAAAAGAGCTTACTTTGAGCAACACCTTATATCTGCTCGAAATTCGTAAGAATTTGGTTTCGGGTTGGTTGCTTAATAAGTTTGGTTTTCGTTTAGTGTTTGAGTCGGACAAGTTTGTCTTGACTAAGCGTGGAATGTATGTTGGTAAGGGCTATGCCCTCAATGGTATGTTTAAACTTGATGTAACCGTGATTGGAAATGAAATGAATAAGGCATCTACTTCTGCTTATATTATTGAGTATTTAAATTCAAATGTTTGGCATGGTAGATTAGGACATGTAAATTTCAGTTCACTTCGTCGTTTAATTAAATTAAAAAGCATACCAACATTCCACATTGATACAAACTCGAAATGCGAATCATGTGTTGAATCCAAACTTACAAGATCATCCTTCAAATCGGTTGAAAGAATAACCGAAACATTTGATTTAATTCACACCGATGTGTGCAATTTAAAAATATGCCTAACAAGAGGGGGAAACAAATATTTCATCACGTTTATTAATGATTGCTCAAAATATTGCTATGTATATTTACTTAAAAGTAAAGATGAAGCAATAGAAAAATTTATCTTGTTTAAAAATGAAGTTGAGTTACAACTTAACAAGAAAATTAAACGTGTGAGAAGCGATCGATGAGGTGAATACGTTTCACCATTTGCGGATTTATGCGCACAAAGTGGCATAATACATGAATTAACCCCTCCTTATTCTCCACAATCAAATGGCATGGCGGAACGAAAGAACCGTACATTGAAATATATGATGAATGCCATGTTGGTTAGTTCTGGGGTGAGCCATGACATGTGGGGGGATGCCATTTTAACGGCAAATTATCTTTTAAATAAGATACCTCTCAAGAATAGGGACGAGACTCCTTATAAGTTATGGAAGGGAAGAGAACCTTCGTACAAATACATGAAAGTGTGTGGGTGCCTAGCTAAAGTCACCGTACCACCTCCTAAAGCTCTTAGGATTGGTCCCAAAACTGTTGATTGCATTTTCATTGGATATGCTCACAATAGTAGTGCACATCGGTTTTTGGTACATGAATCCAAAAATCCAAATGTACACGTAAACACTTTCATGGAGGCGAGCCCCAATACTGTCTCGTATTTTGAGCACGTGTTTCCTAAGTTAGGACACACACATGAGGCCTCATCATCACGAGCGAATGATGTAGGTGCAAGCTCGTCAACACAAAATGACAACTTGGTTCATGAAGGAACACATGAACGGCCCGAGACTGAGGATGGTGATTTAAGACGAAGCAAAAGACAAAAGGTTGCAAAATCCTTTGGTCCTGACTTCGTAAGCTTTATGGTTGAAGGTGAACCTAATACCTACCATGAAGCGGTGACCTCACCTGAAGGACCTCAATGGAAAGAAGCAATCAAGAATGAAATTGATTCGATCTTACAAAATCATACTTGGGAATTGGTAGATCTTTCAGTTGGTTGAAAACCACTTGGATATCGTTGGATATTCAAAAAGAAGATGAAAGCCGATGGAAGTATTGATAAATACAAGGCGAGGCTAGTGATCAAAGGTTTTAGACAAAAGGAAGGTCTGGACTATTTTGATACTTACTCACCTGTAACACGTATAACCTCTATAAGGTTGGTGCTTGCAATCGCGTCTTTACGAAGTTTGGAAGTGCACCAAATGGATGTAAAAACGGCTTTTCTAAATGGTGATTTGGAAGAAGAGATATACATGGAGCAACCTGAGGGTTTCTCCGCCCCTGGTCAAAAGGGCAAAGTATGCAAATTCATCAAGTCTTTGTATGGCTTGAAGCAAGCTCCAAAACAATGGCACCAAAAGTTTGACCAAGTCATGGTTAGCAATGGTTTCAAAATTAACGAGTGTGATAAATGTGTTTATGTTAAAAACACAAATGGAGGTTATGTTATTTTATACCTTTATGTGGATGACATGCTTATCATTGGGAGTAATGATAAAATGGTTCAATCTACAAAAGACATGTTAAAGGCACGATTTGACATGAAAGACATGGGTTTAGTTGATACTATTCTTGGAATAAAAATCATTAAAACCAAAGAAGGTCTTACTTTGAGTCAAGCACACTATGTCGACAAGATTCTTGAAAAATTCAACAAGGAAGACAAGCGAGTGGCTCATTCTCCTGTTGACACTACTCTATATCTATGTAAAAATAGAGCTGAGCCGGTTGCTCAATTAGAGTATTCAAGAATCATTGGAAGTCTAATGTATCTCATGACATGTACGAGACCCGATTTAGCATACACGGTGAGTACGCTAAGTAGATATACTAGCAATCCAAGTGTTCAACATTGGAAAGCTATTATAAGGGTGCTTAGGTACATAAGATACACAAGAGACTATGGTTTGCATTATACCAACCATCCAGCTGTGATCGAAGGGTATACTGATGCGAACTGGATTTCGGATATGAAATATTCCAAATCAACAAGTGGGTACGTGTTCCTACTTGGTGGGGCAGCAATATCTTGGAAATCATCCAAACAAACTGTAATTGCTAGATTCACAATGGAGTCTGAATTCATTGCCTTAGACAAATCCGGGGAAGAGGCAGAATGGTTACGTCAATTCGTGGAAGACATTCCACAATGGCCAAAGCTGTTGTCGGCAATTTGCATACACTGTGACAGTGAGTCTGCAATTGGTAGATCTCAACGTTCAATGTATAATGGCAAATCAATGCATATGAGCCGTAGACATAACACGATACGACAACTACTGTCAACGGGTGTTATCACGATTGACCATGTGAGGTCAGAAGATAACATTGCAGACACGTTAACAAAAGGCTTAAGCACGGATAAATTTTATAAGTTGTCGAGAGGAATGGGACTAAAGCCCGCGATAAAGGAAGTATGAGGGAAACATAACTTAGCAGACTGGAGATCCCAAGAGCTAAGTTCAATAGGCAAACTTAATCATATGACCAGAGGCAGTCACTGTGGGGGAGTACCCCAAAACCAAAGGGAGTCTTGAATTTCCTAGTCCTTTCTCCTAGGGGAGTACCCTAAAACCAGTGACATTTGGGAGAGGTTAAGCATATTATGGTTAAGTGAAATAACCATGATGCTTTTAATGATTCATGGGAATCACCTATGTTAGAGAGAAGTGTGGTCGCTTCGAATGGAATTGTGGGGAGGCGCAATTTCCTAGAGCTCTCGCCTCTCGCAGAACCAGGACCGTGATCCATGACCATAATGAACACAAGAATGAGGGGTTGACCAAACCAGGGAGAGCATTGTGTGAAGGCATATTGTTGTCTACACAAATGGGGGTCTGTTCAAAGTCATCGCGACTACAAACCGCTAGGAGGCTAAGTATGCTTCACAACGAAAGGTTCAAAGGGTAACACCTACCTATCCGGCAATACTCAACTGCTGAAACTTACTTCGAAGAATCGATTTCCATTCATGTGGGGGATTGTTGGAAAATTTGTTACGTGTGCATTAATAGGTTGTTATGACACAACAAATGCACACTAATAAACATTGATGAATGATATATCGATGTGTGATTGTGTGTATTTGAAAGAAAATACTATAGTGGTGTATCCCACATTGGTGGGATGAAAAACTTGTGCCTTGTTTTTCCTCTATAAATAGAGAGGTAAACTAAATTGCAACACACACCAAACCTTACACACAACACAAACATTGTTGCAAGGTTTTTCCAACTTCTTATTCTTCTACATTTCTGGTTTCTTTTATTCGAACCTTTTTCAGGTTTACGGTTAACTCCGGCAGTACTACTGCTCCGGCTGTTGTACCCTGGGAAACAACGAGTTCTCTTGGGAGACTCGAAATATTGTTTTAAGGGCCATGTGTTCAACACGATCCTCAGCCAAACCGTTTATATTTTTTTTTCCGTAATTGTATTTGGTTTATTTCTTTAATTCTGTATTGTATTTCAGATTCTTGTATTGTATTGTATGAGTAATAAAACTGTTTGTTAATTTTCTGTTTATTTACTCAATTCACGAATTCGGTTCCTACACATACATTATATTTCTAATAAATTATATATTAGTATTCTTGTTTCAGAATTTGCGATATAAATAATAAATTATTCTTTTCTTTTGAACCGACTACAAAGGTTTCGTTCTAAAGTTTGGCCACGATTTTTTTTAGTTTAAAACATGATTGCAAAAGTCGCTAGGCAGACCCTATGCGGACGACCGGAGAGTTGGGTGTACTCGGAGTACTCGGGGAGTACTCAGAGAGTACTCGAACATGGTAAATATAAAGAAAATTAGTTTTTGGATATTATATATATGTCGAATATCACAAATTTATAAATATTTATAACAAAATAGGTAAATATCAATATAAATAAGAGAAATACACTTTTAAATAATAAATTGTCCTAAAAATTGTTAGTCGTAAAGTAAAAAAAATATGATATTTATTCTTTAATTTTAGAGAAATACGAGTTATGTTTTATTTTTTGACGCCAAAATCGGCTCAAGTTCACCGACTAGTTGCAATTCTGACTAAGGTTGACCACCATTAGTCAATTCGTAGTAACTAGGCGGAATTAAAGAAACTCGCCTCGGCAACATACCTTGTAGCGCGTACTCGGAGAGTACTCGGCTTTGAAAACCTACTTTTACAACATTGGTTTAAACTAGTTTTGTTTTCATTTTTTTTTTCTAAAATGGTCCCAAAACTTTTATACATTGAAGTTTAGTCGCAAGATTTTACTATTTTTTATAGTGATAACAGAAAATAAAAAAAACTAAATACGTAACGTAGGTGTTTAACTTTTTTCTCAGAGTTCTACGATAAAATTAAACTGGTACCAACATCTCCACATCGCTACTAATATACGTTTGTATGGTTTTTGATCGATACAAAACACGTGTCGGTATCCTTTTGAATATATCACGATTTTATTCGTTTATATGTTTTTTGATTAATGTACACCACGTGTTGATATTACAACTTTAATCTTTCAATACTTTCGATCAATGTAAAACACGTGTCAATGTTCTTTAAGACAAATAACAACTATATTCCTTTGATTTTTATTCAATCACTTGCTACACCAAATACTAGTTTGTACCGGTAGTATAGTACTACGACCATCCACAATGCAAGCATGGCCCTTACCATGTGCCCTTCTCACACATAAGCTACCCAATATCAAAACTCCTCATTTGCAAGAGACCATTATCATGTGTGTTCCTCATCCCCACTCACAAACATCACTTTCTTCTCTATTTTTTAAGCCCTTAGCTAAGGGTTTTCTTCACTCTCTCTCATCCATATCATCAATCCACATCATCAAAGGCATGTAAGGGCTTCAATTTTCTTTGCCATTGGAGATGGTCTAACAAACCGACACCAACTGAACTGAATTCCTCGTTACTTCACACGAGAGAATTTGACTAATTTATATTGTTTACCATCATACCATGTAATTAATCATATCTAACATACATAAATAACTATTACATACATTTTTAATGTATAAACTTTTCTAATGTATAAACTTTTCTTTACTAGTGTGGTCCATATACATTATTTCTTACATTTTTCTTAGATAGGATTCCATAATTGATCATCTTTATCGTACCCCAAATAAATCTTTAGTCTCTCTCCTCTCTCTTCTCTTTTTAAAATGCCTTCAAACTCCAAAAACCTCTTCAACCAAAACTAGACACCTCTCACTCTCTCTCATCAAACCGTGTCGACATCTCCAAGAACACACATGTTGCTCCTTAAACTCAACAAATCAACATATTTATCCCCAAACTCTTGATCTAATGGGCAGACTAAACCACAAAAAATCCAACCTTAATTTTGTCACAAACACTTGGGTTTTAATCCGAATCACTTCTTGTTTCTCTTGACCCATGGAAGTACAAGAAACCTTTTAATTATTTTTTTTATTATTATTATTATTATTATTATTATTTCTGACTCCCAAACAAACCGAATAATAATATTATTAGTATTATTATTATTATTATTATTATTATTATTCATGGCCGATCAAAACCCGACCCGACCCGTTTCATCTTTCTTTAACAACTTATTCTCCCCCAAATACTCCGAATCATCACCCACTTCTATTCTGGACAACCCATTTCAACCCACCACAAACCGGGTCAACCCGGTAAAAAACCCGCCGGAAAAACTTGACCCGGAAGGCATCGCGTTGGCGTTAATCGAACAACGACCCGATGAAACTGATCTAAAGCTCAACACAATCAGCCGTAAGATTCTGTTTGCTTCGAATTTGAAGATTCAGATTCCTGAGTTTTGCGGTGATTACGGGATTAAAACACGTAGTCCTCATTTTTCTGCCGGGTCGGGTACCGGGTTCGGGTCGCCCCGGAGTTTTACGGGTCCTTTGTCGTTAAAAGAAATGGAGCTATCGGAAGAGTATACCCGGGTGGTGTCGCATGGCCCGAACCCGAAAACGACTCATATTTATGATAATTGTGTAATCGGGTTGCCCGAATTGAAGAAGCCTGGTCCGAAACCGGTTTGTGAGAGTTTTTTAAGCTTTTGTCACACATGCAACAAGAATCTTGAAGAGGGCAATGATATACTTATTTATGGGTAAGTCCAAATTACTAAATATTATTGTATGTTAGAAAATGAAAATAATTTTTAATTAATTATGATTGAGTTTTGGTTATACAAGTGGAATAGTATTTTGTAGTTGTTACAAATTATTGGTTTATACTTTACACACCTAGTGGTTTATAGATGGGTCCATGATACGATAGCTCGTGACTCGTAGCTTGTTTAGGTATTGGTATAAATTAGCTAGATATGTTTTAGCCCGATTACTCGTTTAGTGGTTGAGCCGAGTTTAAGCCGAAAGTAGCTAGCTTGTATAAAAACTCAAGTTGATTTTACTCGTAAAAGTTAGATTCTATGTTTAATTGTTGGTTGTTTATTTATTGTCTTACTTTTAAAATTGTATAATAAGATGGTTTTGTTAATTTGTTATATGAGGCTTAATACTTGGACATAATTAATTTAGAAAAACATGAGTTATAACTTATTGAGCCATGAGTTGACTCGAGTTGGAGGTTAGACGAATACGAGCTTAGTTCATGCTCGATTGAAAGTATTTAGCCGAGTTAGCTTGAGTTGTATTGTCACCAACTCACTGGCGCCGATTCAAGCTAGCGAGTCAAGAAGAGTTGACTCGTCTTGTTACCTGCTCAAGTCCGAGTTAATGATGACTTGACTCGTTCATTCTTTTATAGTTTTATGCATTGTATTTAGAAATTTTTATGTAATTATTTTGATTTTAAATTTTAATAATATTTATTTCAAATACTTTTATTAAATAGAATATATTTAATGATCATTTTAATAACTTTAAAAGTTATTTATTGTTACACAGGGGTGACAAGGCTTTTTGCAGTGAAGAATGCAGATGCCAAGAAATGATTTTGGATGGATTGATGATGAACTAAATCACGTGAAGTGACTATTTTGCCCCTTGGTTTTCGGTGTTGAACTTGAAGTTTGTACTGTCTTCATATTCATGAGCACAAGATGGGAATTTTGATAAAAAGAGTTCGATTTGGTTGGATTGTAATTTTAGCAACCTATCGTGAATAATTATTCTTGTGTTTTTTTATTTATTTAGGTTTGTTTTAAACTTTATATCAGCTTTCGTTTTACCATTCCACTATCCTTGTAATGATTTTGTAGAAAAGAAAAAGAAAAAGAAAAGAAATATTGTAATGATGTTATTTTGGACTTATTTGATCTATAATTGACGTGATTTGGTACACAATATTAAACGTTGTATATACCTCCTCCTCTTAAAACATACAACAATGTTTTATTTTTGTTTTTAGTTATTTTATTATTATTATTTAATACTAATATTACGGTTATTATTATTATTATTATTATCATTACAATTATTGTTATTGTTATTATTATTATTATTATAATTAGTGAAATTAAAGGTTAAGACAATCTTTGTCTATAGTATTGATGTACATTAGTAATTATGTTAAGTGGGTGTGGATCAAATATTATACCACTTTCTTGTTTAAAAAGAAAAATGAATATAAAAATCTCCTTGGACCCATCCAATTTATTAATGAAAAATTAATAAAATAAATAATAAAAAAGACCTATGGGTCCTACCCTTTATCTTCATCCACTCCCTAGCCTAAGCAAACTCGTCCACAAGCATGAAGACCGACGACCAACCTGATATTAAGTTTATAAAAATATTGTTTTTTTACTACTATTAAAATACCTCTCTATTTATACGGGGTAATAATAAAGATGTCTATATTTTATCCTCTTCAAACCCTGTATAGCTTTGTTATTGATTGGATTTACTAAATAAGACGATGATGATAATGACAACGACTACTATAATTGCTACAACTACAACTGATAATACTGCTATTGTTGTGATTGTCGTTACTATTACTACTAATGTTACTACTACAACATTACTACTACTTTTACTGTCATTTTTGATGCTATTACTATTAATGCTACTCCTACTCCAACTATTCTTCATTTTGCTCATGTTGCTGCTGCTGCTACTACTAAAAGTGGCGAAACTTGGAAGAAGATGTCGAGAGGGGGGGAATGGGGCAAAAATATGCGTTAAAAAAACCATAAAAGGAGGGGGGGATCAAATTTTTGGTTGAAAAAGGATAAATTTACACTACGTATAAAAAATGCCGGACGAAAACGGGTAAATTTACACTATTGCACAAAAAAACGGAGGAGGTCGGGGTCACCCCTGGTTGAAATCGGCTAAATTTACACTACGTATAAAAAATGCCGGACGAAAACGGGTAAATTTACACAATTGCGCAAAAAAACGGAGGGGCCGGGGTCACCCATGGGCCCTGGCCCCTACTATCCTTCGCCACTGACTACTATTGACTATTTACTGATTGTTGCTATTGCTACCGCTACTTTTAGTGTTATGCTCCAGCACTTGGAGTCGTTGTCGTGTTGATACGACTTAAATAGCACAAAGGACCCGATCTAAAAGAGAGACCTGTAAGCCGAGCCGTTATGAAGATTAAAAAGATATGGATAGATCTCCTTCAAATATTATCAAGAATCTTGTTTCTTTATCTACAAGTTATTTTATTTTAATTATGAATATGTTTTTTAGTTTGATTATGTTTCCTACATTTTTTTTTGTTTTCTTTAAATACCGTTGAACTTTTTAATAATAATAATAAGAGAATAATTATTTGGTTTTATTTCCTCTTTATCTTGTGTTCTTGGAAGATTTGCGGTTATCTCGAATAAACCGTATCAATTGGTGCTTTCGTTGAGCCTTAGCCTAGATGACTTTGGAAGAACTCTTGTGGGAGCATCCATGATTACCACTTTTTACCGGATCTAATGTCGTCCTACAAATCTCTCAAGTTAAACGATATAATTTTCTCTCTTACGCGATTTATGTCGACGAGCGGTTTCCCAATATAATTGAATCATTTGATGATGAACCATTATGGTGGTTCAATGGTTGACATCAATGTTCATACTTTCTTACTTTGGATGATTTCAGTACAAAAATACTTATTCAATTCCATACTAGTTCCGTTCATACAATTACTAAGTCTGATCATGAAAACACTTTCGTTGAGGTATTCAATATCTCCCCTTTTGATTGGTTCATGCATGACACTTGTAGAATGTTTATTTTTTTATGACTTTAATAACAAAAGGAACAAGTGTAAATCAATTGATTAATCTAACACAAAAACTTATTGGTTATCTAATCATTTTAGTTTGTTTTAGCCAAAACTTAAAGGTGAAATGTTTAACCCTTTAAGGTTGTTTAGATTCATGCCTCACTCTCTTTCTCTCTTTGTATTCATCTACCTCTTGTCTCGGCTTGTTGATCACTTGGAGGGGCCTCCCAAATATTAAAGAATGGGTTGCTTAAAATATTGAAAATTTTGTATGTGTCGAAAATAATTTCAGTGGGGGCCTCGATAGCACCTTTAAATCAGTCCCCGTCAAAAATGTATTCAATGTTACCAAAGGAAACAGAGTAGACATAAATAATATAATTTTACTTGAAATAAAAATAGTACGTAGTAATATAAATAAACAATATTATTTTTAATGAACATTTATAATGCAAATAAAATATTACTAAACGCATAATGGTAGAGCACTCACTTTACAAGTGAGAGGTAGGGAGATCAAACCTCACTACCACCAACTTATATGAGAGATATGAGGGATGACCCTGGCTTGCCATGGTTCGAGTCCTGATCTCACCCGGTTTTACCGGCTCCTCACTGTCGTGCCGTTTGGCGGGCGTGGGGGTCGGTTTTTATCCGGTGAATCCCTCAACAGGTGGACCGCTAGGGGCTCCGTCCGTCCGAAGTAGTGGCCGGCTCGGGCTACCTTTAGCCGATGGGGACCGCGTACGGGATACCCGGTGTTACTTAGTTGGCCGTTCAAAAAAAAAACTAAACGCATAATGGTGAAAGGACGTCGAATTTAGTAAAAGTAAATCGGGTAATATTTAGAGGGTGTACCCCATAGGCCCATTCACTATGCAGTAATAATTATTACTACGGCATTTGCATAAAGATAAGTAGACGTATTTAAAAGCTAGGTATTATAGAGTATTTAATTTCAAGAGTGTAGACTTGTAGATAGTGTGAACCTTCAAAACTGTATTAAAATTGTTGGGATAAATATAAAATCTAATAATTAGAAAAATAGTTATAAAATATAAGACGTTTACTACTGAAGAATATACTGTTCCTACCGAAGAATGTAGTTGTTTTATGATCCAATGATATGAGAGTGATGATTAAGGCTTGAGATTTTAAGGTTTTAAGTTCGAAACCTGATTGAAGGGGGTTTTCTCACAATGGTGAGTTTACTCCTTGATGGTGTTATTGGGTGAGTCTAGTCCAGAGTGTCAAATCAGTATGAACAATTGACATTTCGTTTCTAAAATGTTTGTCTGGTTATTAGGGTGGTTCCAAACGTTATTCAAGAAAAAGTTCCTACTGAAGAGTAATTATACTGAAGGTAGTTGCTACTGAAGACTACTCCCTTAATGGTTATGACTTATGAAAGTTAAACTAATGTCGATGAAGACAGATTTCTTATCCATAGTGATAAACATAATATTAAGTTCTACATGAAAACATAGAATGATAGAAGCTCTTTTGATTTATTAACTGATACGTAGTGGTTGACAGAATAAGGTATATTCCTTGCAACTAAAAATTATTATTATCAACTATTATTTTATGTAAGAAACTAGGTATTATAATTGTTTTTGAATTGTGTATGCACCAACTATTATTGTATTTACATATATTTTGACTAAAAATCAACAGAAACTTTGGTCAGTTCGACGCTTGGTAGCAGCATTGCGTCACTGACCCGTCAAATATATTTTAGTAATGCTTGTGCATAACGTGGGAGTTGTTTATGTTATACCTTGAGTCTTGAGATAAGTGGTCTATTATATAATATACTAGCATTTTAGCTTGTTGTGGGGTTCGCAAGAATTTAACATGATCGACGGTAAGTGAAAAGATTTTCATATCACTATAAATGCACTAACAATAGTCAAATATATCTACCCAGCTCATTCTAATCCAAACCTGTTTTTACTTAAACCAAAATAACGATTTTCGTTGACTTGTTATGACGCAACATGCTGCTCGACCCGACAAATAAATATTACTAACATAAAATTGAATAAACGTAAAATTGAATAAAAGATATTTAAAATTAAAATATGAAATTTCACTGATTAATAAATACTAAGCTCTATGGATTGAATGATGTGAATTGAATGTAGTGGAATAGTAGTTAAAAGATCATTTTACTCATTTAAAAGTTTGTGATTACTTAAATTAAATGCATCAAGCACTATATTATATGAATAAAATTCTTAAAATGTAAAAAAAATTTAAAATGCCCTAGCCAAATGCTTTATTATAGTTTACACGGACACACACATATGGGTGAGTTCACGTACACTCAAGGTAAAAAAAATACACTCAAGTCGCAATCCAAAACCTAATACAATCAAGCTTGAATTTTAAAACGTTTAAGGTTAAAACCTAATACGTTCAAGGTTAAACCTATAACGTTCAAAGTTAAAATCTAATACTTTCAAGGTTACAACATAAAACATTCAACATTAAAACACAATACTTTCAAGATCAAAGCCTAAAGCGTTCAAC
Organism: Bidens hawaiensis; assembly: GCF_021521415.1. Classification (NCBI taxonomy): domain Eukaryota; kingdom Viridiplantae; phylum Streptophyta; class Magnoliopsida; order Asterales; family Asteraceae; genus Bidens; species Bidens hawaiensis. The sequence continues at coordinate 22,065 of NW_027492633.1, forward strand.
GTTAAAATCTATTACTTTCAAGGTTAAAACAAATTATGCTCAAGTCAAAATTGATTCGATTGAAGATCCAAATGTGTTTATTTTGATGACAATTTCAAACTTTAACTAATCAATTGCTAAAACAAACATGTGAACAAGGGGAGCGACATTCTGAGTCTTTCCGATGAGTTGACGGATGTTCGTTGTTGACGTCGGTGATGGTGACTATGGATTGTTGATGTCGACGACTGGTGGGTCGATGACGAAAAAGATGGCTTGACGAAGACTGTTGGGCAGAGGTGTGTTTCGTGATTTAAGGTTTATGAAAATCAACGATGTAAATGGTCGTGTACGTAATGTAGCATCCTTACCCTATGTGTGCGTGCAATTTTGACTTATAAAGGGTAGCATCCTTGTAATTTACCCATTACTTTGTATGACAAAAAAAATACAATGTTAGATACTCATGAATTATGAGGGTCGATAAAAGAAAATATTAAATAGTTAGCAATGAAGTTTTTAAAATTACAAAATTATGTTTTGAAATAAGAGATTGACACTCTTTTGTTTAAATTATCTTTTCCAAATTAGGAAATAGAATACAAAGTGGCGAATAAAAATAACAAAAAAAAAATCAAATTTGAGATTACAAAATTGAACACGTAGACAATCTCTTACTTATTTGTTAAGTATAGACGTGCATTGTCAAGTTATTCTACAAATGGTAACAAAAATGAGAAGTGTGAGAAGCCATAAATAATTGACATGTATCAAGTGGGGACCAAAAGAAAAAGGGATAGAGGTAATTGTACACATTTTCTCTCTTCACATACAAGGCACATGTTAATACCCCCATCATTTTAGAACGTTTATAACTTTTTCGTATGATATTTAAAAAAAAAAAACTCATCATAATAACAAGCGTTTTTTTATCTTTAATATGAGTATGATTTTTGTTATATAAAATTTAAAACAAAAATCACGTCCTTGTGTATTTTTTTCGTTATTGTGTCTTTTCGCACACCACTGTGTCTTTTCGCTTATCATTGTATCTTTTTTTGTCATTGTGTCTTTTCGCACACCACTGTGTCTTTTCGCTTATCATTGTGTCTTTTTTCGTCATTGTGTTTTTCGCACACCATTGTGTCTTTTCGCTTATCATTGTGTCTTTTTTCGTCATTGTGTCTTTTCGCACACCATTGTGCCTTTTCGCTTATCATTGTGTCTTTTTTTACCATTGTGTCTTTTCGCACACCATTGTGTCTTTCCGCACACCATTGTGTCTTTTCGTTTATCATTGTGTCTTTTTTCATCACTGTGTTTTTTCGCACACCATTGTGTCTTTTCGCACACCATTGTGTCTTTTCACTTATCATTGTGTCTTTTCGCTTATCATTGTGTCTTTTTTCGTCATTGTGTCTTTTCACACACCATTGTATCTTTTCGCTTATCATTGTGTCTTTTTTTGCCATTGTGTCTTTTCGCAAACCATTGTGCCTTTCCGCACACAATTGTGTCTTTTCGTTTATCATTGTGTCTTTTTTCGTCATTGTGTGTTTTCGCACACATTCTTTTCGCTTATCATTGTGTCTTTTTTCGTCATTGTTTCTTTTCGCACACCGTTGTGTCTTTTCGCTTATCATTGTGTCTTTTTTCGTCATTGTGTCTTTTTGCACACCATTGTGTCTTTTCGCACACCATTGTGTCTTTAACTTGAAACGTAAAACACAATGGTGAATACGTATAACACAATGACCTAAAACGTAAAAAACAATGATGAATACATATAACACAATGACCTAAAACGTAAGATACAATGGTGAATACGTATAACACAATGACCTAAAACGTAAGACACAATGGTGAATACAATGACTTGAAACGTAAAACACAATGGAAACAACATATTACACAATGACACAATGAACAAAAAAAACACAATTAAAAAACCTATTAATTTTTTTTACTTTTATAACAATATGATACTCATATTAAAGATAAAAAAACGTTTATTATTATGGTGATTTTTTTTATAAAAAATAATGCCGTATGAAAAAGTTATGGACATTTTAAAATGATGGGAGAATTTGCATGTGCCTTGCATGTGGATAGAGAAAGTCAACAAAGGTGTGTTATTACATTTATGCCCTTTCTATCAATTTTTATTTATTAAATTAATCTCAGTCATTCAAATCTAAAATCAATGGATATGATTCCTTCTCACAATTCTCATTTTTGTTATCCTTTGTATTTTAACTTTACCCTGGATATTGATTCTTGTTTTTATATTTCAAAACATCTCCAAGTTAAAATGTGATTTATAAAACCTTTGTAGACTTATTTGTAATGTTAGAAAACACAAACAAGTTGTTTAAACATAATATTTCAGTCAATTCTTTATTTCTTTTATAAATTCTATTAACTGAAAACAACACCGTATTTTTCTTTCTTTTCTTCTTTTGGGGGTGGGGTAGGGTTGTGGAGTTAGGTCAATATGCAAGTGCTGAGGCAATTATTATTTGTTTATAGGAGTTGAGATCAGCAAATGTAAGAAAACACAAGGTGGGATCAACTTATGAATTGTATTGATAGCAACTCCATTTAACCCGTTTATCCTACTTTTAAATCAAAATTACGTTGTTAACATATCTAATTATAGTATATTAAGTTTAATGTATATTGGTAATTAGAATTGTATGAACCCTAACCTAACATGCGAAAAAAATTTAATAATAAAGGGTTATTCTCTTATTTTGTAAAGCAAAGTAACAAAATACATAATTTTATTACAAATGTTATAAACTAATTTAATGCAATTTATTCATAATTTAAGAAAATCAATATTGAGGATTAGATATTTAAAATGACTATCAAAATAATAATTGAATAATATTAAATTAATATATATACACACACAATATGTTATTTCATATCATGTAGAGAACCGGTTTCTTCATTTCCACATAAACCACAACATCACAAAATAAACTTCTATGAAGATATTTATCTTCTCCCTGTTCTTATATGTAACTGTTCATATTAGTAACAATGAACATGAAAATAACTCAAGAGACTTCACACAAGTCATAAAGTTATTGTAACGAATGAAATGACGTATTAAAGTGTGACGGTACACGAATTAAAATAAGTGACAGTGAAGTAAAGAACAAAAGGTACTCTAGTGAATAAAACTAATAGAGTATTTAATTGCCATGTTTTATAGAGGACCGTCTAATCGAAGAAATTCGGCGTCTAACTAACGTATCAAATAGCTGAAATAGATATTAAGGCATCTAGTATGAGACTAGGAGTGAGATTGTTTGGACCATCCAAGAGAGACGTTTATAACACTTCTTTCTTGTTATCTTAACTTTTTATTTTTATAATAAAAGTTTTTAACCAGTAGAAACTATGTATTTACGACCTGTTTCTTTGTAAGGCCTGATAAAATGTAACAAATTATAATCGATACTAAATTATTTTTTCAGTTCGTGTCATAACTTATGTTAAATGGGACAAAGTTTTAATTAGACAAAAATTAATAAGGTAGGATTAGTAGTGGGTTGCATCATGGCGAAAGGGGTACACAAAGTGATCCATGGGGTCATGGTATGATATAACAAAGAATTGTATTATATTGATGGCCTCAGCATCCTTTTTGTAATGTAGTAAAAAAGGATCTTAACGGTGGAAGTACTTATTCTTGGGAGGATTCTTGGTGTGTTTGCAGTCATCAAATGATGGGTCAGTTTACTTGTCTCTTTGCTTAGCTATCAAATAACTATCTTACCCTTTGTGAGAGATGTAGGTTTTGTAGTATGTAGTTAACTCAATAAACCTGGCTTGTGTAAATTACTTTGGGTATTAAAATATTCATACCGTTGAAATTTTAATCGAATAATTCAGAATGAAACACAAGAATTAGTACGTTTTTTCTTTTGTTATAGCAATACCCAAAACAGACCAAAGAGTTTCGTTTTATAGGTTTAAAATCATCACAATGGTAAGTTGAAACAACGCAATGCTTCGTAAAAGAGTGTGACACTTGGCAGTTGATTTGGTTATCATTATAAGAAACTTTGTTAGCATAAACTTTGTTAAGAGTGACTTAGTTACTTCTAATCATTGGCTTCTATTAGCAGTAACTTAGTTATCGTTGATCATCTGGTTGATGTTGATTTCCCTGTTACCTACGATCGCCCAAGACAGATCGCAAGAGTTTTTGCAACATAATTAAAGTAGGATTTTATTATCTATTATGAGAGTTATTTGTTATTAAATTGCATCAAAGTTAAAAGATATTAAACAAGCACATGGTTAAAATTTACTGAATTGTGTTTCATGACATAGTAATAATGCATATGATCATTGACTGAATAGTGGTTCATGACATCATTATTTATTATTGTTATGTTTATTATAAGTTTTGTTTATGGTGTGGGTAAATTTCACACGGTTTTGTTTTGTTCGGTCAATAGAAGTATTGTACCATAAAAAATGTCTCACTTCAAATATCACCAACGCGTTTTGGCAAAAACAGTTTCCAAATGAGAGCAGAACTCCACATTTTAGCTAGCTTGATTGGGAGCGATCCATAATTGATGACTTCGTAAGAAGTTTCTGCTCAGACAACTTAAAATAAATCCGTAAACTCCTTATAACAAAGAGGATAATATTGGTTAATACATTTCTGGTACCGCTTGCACATGGAGGTATGGGTTCCTTTAGGTTTCTTGGTACTCTTACCTTCGTAAAAAGTTTCAACTACTTTTAGTCCCAAAAACAAGATTCCCGATTGTACTGAATTGTTTGCTACCACAATAGAAATTGGACTCATATATGGCCTGAAATTGTGAAACATGGACTTTAATAATTTACTTTTTTCTTTCTGTGCATGTGGCCAGGTCTTGTTAATACTTGTAGCAACAAACTAGGGTACTTGGATGCTGGTTTTGGTAATAACGATTGAACACATTTGAAAAGATTGTCTAAGTTGCATTAAGCATGATCAAATTGCAAATGTAGCACCGCGATTATCCGAACCATATGCTCGATATTTAACTTTTATTTTCATGTAACCTTGTATTACTATGTTTCAATCTAGTAGTTCATTATGTAAAAACCAAACTTTTCTTTTGGATGTGTATTTTATGATATAATATATAGTTTGCATGATGATGAATATGAACTTATCGTTTAGAATTATATCATTATCAAATTTACATATCTTCAAACATCTTATGGTAATGTGGATATATATGTAATTTATCATATTTTAATTTGTTTAATTGTTATAAAGATAAAGTTGTATATAAATAAGAATGATAAAGAAAAAAAATGCTTGAAATCCCACTAGGTAATTAAACAAACTAACAAATATACATACATATTATTTATGGATATGCCTGATACCGTATTGAGCCTAGCATGAATATTGTTTTACAATCAAGAGTGAGACTAAGATCGTGAATACTCTTATGCTCATCTCATTGTTATCCCTATTAGCACTGAACCTAGGCGACACGTTGACGCCTCAGCCTTTGCGTCTTGAGTAGGCCAACTACCTCACGTTTAGGGTTTAGGGTTAGAGCTTCCTTCAATCACCATTATTGCACCAATCATTTACAATTCTTAAAAAAAATACGTATTTGGTGAGTTGGACCAAAATGACGTATCTAATGTGTTACAAAATAGCGTGTTTTGATTTGTTACCCGATCCAACCAGTTTACCTTCACTAGGTTCATGTGAGTCTTTACTTTATGATTAGGTTGGTTGATATGAAATTATTGTTTTTCTAGCATGGTGGTCCTAAGTTGTGTAGTTGGTTTGGGTTTGTGTCCGTGAGCCATGGTGCTTTTGTTGCGTCTAGTTCTCATCATTGATAAGGTGAAGAACATGGAGAAATAATTGTGTTTCAATATCTCAATTGGATTTTCTACAACATTTTATATATTTAATTTGGAGAAATATTTAATATAAGGGTAGTTGTCATATGGTTCAACTTTGATAAAAATGATTATTATTTCACTTCAAATGTCACGCTAAGTTTTGAAAACGTACACCCAAAGTGATGACAAAGTTGATGTAGACGTTTTAAAGTTGAAATAGATGTAGTCTGACGTTTGGTAACTTCTCACAAGTGCTTAGTTCATGATTGTCATTACTTGTTTAAATTGTTTATTGGTCTGATTTCGTGATCGAATTTTAAATATCAATAGGGATCAAATCAGTGAGCTTGTCTAGACTGTGTATTAGTCTAGTTTTAAATCGAGTTTTTTTCCCACTAGTTGATATTGAAGTTCCAACTTCGATTAACCACATATAAATGTTTTTGGTTTATATCTACTACACCAAATTTGTTTGGTACAACACTTAATACATATTCAACACCTTATGCATTAATTATAGTCCATACTTGTTTCTAAAATCATGTCTTATATCCGTTTCCATCCTATCTAATACCCAATACTCATTTCCCGATGAGACATTCGAATGCCTGGTATACACCAATTTAAAATCTTATGTGGTTAAAATTTGCCTTGTTACCTTAAAACCCGAGCGTAAATTATCCGTTTAATGGTTTCAAGTTTTTGAACATAACTTGTATGTATTACATTAACACGGTTCTATCAGTTTAGCATAAAGTGTTTTGGGTAACGATTATCACCAAAAATCACGTCTCGCTACTTCAATTTTAAACCCCACATAAAAGTCACAACATATATAAGTCACAAGTCACAACTCACAACATATGTATCAACACAAATCCTGTAAAATTCAAAAATGGTTGTATGATTAAGGAAAAAAGTCGGTTCTGTTTTTACTATACAAAAAAAAACATAATTATTTTATAAACGGTAAACTTTTTTAAAAAAAAATAAAGAGAAAATTACGATTTGACTCCTTGGAAAATATCGCCGGGCTACCGATAAACCACTGAAAACTAAATTTCAACGGGCTCAGTGTGATCCATTTCGTAATTTTCTCAAAAATTAATTCAACGCAAATACATGAAAGTTGTATCTAGAAGAATAATTAACTTGTGGTCCATAGAACAAAACTTTCAACACACATAACTAAATTCACGTTACTTTAAACCAAAACCATCAGTCTGCTGAGTTTTAAAGCACAAAACATATAATATCATAATCCAAAAATATGCAATTTCTCAATAAAACAATCCTACATCAACACCAAAAACAAGTACAAACATAACAAAACAGATACCCCACTTTCAAAAAAGAACCAAAACAGCTTATCGCTTCTTGGACACACCAACGGTCTTACCCCTACGACCAGTAGTCTTGGTGTGCTGTCCTCGTACTCGAAGACCCCAGTAATGACGAAGACCACGGTGGTTCCTGTTATCAAAACAAAAAAAATAATTTTTGAATAACTTTTAAACAGTGATCCATTTATCTTGAAACTAACCAAGCTTAAGCCCGAACAAATGCTAGTATCAGAGCCAGCTTAAAGAACAAGCACAAGTTCGAGCTCAGGTCTAAAGAGCATATTATATCTAAACATATATGCATAATTATTTCTATATAAATATCTAAAAAATATTTAAAAATAACTGATTGTGAGTTAATATAAAATTATAAATACAAATAGATCTATATAAATAAGGGTCTTCATCCAACTATTCGAGTCATTTAGGTAATTATTTCAGGTTATTCAAATTTGAAAAATTTTAAAGTGAATTCAAATTCAAATAAAATTACAAAAACAAAATTGAATAAACTATACTGAAGAAAAACCAAAAAAAAAAAAAAATTTTGATGATATTTTGACAAGGCTTCTAAGCCTATTTTGTACATAAATATAACAATTTGTATATTCAATAACAAATTAAAAATATAAAATACAAATTTATCATGCAAAAGACAGTCAGTTAACTATTAGTGTTCGATCAAGCTTCAAAAAGCCAAGCTCATTCACAAACTCTCGATTCTAAAAAAATAGATTAAAACTATCACTTCTAACAAATAGAAGTAGTTTCTAGATGTTTTGAAACATTTTATAAAAAACTGAAAGTAATAAAAACCTGATCTTCTTCAATCTCTCAAGATCGTCCCTGAGTTTCATGTCAAGAGCATTAGATGTGACTTGAGAGTATTTGCCATCCTTGTAATCCTTCTTTCTGTTAAGAAACCAGTCTGGGATTTTAAACTGTCGGGGATTTGCAACAATTGTCATGAGGTTATCAATCTCTGCGCTTGAAAGTTCCCCCGCCCTGTAAATTCAAGTTTATAAAAGATCCATTAAGAATAAATATTTAGCCCTGAAAGATACAAAGATGGCTTTTAGGGGGTGTTTAGGTGAGCTTTTAAATTTTGCTTACTTGCTTATTCGATTTTTGAAAAGCTAAGGGTGTTTGGCAAAGCCCCTCCAAAAAATCTTAAAAATGGAACTTTTCAAAAATCAAATAAGCACGTTTGAAAAGCTCACCCAAACATCCCGTTATACAGTTAAGAACAACTATAAAAACACAAAAATTCTAAGGTTTTCTAGTTCCTTAAAAATTAGTTTACATTAATCAAGATTCTGCTCAGATGATGTGAAATTGATTAAAATTCAAATGTGTTTGCTTAATACATAACCTAAAAGCGGTATGGCAAAGATTGAAGCTTTGAACAAAAAAGTTATTAACATACAACTTCTGATTTCAGAAAATGTATTTTCAGATATTTTCTAAACTTAACTTTGATTCATTTCATACAATAATAAAAAAAAACAAAGAGCAAATATTTAGTTCTAACAAATAACATATATAGCTTTTAAACAATTAAACAAAACTTATGTCAACACAAAACTTCATACGTTCTCTAATTCAATGACAAGTTAGCCAATTCATCAAAACTCTGCTCGCCAGATGATACTATATAAATTAAACTTCTAAGGGGGTGTTTGGGATTTGCTTATTTTCACCAACTTATAACTTATAAATTTTTTGAAAAGTAATAAGGTGTTTGGGATTGGTTATATTGTGAGAGGAAAAGTTTCATAAGTTACAATATTGTAACTTATTAACTTAATGAAAAGTTATAAGGAGGTAAAATAAGGAATCCCAAACACCCCCTAATACAATTTCTTAACATATAACAAGCAAAAATTTAAATGTTTTTCTAGTTCCTTGACAAGTTGTCCATATCAATCAATATACTTCTGATAGCCCAATGACATTAATATTTCGACTAAATTTCTAACATAATTGCTTAACATATAATAAGTCAATAACATAAAAGTTGTAAGCTTTGAGATGAAAGTGAAAAGAAAAGTACCTCTTGTTCATATCAACGTCGGCCTTTTTGCATACGATGTTGGCGAAACGACGACCGATACCTTTGATGGAGGTCATGGCAAACATGATCTTCTGCTTTCCATCAACATTCGTGTTCTGGACACGAAGAATATGCTGAAAGTCTTCATTTGCTACCAAACTCTACAAAACAAAACACCTTCAGATTATAACTGTTTACAAATGCTACGAAATGGTCAAAATCGGAAGGATTTGGAGATAGATTCACCATGGCTACTGCTGCGATTTGATTGAGTTTGTTCTTTAAGCGGCTGCTGCTGCAAAATGCCCAAAATATATCACACCTCCGTGAAACCCTAGATGAAGCAGGATAATTGCGGGTTTAGTTATATGGTGGTATCTTTATTCATAGATGGGCTGGTCCAGTTTTTAGGCCCGCAAAACTATTGGGGGCCTGCCTGCAGTGCACTTTCTATGTTGATTCGGTGTGTATGATTAGAGGTGCATAAATCGGGTTTTTTCTAATACTCGGGTTCGGGTATGGAATCGGTTTCGGGTATGATCGGGTACTGGAAAAGGGTATTAAGAGAAATCGGGTAGGGTATTGAGGAGAAAAACTCAACCCTATGTACCCGGGTAGGGTATGATCGGGTTCGGGTATTGGAACCGGGTATGAACGGGTATTAATACCCGGTTTTGAATTTGTAATTTTTTTATACATTTTTTATTTGTTTAAAATTTAAATTTGCTTTGTAATTTAAAAATAATTAAACTATATTACAAAAACCATAAATCCACTTGATTACAAATTATTTACTTAGTAATATGTATTTTACAAAAACATAAACATAAAAGTTGTGAAGTAAACATAAAAATATACTATAAAAACTCAAGTATTATTTCGGGTATTAGAAAATTGGTATCGGGTATAGGGTATGACCGGGTTCGGGTATAAAACGGGTACGGTTCCGGATACGGGTATTGACTTCAAAATGCATTCCATATCCATACCCTACGGGTAGGGTTGGTTCCGGTTTCAGGTATAGAATACCCGGGTATAAAGAAAACCGGTTCCGGGTATTTTTTTCGGGTCCGGTTCCTAATACATTGTTTTTTTTGCACCTCTATGTATGATGAGAATGAGAGTGTCAATATTATTTTTATTATATATTTAAATATTCTATTGCATAAAAAACACATTATTATTATTATTATTATTATTTACAATTTATAAGGACCATACATCTTTTTATTATATTTGTATTACTCTTAATCTCATAAATACTAGTTCTGTTTGTATTTATCTCAATGAATAGGAACTCTTTGTTTTATCCTTTTTAATCATGTGATACATATTTAATCCTCACAAACAACAATTTGGAGGGGTATGAGTGACCTAATGAAGGAATACTATGATGTTTGTGATCTTCAATTCAATACTGAGGGCGTCCGGGCTGTACCACCAGCAGACCTTTAGACGGGTAGATTTTCCCGAAACTATAGATAATTTGGAGGAGCTTATGAACCCAGAGAAAGCTCGCCACCTTAATCTCTTCCACCAAGTTGGTTAGCCAAATTACCACCCTCTCGTGAACCACATAATCCGAGCCTTCCACGAACTCTAAACACTAACCAATGTTGTTTTATAAAATGCCTTGGCCTTATACAACTCAAGAAAATCCTGAACCCGAAAAACATAAATGGTAAAAACTCTACACCAACACAAAATAACATGCCATACATCTTGGACTGGCCCACACGAAACAAAAAAAATGTTTCGTTGTTTCTTCAAAATCCTCGCAACGAGCACACGGGACATAGGGGGCAGCAATACTACGAGCCACCCGAGTTGGAAGACGATCTAGTTCCGCCCTCCACGCCACTATATTAACATTGTTACTTGGCAAACAGTTGGACTTACTAAAAACGTTCAAAATAAATATAAAAAATTAAACATTGCAATATAAACGTTCAAAATAAATATACAAAATTGAACATTGCAATATATTTTCTTTACATTACATTATATGCAAACGTCTCGAAACAATCTCGTACTCTCACGTCCATAACCGTACATCACGTAGATAACCGACCACCAGACGTCCACTCATCGGCGGTTATTCTCCGTCAACGTCACCACCGGTATGATATATGTTCTTTTGATTTCCGATTATACATTTTCACAATTAAAATCGCATGTATCTATGATTTGCGTGTTCATGATGCTCGTACATTGACGTTAGGATTTAGATATCTTCGTCTACCTCATTATTCTCCTTCCTATCGTTATTATTCTTATTATTATCTACACGGGTTTCATATAAACGCTACGATCTTGTAACGTTGTGTTTATTTAATTTCAATCTGGAATATTATTTTCATATTGATTGACTGTCTGACCTTGTAATCAATTCGTTGGTTTGATATTAATTGAAGTTAATAGGTTTCTGCAAGAACTAAACAATTTTAATGATAATATAGTGATATTAGTGCATATGCCAACTTCCGGTGAACTATTCGATAGAAAGTTCGTTTATATGAGCACATAGCGCATGCCTAGTTCGTTTAACTATTGTGTCGATCGTTTGTTTGGTTAAGATTAAACAAACATTAATATACTCCAGTCGATTCATTTGAAAGTCTAGATGAGCATGAGTCGGTTTTGGACTCACTCGACCAACGACCAAATATTTAGAATTTAGCTTTTTGCAAACCATTATGTTTTCATTTGTCACAATGTGTTCAGTTCAGTTTTTTTTTTATGGATTTGTGTCTCTTTTTTTGTTAATTAATGATTAATTAATTACTACACATTTGAGCCTAAATTTTTTTAACTACACCGATATTAATCTCTTATAAACTACATAGCATTCCAAGATAAAAATTCTAATTCACAAACTCAAAAACAAAAATTGGTTTTTTTGGTTTATACGGGTTCGGTTTGGTTGTAAAAGCCGTTTCGATTTTGTAGGTTCATTTCAGTTTTTTCCGGTGTTTGGTACATGCCAAACCAAAATTAACAGAATTTTCAGATTTTGTGCTGGGCAGGGTTCGGGGTTATGCCAAGTCAGTTTTAACACGTTCGGTTTAGTTTTTTTTTTAGATTTTGGTACATACAAAACCAAACCGAACCAAATATTTAAGTGACGATTCAGTTATTTCCGTTTCACACATACCTCAGCTCAAGTGATGCTTAAAGCTTAAACTCACACACTAAAACATGATCTTTCAAAACATGTTTTTTCAGGATTGTTTTAACACGGACATGGATTCGGTTAAGCTCTGGCCCCCGGGCCACAGCACGAGGCAAATACTCGTGGACCGTATTGTAAGAAATCTCACAACACCTTCCATATTAACAAGAAAATACGGGCTTTTAAGCAAAGAAGAAGCAGAAGATGATGCTAAACAAATCGAATCCGCCGCATTTGCTGCCGCAGCCAAACAATTTGAAAAAGAGCCTGATACCGATGGCGGGTCAGCGATCCAAGTCTATGCCAAAGAATCCAGCAAACTCATGGTTGAATTCATCAAAGCCGGGCCCAAACATAAAGAAGACCGAGACACAATAACAGAGTTGACCACATTTGACAACGAACACGTGTTCGACATCTCTGGAGGCCGTCGGGCCTTCATAGATGCCGAAGAAGCTAAAGAGTTGCTAAAACCATTAAAAGAGCCCGGAAACAAATTTACTAAAATCCGTTTTAGTAACAGAAGTTTCGGGCTCCCTGCAGCCCATGTGGCTGCATCGGTTTTGTCAATGGTCAAAGACCAGTTGACCGAGGTTGACTTGTCGGATATTGTTTCGAGGCGGCCTGAGCCAGAGGCAGTTCAGGTTATGAAGATGTTTTCAACAGCACTTGAGGGTAGTAATTTGAGTTATTTAAATTTGTCTAATAATGCTTTGGGTGAAAAGGGGGTTAGGGCATTAGGGGGGATTTTGAAGTCTCAAGGGAGTCTTGTTGAGTTGTATTTTATGAATGCGGGAATATCGCAAGAGGCTGCGAAGGCGGTATGCGAGTTGATTCCTTCGACTAGTAAACTTAAGATTCTTCATTTCCGTCATAACATGATGGGAGATGAAGGTGCAGTTGCTATTGCCCAACTCGTTAAAGGGTCTCCAAATCTAGAGGATTTCAGGTAAAATTTTCGTTTTGTTTAAGGCGATATACGAATTCTTTGTAAAAATCATAATCTAGAGGGTTTCGGGTAAAACTTATATTTTATTTTAAAATTCATAACTCGATATCCGAATTATGATCTTTAAACAAAGGTGTTAATATAATAAAAAACCAACATACTTTCTTAAAAACACGAAAAAGTACCTAACACATGCACCCTTAAAAAAGGACTTTGTCGTGTTTTCAATTTGCATGTTTAGTGACTTTAATATACGAAAACTGGGTTAGGAGACTTTTTCACTAAAATAAGAAAGATCATTGTTTTTTTCTTTTTTATGATATTAAGTATTAACCCTTTAAAATGTTCTAAACATATAACAATTTTTATCTTTTAATTTCAGGTGTTCTTCATCAAGGATTGGGTCAGTAGGGGGTGTTGCACTAGCCGAAGCACTTAACACATGCACCCTTTTGAAAAAACTCGACTTACGTGACAACATGTTCGGACCAAAACCAGGCGTCGCGTTAAGTCAATCACGCCACACAAACCTAACCGAAATCTACTTAAGTTACTTAAATTTAGAAAACGAAGGAACCATAGCCCTTGTAAACGCCCTAAAACAACTCGATTCAACCCTTGAAATAATAGAAATGGCGGGAAACAACATCACTTCAGAAGGCGCAGCAAAAGCTTTAGCCGAGTGTTTAATCTCAAACAAACATTCTCTAACGCGGATAAACTTATCTGAAAATGAATTAAAAGACGCGGGTGCGATGATGATTGCTAATGCACTTGGAGACGGGTTTGGGGAGTTGTGTGTGGTTGATTTGAGCGCCAATAGGGTTGAGACAGGTGGCGCCGTGGCATTGGCTAAAGCGGTTGTTGGGAAACCGGGGTTTAGGTTGTTAAATATAAATGGTAACTTTTTGTCTTATGATGGTGTTGAAGTTGTTAAAGGGATCTTTAAGGATTTTCCTCGTATGCTTGGACCACTTGATCAGAACGATCCTCGTGGTCACGAGCTTGATGAGCTTCAGTCGAAGCTTAAGGATCTCGAAATGAAGCGAAAAGATTAAGGTGGTTCGAAACGAGTTGGGTCGGTAAGTATAGTTAGCTAACTCATAAATAATTCGTAAATAACAATATGCATAATGAGACTATGAAAAATATTGTTTAAATAAGGGTTTATAAGTGAAACAATTGGAGTGGTAAATGTTTAAGTAGTTTATGTAAGGGTTAGGATAAAGTATTTGTATGTTTGTATTTTCATTTCTTTATTGTTCTACTTTCTGAATTGTTTTAGAACTAGTAAGATAATGGTGTTTATATTATTTGTCACTGTTTATAGACTATAGTACTTTGATCATAAACCAAACGATAAGTGATCGACGATTGGATTTATCGGTTTCAGTCTTGTGCGGTTGGATATATCGGTTTCAACAATGTGGATCGAATTATGCACCCCTTCAAATAAACAGTTTAGAACTGAATTTTGATAGGCAAATTTTGATACACCTTAGTGTAAAACTCCCATCTATTTTGGAATGGCTATTACTACTAACATAACATAATTTTATTTAATTAAAGTTGTTTTAATAGTAAAACTTTAGTAGATGTATTTTATGAAGCGTAAAACATATTTCAAATAATGAACTTCAAATCAGTTTTAAGAATATAAAAACTAACAAATATTACAAAAATAAATATAAAGATCATTAATCTACCTATTTGGACTTTCCATCGAATACCTGAACCCAATTACAACCTACGGGTCTGACTGAAAAGGGCCCGGGATTTTTGGGCTGGACGAATCTTCTTTTGTGGGTCTGATAACTTTTTATGTAGTCCATCTTTAAAAATATTTGTTTTTATTACTGCATACATAAATTATAATTATAAATCCAGTTCATGATGATTATAAATGCATATTATTTTATAAAATCGATTAAAATAAGAAACAGGGTGAACATGTTACTTTCCAATGTTTCTTCCGATATCATTAACATAAAGTCAAATGAAAATGACAAAATGATCAAGTGCGGGTCAACATGGATCCACCAGGTGCCTCTTGACTTGAATGGATTTAAAACCATCAAAGAATAATGGTCGGTGTACGATGAGATTGTGAATCGCATGTGGTATGATATCAAGCCAACGAAAAGTGAAGCCAAAAGATATAATGTCACACAACATAACAAATAACTTAAGCAATATGCAAAAGCAATAACGGAAGATCATATAATAAAGTGTTACGGGATAGCTCATAGACCAAACTGTTTATAAAACAGTGTCCAATCAATTTAAAAGAACTTTTGTATATATATATGACTTTGTGCATTGCTAATGTACTTGTTTACAGTAGGTCGTGTGTAGTAAAGGTAGAAAGGGGCGCCATCCACTTGCATGTCACCCTTTAACGTCCCCAACACCGCTAACATGCTTTTAAGTTAAAACCACTACACATAGTCTATTATAAGTCTTAATCTCAATTGAGAATGAATCTTAAGAGAATCTCCTGATGGATCAAAGTAATACTTTCGAATTTAGATGAGGTATTATTGTATTAAACGATATTTTGTGCCTTTTCAAAATTTTCGACGTGTTTAACTTTGAAAAATCTTACAGACCTTTTAGAAAAATTATAAGGGTTAAAACTTATGGATGATACGGTGTTCATTTATAACAGATAATCATGAATCTAACCTAAAATCTTCCTTTCTATTTCAAAGTACATTCACTCAAAATAGTTGAACCAAGAGAGATTACATTACTGATTACTCACCAACCAAGATATATATCATGTATCATTAGAAATTATTTATTGTAATAACAAGTTCTCGAATTATTTGAGTACTATTATCGTTGATTGAACACTCGATCATGTTGGAACTTTGCACAACTTGATTCTACAAGTGAATTTAAAAAGAAAGTTTCAATCAAGAAGAATAATAATTATGTGTCAATAAAAGATGATATACAATGTAAAGTACGACACGTAAATTTCAAGATATTGTTCTATATATCAATCTCCTATCATTATTGGTTATTTTATTTTCAATATTAACAATTGTATGATTGTTAGATAAAGTAGACTGGGCTTAAATTATTGAGGAAACACACTTGACCTGAATAGTTTTTCGCCATTTTTATTTAAGTTCAGTGTTCAATTATAAAAGCAAATTTGATGGGTGGTGAGGGGCATATTCTTGTCTTTGTAGATGATTTATATAGCAAAAGGCTAGGGTTATATTTTTATGCATATTCTTATTTAACTACTTTTATATAAACAAATGTCGTGTCCAAATTCATGAATGCATAATTGCATAAATAACATATATATGCATACTATTGTCATCCATCTTTACACGAGATCTAAGATGTCTGTTAGTGACTTCATTAAAAGGGGTCGTTTGCTTATCACTCGTAGTCATAGACTCGCAAATAGATTATGATGTCTGATCATGTAATGTTTTGAAACCAAACTTTAAATATGTCTTGTTAATCTCATGCTTGACAAACAAATTTGGCTTAATAGGTTCTGAAAACAACTTAAACATACAAAAGGAGATTATTTCGTTTATGAAAACAAACACTCTTAATTGTTCTATAGCAAGATTCCAGTTATTACCTCGCAATGTTCATACATTTAGATGATTAGGGTGCGAAAAAACTACGAAAACCACATAATATCTTTAGATATTGCTTGGTAAAATGATTGTATGGTTCTTACAGTTATTACATAAAATATATATTTATAAACTCCCTTTTAGATTCTCACCTCCTAACGTATAGGAGACAAACAAACACCACTAAGTGTATTAACTATCAAGGAACATATACTTGTACTTATATTTTATAAATTGATTTTAATTTTAATTATATACTAGTTTGACTTTGCTGGTATAAAACTATTGAACATTTCGTAGTGGGTTCCATCCCTAAAAAGGAACTAAATGTAGGCTTCTTTTGCTAATTTAGTATTAGAATTTAGAACCAATTCTTAATGCTTATGATTAAGGTTCTTTAATAATGTTTTAAACACTAAATTATTCTTTTTATACCAAAAGAATTTTTATTTTTACTTATTTTAAAGAATAAAAAACGGATGATTATACTTTAAGCATCTAAGTATCCCATAATCACACAACCGTGAAGTCTTCTAGGTTCTTTTATGTATTTTTTTATTTACATAAAAATAACCAACTATTAAAAAAGAATAAAATTAAGCTCGTGTATCCATTGGTGTGTGGGTTGGACTTGAATGGTGTTTTGGGCCTAATTTTTTATCCTCTCACATATGCTCGATGATGATGATGATGATGATGATGATGATGATGGACTATTATTATTATTATTATTTTTTTATTTTTTTTGGGAAGGGGGGGGGGCATGGTAATGCTGTTGCAATAAAAGTTTTTAGTAGTTTAAAATAGGGAATATAGCATTGAATAATAACCAAGTTTTAAAAGTGTTACAATTAGGTCGCTCATGTATATTTTTCCCAAATCGTGTCACTAAATCTTCAAATAGAGTCTCACCGATTTTTTTGTACGTCAAGAAAGAAATGAGTATAAGATGTGGGGGTCGGAATTTGCAATATATGTAGTTAAATTTAGAAAATTTTAAAAAATGTAAATTATATTAAAATTCAAAAATAAAAAATCAAATTCACGTCGTCACTCAATGTCAACGTAAAAAAATAAAAAGATTTCCTATGTAAAACAAAAAGACTAAAAAATATTTTAAAATCTTTAATTTAATAAAATATAAAAGTTGAGTGACTTAATTAGAACACTTTTTAAAGTTGAGTAACCTAAATAAAACATTTTTTAAACTTGGTTACTATTCTATTAAATTGTCCCTTTAAAATAATTTAAAAAAAAAAAGATAAGCTAACCAGCTTGGCGATAGAGGTTATGTCAAGGTCAATGTGGTAAAACAAAGTCGTTAATATGGTTAGAGTCAGGTTATAAGTTGAAGGGGTATAACTGTCATTTAGTATTTAGTGATAGTTATAAAATTCAGTTGATGGGATCATATGCAACTTATACTAACTGAATGTCACGTGCCAATCTATCTTATGTATTTTACTTTTTTTTAGGTATAATCTTCTTCTACTTTCATATATTAAATGTCTTAATCCTCCACTTCTGACTTGATAATAAAAGGCTTGAGTTTTTCAGTAGAGACTCAAGTTTGAATCTTACTTGTATCATTTTTGAAAGGATATTGACAATGAATAATTTGAGCTAAGTATAAGTTGCCAGTTCGAACCCTGAGCCCACCCAAATTTTCATCCACCGTGTGTTGCACTAAGAGTTTTGCTCTTATGCAATGTGTGTGTTCGTTTAATTAAATAAACAAACACGTTGTCAATCGATTAAGTGGACCTTAGATTACTTTACGAGTCTAATTATTATGGAATAAACAGAACAAGTAATAACATTCATTGATGCACTATCTTTTAAGAAATGACATGGTAACAAGTAATAACATTCATTGATGCACTCACTATCTATTATGAAATGAACATAATGACTCTTTAAAGTATGAAAACAAATGTTTACCAAATTCATTGTCACTAGACAGCGGTATGCATTTCTATATCACAACTAACTTGACTTTTTAAACGATGTAAATCTAACCATCAAACAAAAGCCATTTAACAATAAAGTTCAATTGTATATATTTTTAATAGGTATAGTATAAATGTAGTTAGATATTAGGCTAACTTCATTAATGCTCTTTCTTTACGTTGTGCGTTCTTTACGTTCCCGAACGTTCGTTTATCTTTGTTTTTTTACGCTCACTTGTTTATATTTGTTCACTTATGCTTGTTCATGTAACAGGGCTGGCTCCGAGAAAGCAAAAAAATAAATAAATAAATAAATTGGGCCGAAGGCAAAAAAAAATTAGGCCTTAAATAAAAGGAGTATTTTTTTGGGTTTAAACAATTTGATTTTTATATGGGTTTACATGGTTATAAAATTGGGTTGTGTAAAAAGTTTTTGTATAAACATATTATTAAACATGCTTCAAATGAGAGTAGAACTCACAACCTTTGAATTAGGAGTAATACCCTTTTACCACTAGACTAAACTAATGATTCTTTAATTGAATTTAAACACTAAATATACATACTGCTTTAATAAAAATACATATAATTTTTTTTTAAAAAAAAAACCAGGCCTGTGGCCGTCAACCACCCGGCCACACCTTATGGCCGGCCCTGTCATGTAATTATGTTTGTTCATTTTGGCTCCTTTGTTTATTGTCTGTTTTCGTATTCGTTGAAACATTTTTAAATTTTACTTGTTAGTTGTTGCTATTACCAATACGCTTATCATCAATCCAATCAAGTTCTCGAAACAAACCTTAGGTAATATACTAAAGAACAAGAACTTATTCAATTTTTCGCTTTCATGTCTATCCATAAATTTTTGTTTAGAATAATAATGAAAGAACACAAACCCATATTTTTTTCTTAATGAACAAAGCACCTATACATTTATGTGTTCTTGTTTGCTTAATTAAAGTCAAGTGAACACGAACAATAGCCACATATAAAGGTGACATTTGTTATACCGACCACAACAAAGTGACAAACAACATTGCTTAGGTGCGTTCCTTGTTCCCTTGGGCATGATTGGACTACCCCCTTCTAATGTGCCTCGTTCAAACATATATACTTACAAATGTATTTATATGATGTTATTTAATTTTGTCATTTACAAATTCTATTAAATTTAATAAAATTTACCAATTATACATAAACTGTAGGAAAATTGTTATATTTTCATTATAATACAACTTAAATCAAGTTAGACTTTTTTATATCTCACAGTGTTTTGTTCCCAACAGTTCATGTGACCGACTCTACTAACTTTATTTTTTCATTAAAAATGTTATACAATTTAAATAATAAAGTAACATTTAGGCTCTATAGCCAACCCGGTCTAAGTGTTGGTTCCTCACCCGCCGGACGCAAGTTTGAATCCTCCCCCCCCCCCCCCACCATTTTGTACTCCTGTCACGTGTAACACGTTGCGAAGCGCGAGTTTAGCCCTATTCTAGTTTCAATTATCTTTATATTTTCACTATATGGTTTATTATAATATGTTATATTGATGTAAAAGTTAAATTCTAACTAAAATTTCACAAAACAGACATATTTGCTTGCGGTATAAAACTAAACAATTATGCTGTCCAAAAAAAAAGTACAGATGATTGTTTCAACAAAAGTATTGCCGTGATTTATTTTCAAAATTAATAATTTATAAAAACTAAAAAGACATAATATCACGAACTTCTTTTTACACAAAACGATTTCTTTATTGGTCATTTTTTGTGTGTGTGTTGGTTGGTTAAATTATAGTCTAAACCAACATTCCAACATAGGTTTTGACCTTAGTGGAATGAGGCAAACATGAAAACAAATATGAAAAAGTTGCAAATCAAAGTAATGACCAAGAAAATCACCAACGGGATCTTGTCCCTTTGTAGCCTCACTTTTGATCATAAGAAAAAGGTCGTATCAATCATATTGCTTTTGCATCACAAACTTTTAACGACCAATTGTTTTCTAAGAAAAAGAATCTGTTATTTAATTTTTTATACTTTAGTATGCGATACAAATGCAAATTCATTTTAACATTATTTGTATCAGTACAAGATATATATATCGTACAACCATAACAACTAGTTTTATACCCGTCCGGTGGACGGGGTTTTTAGTGTCATAATAACATAAGGTTTCTTTTTTTAACTTTGAAATTTTCTTGTGCAGACATATGTTAGAACCTGACATGTTTTTTAGAGAATGACATCTATGCTAAATTAAGACGGATACTATATTTTTATTCCAATCAATTGGTGTAATTCCACAAAAGTAATAAATCTATTTAACATAAACAAAATTTAAACCATAATTGCATAGAAAGCAACATCAAACATTTATTTACAATCATATTTAAAGGGTCGGTTTTTAACTAAAATTTGAATAGAAAGTATTCAGACATTTATAAACAACATGATGTATGACGATAATAAAACTTTTTGACATAAATGTTCGGGTCAACACAACACGGCCCCGTTTTGACCTGCATTATATCTTATCCAAATCCATCTCGCCTGACAATGTTTCCACCTCTAATTGATAAAGGAATCACTATAAACGTGTTCAAGCCAAGAAATCCTTCCCTTTAATACCTGAATGGCTGAATTGAAACACTAGATTTTAATGAGTTCTAACCCAGTCTATAAAATATTACATGTTAATATAAATACCTGTAATTGAGGAGCCACCACCACGAGCACAAAGTTCCGCATGCAAACACTGCAATGGTTGTCTCAGTTTTTACATTTGACTTGACACTGGATCGCTATAATTTATGGGTTTATTTTGAATGCTCCTTACGCAATTAGAAAACATGTAATGCGTTCAAGTTTCCTTAACAGTTATATAAACAGGACTAACGCATGCTGGGAAAAAAACATTATTAAATTAATTAATTTGTGTGAAATATAAAATTTTATAACAAAATAGTACAATTGGGATATAAAAGTTACCAATTATAAGAGTCTTGTTGTTTCCACCAAATTGATCCTGCAATTTTAGTAAAGTGAGTATTAATCATTAATATTATGAAACGCATGAAAATGCTCTGTATTTATAATTCCTAGTATTTTTTTATTGTGACCAGCATGTTAAAGGCGAGTAAGTTTACTTTCATGATATGGAACATGGGCACCTTCTTTTCGTTCCTTTTCATCACTAAGGGAATTAATGACACTTCCAAGTGCAAGACAACCGTAGATAATTTGAACCTCAATATCAAAACACGCATAAAGAATAAAAAAAACCATGTTCATCTTATTAGAATCACGACTACTTAACAAAACTAATAATCGCTATGATCTAGCATAAATCACAATCACTTGTTCACCTAACATAAGTATTATCTAATATGAAACATAAAGTTATTTCTATTAACATAAAAGCAAGATCTAGCATATAGACATTAAACATGACTTAAAATGGACTTCAGCGTAATCTTGTCTCAGTTCAATACAACCAACTTCCATGTATGCTTGCCCAAGTAAGAGCACTAAAGGGGAGCTGAGGTTATTTAAGAGCTTAAAAAAACATTATCGAAAAGAAATAATAATAATAATTATTATTATTATAATAGGGGAAGAAAGTAAAATAAAAAAAAAGATCATGAAACAAAAAGAGTGGATAACATAAGTAGCAATACCCTTTATCTCAATGCATGTGAAATGAGAATTTTACCTTTGGAAATACACGAGAGCAAAAAGAGTTCAAGTCCAATAGTCCATAGTCATGCATGTTGCATCTCAAGCGTTGTCCGGTTGTAATCTAGATAATAGCTTGATTATATCACCTTTTGAGATTTATGTAATAACAAATGGGTTAAACGGGTCAACCCGTGAACTAATCAGGTTTACCCGAACACAACATGTAGGTAAATGGGTCACAATTTTGACATGAAACTAACACAAAAGATCCATATTTAGACTAATGGAATTTGGAAAAAAGCCCATATGAACTTACGATATGATATCGTTTGTGATCGTTCCCCTTTATGATTTCTCCTACAAAGGCCACCAAAGGTCCCGAGTTGCCTGCATCTGCCTTCAGGGCTGGGATTGCAGCCCTTAGAAGGACTGATAATTCAACATATGTGACTTCTGTCTGTGTATACAAAAATGAAAAAAAAAATCAGTTCGGTTTTAATAATTCAACATATATATAAGACATGAATCACCTTGAAAACCACATTCTAGACATGTAATAATTTTATCATAGTATCACTTTAATCTAGTAGAAATAAGAAATTTCCCACCTAAAGAGAACATTAAATTATAGTTTCAGTATCTCCTACAGTGCAGCCATTTTCCAGTGTTCTGCTTGACTACAATGACTATTTGTTTTATCTCTTGTGAATCAAAGTATTTAAGATCCAGGGCAGTGATTATCCAAATAAAGAGTCATTTAGAATCAATAGTATAAATCATTGTTGTATGAAGAATGCAGCTATGGTATGCTTTGTTACATTTATGTGGGCAAGACTTGTTTTATCAATTAATTAGAAAAATATGGATACCCATTTCCTCCTCTAAGCCTCAAATGCCCTGTTAATAACAAAGTTGTTTACAAAACCAATGCCAGAAGGTTATATAGATAATCTAAGGTCAAATTGACGAATTTGGCAAACGACAGTGAATTAAATTGAGTTTTTAATTAAATTAAAAGGTTTAGGGTGGGTTACCTCTACTGCAATTTGTTAACCACCTGCGAGTACCGTCACTTTTTACCCACTTCTCCATTTCATTTTCTTTCAATCGCAAATAAAACTTTCGAATAGAGTAGATGCCAGACGGCCGATTTGAACAAACAATCAGACAAAGCAACTAATTTACCGTATGGAGTCAAAAAGTGTGAATAGATTAGAGCGAAATATCGAGATGATGAGAGGATGGTAAACACTCTGTAACCGCCCCTTCTAAAAGAATTTTCCAGACTTTAAACGGCTGAGATTTAGTTTCAGCATCATCGGACGATTAAGATTTGCCAGAGCAGCAGTTAAGTGTATCGGGAACAATATATTATATAATAATATAATGTTTTCTTATCTCTACTATATATAATAGAGGAGTCAAGGACCTCTTCAATTTTAAGAGGTATAAAATTTGTTGCTAATTGTACAACACACAATGCATAAAATCAAGAAGTTCTAGGGGTAATGTGGTCTTTTGTAACTTCATGAACGGTTACATTAATTTATTCAAATATAGTTACAAATATGGTCCTTGTACTTCAATCAAATTATATTGATTTTGTAGTATAGTTACATATAAACCACCTTATCTTTACCCATTTATTTGACAAGTTTATTTATAATTTTTATTTCTTCTAAATCTTCTAATATATTATATTTAGAAAAAAACCGAATTTACCGTTGTGACACGCTTATTTTTATCAACGTTTGATATAAAAAAATTTCAACATCTATGTGTAGTCTATATTGTACAAGTTAATAGAGCATTAATGTACAAGCAAATGATGCAATTATGAACCTATAACATGTTACATATACAACCCATGTTCTCCTTTTACTATACCTCAAATATACAATTACAAAATCAGTCCTTCCAATTATACCACTATTCAAATTACAAAATTTAGTGCTTTAACTTAATAATTATATGTCATTAACCCTTATAATATATAAACTGCATAATAAATGTGAATTGGTTTTGTTTATCTTTCATTTTTATCATGACATTTAATGCAATTATATAATATGTTTAAACATAAGTTTGAAACAAATTATTGACTTTATTATTGCATGATCAAAATTATTTACATAAAATCTTTTTTTCGTAATTACGTACATCCCTTGAACCTATAATATGTTTTAACATCAAGTGAAACCTATTTTCATTAGATTATATCAAGAAATATTAGCATTAATCTTATATAAGTTTGTAACTATTGTAAACATGTTAAGCTTCCATCAAGGAACTAAACTGAACTCGAACATGGCTCAAGTTTGTCTGAGACGAGTCTTAACTCACTTTCGGACATAAAAAAAAAAGAGATAAGCTCAAACTTCGAGATATTAAGAAAATCGAGCTCAAAATATATAACTTGCCACTTTATTATGGTTACTTAAAAAGATGTTATAAAAGCATGCCACTTATATTAAGTTTTTACTTTGTATGCTAATCTTTAACAAACATAAAATGAGAAGTTATGAGTAAAAAAAAACATCTAAAAGCAACGTTGAAAAATTAACACGTAAAAGTCATATAACAACTTATAACACATATAAGTTCACGTGTTAACTTCGAACAAAATTATGAAAATTTTATAAAATGGCATAACGTAATGTATGACCACTATAAAATCACACGTTACATAAATTTACGTTAAACTACATCTTATACTCGTATGTAATGGTCACAAGGGAAAGAAAAAACATTAGTGAAGTAATTAGCCATGACGTAATGTGCAATTTATGTAGAGTTACTGGCTACACTAAGTCATATAATGTAAAAGAGTGAAGTGACTCACTTAAATCTGTTTTAAAAAAGTAGCATATCAAATCCACTTTAGCTAGCTCGAATTGTATCATAGCTAAATTGAAGTTCTAAGTTTTTTTTTGTTTTGTTTTTTGTTTTTTAGTTTTAAATTCATTGTAATTTTTTTTTTCTGAACTACAAATTCATTTTAACTTAGTTGATTACTATGAACCCAAACTATCTATGATTTGTTATGGATTATTTTGTAATGTTAATAGGTTATTATATAAATAAAGAGAGATAAGAATTGAATGATGAATGGGGAAAAGTTAAAAAAATTTTAAATACTTAAATCACCAAAAAAGCTTATAATAAATGTGTTATCCCAATAGAGATATGTCATTCCTTTACCACCAAAACTAAAATTACTAAAATAATTTCATCTTTATTTAAGTTGTTTTTTAATTTGTTCGAAAATATTGCATTATACACGGTTTAAATAATTTACCTTATATTTCACATATTAAACACCTTACCACTCAATCAAAGTGGGAATGACTTATTTAATTTGAAATATTTGCACTCAATGATCTTTGATTTTTCAAATAGGACAACTTTTATAGTATTTGTAAATTTACATATCTATATTATATATAATGAAGGAGTGGTAGACCACTTAAAACTTTTTATATGACAGCTATGCAATGCTTATTAAATAGATATACCACAATCATGCTATTAACTTAAAAAAATACTAATAAAACAAAGGAAAATTGGAAATAAATAATCCAAACTTTTACCTTTTGGCCGATAATAATTCCAATTCTTAAAATCACTACCAACGGTCCCAACTTTTACCTATTTTTGTGTCAATGGTCCCCCGTTAAATATACTTAACGGCGTTAGATTTTAAATGACGTGGAATCTGATTTGTCAATTACGTGGCATTTCTTACTTTTTTTTATATACTTTAACCATGTTGCGTGGCAATATCCCCCTTTTAAACCCTAAATGAACAAAAAAAAACACAATTGCAAACCCTAACTCCGTCTCTACCCTCTGACCAAAATTGGGAACTGACATGAGTTCATCTTCATCATCTAACTCCATTCGAAACAAAATTGGGGCCGTAAACCCAAAATCTGTAGACTTGGGATCGATGGAAACATGTATTGTAACCACGACCTGGTTGCAGTTAGGAGAGTAGCTGGAATTCGAAGTGCTAGACAAGGGCATGAGTTTTACGGCTGCCCTCTATGGTCTGCAAGTTAAATTTTGTTGTCTAAAGGAGTTTTAGAATTTCTGATTACATTTATTAGAGGTCTGATTGCAATTTTTTTATATGGAAAGAACAAGTTGATGCTATGACGTCTAATGGATGCAATTGTAACATTTATCTGGTCTTATTTTCTGGTGATTGGTTGAGGTTCAAAGGTGTTTTTGCGTGGGCTTCAAGGCTACTATGTTGGGCTTCTATGCTACTGGGTTGGGCTACATTTGGGTTCAAATGGGCTTCAGCAACATAACAGTTACCCTGCACATAAAGATGAAGAATATGCCTGACATCTTTATCTTCCCCCAATTTCACTATCATCCCATTCACATCTTTATCATTCTTCAACTGAACTAGTCCCTCTTCAAACTTCATCCCAGGAACCAAGTAAAACATCTCAAAATCCTTATTTTTGTATGACTTAAAATCCATTACGAAATCCATTAACTCAAAGTAAGACATTTTGTCCACTTCTACTTTAAACATGTCAGTTGCACCTCCCTCATAGTGCAATTTTGGTTTGGGTTTAAGCTTCCCACCATGTCACACTTTTACAACTACAAAATCATCCATCACCCTGAATATTACAAGTGTAATCTAGGTTACTTTCAAACTAGCTATGATTAAAAGGTTCAAAATCGAAGTTTATAGATTAACGTACCTTCAATTTCGAGATGATGAACACTAAGAACTGAGAAGGCAGATTATAATCGAACTTAGGGTTTTTTTTTTGGGTTGTGAGAATTCCCATCAGGGTAAATGTTTAAAAGGGGGATATTGCCACGTAACATGGTTAAAGTATATAAAAAAAATTAAGAAATGCCACGTAATTGACAAATCAGATTCCACGTCATTTAAAATCTAACGCCGTTAAGTATATTTAACGGGAGACCATTGACACAAAAATAGGTAAAAGTTGGGACCATTGGTAGTGATTTTAAGAATTGGAATTATTATCGGCCAAAAGGTAAAAGTTTGGATTATTTATTTCCAATTTTCCTAAAACAAATAATATTATGAACTGTTGTAACATATTATAGGAATAACAAAACTAACAAAAGTACTATACAATATATCACGAGATGATTGATAAATCAATATAAATGAGCATAGCTTTGCAAATTGCAGACGCCACAGTATTACGCGGGCACCCAACCAGTAACATATGATATAAAAAATAAAAATATACGACATTGAACAATGCTATAATATATTTTACCAACGTGTTGAATTCTTCAACACACTTTCAATTAAACAGCTCAAACACTGGATTTTATGTCCAGATAAATTAGTTTAAAATGGATAAAAATGAATCAATTACCACAATGCATTTACAAGCACTAGCCATTATATATTATAAGTTATTACAGTAAAACAAAAAACAAAAAAGATATATGTTATATGTAAAATGAATATGTATAAATATTACAAATAACAAATAAGAGATGGTGTGTTTGTACTAGGGATGGGCAAATTCGGGATCGGTACCGGTACCGGTACCGAATCGGTACCAACATTTTGAGTTTCGGTACCGGTACGGTACGGGACCGGTATTTCCTGAATTTTCTCGAAATTTTACCTTAAATACCGGTCCAGTCCCGGTCCCGTCCCCGTCCCGTACTGGTACCGAACCAAATATTTCGGTACTGGTACCGGTTCCAAGAATCCGCGATTTTCGGGACCGGAATTTTCGGGACCGGGACCGGTCGGTACCGGTACGGTCCCGATCTCATCCCTAGTTTGTACAATCGTCAAACTCTATATATTAAATTCTTTTGTTATTAAGATTGTGTGTTGTGGAGAAAGTAACGACGTCACTGGCACATACGTAATGAAACATTACCCCAAAAGCATGTGTTATGAATGAATGTTAGTTTTTTTTTCATTTTAGAAAAGTTCACTTCAATAACAAAAGGCAAATACAAAATGAGCTAGCAGGGCCCATCCACCGAACACGAAGGAGCCACTGCTACTCTAAAAATAACACATTAAAGCATTTTTATACCAATTCGACCACACTGCCATCAAAATACATTAAAGCCATAAGAAACTCAAAGCTTTGACATTTCCCAAAGCTTTAAAAAAACATCTTTTATCTATTATAACAAAAGACTATCTATTGTTGTCACTTGTTAATCTTTTAGTCATCCTCCCTTTTTCTCAACCTATTTTAATATATGTTTCGTATCTTTTAAACCATTTCAATATATGATTTCAATATTTTTATTAAATGTAAATCCTAACCGTTTTATTCATTAACATTAATTGTGAAATAATAAAATAAAGAAATATCAAAATTGAAGTTGTAGGCTTGTTAGAATAAAATTTTAAAGTCACACATAATTGCAAATTAAAGAAAATAAATGTGCATCATTGTCGAAAAATTTGGATTCATATGGTAAATTACAAATTATTTTTAAACTAAGATTCGAGCAGCAATGCATAATTTTTTAATATAAATTGTAATTATATTAACAATATTTGATCATGTTGTTGAACGTATTTCACTTAATAATTAAAGTTTAAAATTTTCATTAATTGCACGTGTAATACACGGGTCTCAAACTAGTGTGTTAGGAATAAATGTTAGTTGAATAGTAAAATGAAATAACAATCCATTATAACCGATAAAATTTTGAAAACATACTTTATGTTTAAAGTAAAAAAATGGTTTGCATGTGATAATTTACCTCAACATTCAATCATGTGATAATTACTAATAAAATTTTGAAAACGTACTTTATGTAAATTATACAAGCACTATTGCATATTAAGGGTTTAAGAGAAATTAAATATACAACAAACCAAAAAAACTATTAAAAAAGAAGGTCAAATCAAGTTGTTGCAAATAGCGTGAAAATAGAATTACCGTTTGGCAGAGTAGCCAATCAAATTTCTAAGGCTTCACATTTATAGCCCTCAACTAATTTTCCCTTTTCCCAAAGTGCCTCACAATTTCCAAGTTCTCAGTTTTTAATCTTATTTAGGCTGAGGGGTGTGGGGGGCGCGAGAGGGGGCGTGAGTGGGGGCGCCATCCAATAATATTGTGACGTGTGGCAGAGAGAGAAACTTGATAAGATGGGTATTGGTAGTGGTGATAGCGCCCCGGGGCATGGTGTGGAGGGGCGCGAGAGGGGGCGCGAGCGGTTTATTTTTTTATTTTTTTATAAATGTATTAAAAAAACGTATTATTAAAAAAACAAGTAATTATTTAAACAAACACACATTAATTAAAAAAACACATTAATATATAAAAAAAATTAAAGTACTAAAAAATTAAAAAAACACATTAATTAAAAAAAATTAAAAAAACACATTAACATTATTCTTATTCTTCGGCTTCGTCTTCTTCGATCAACCTCTTCCGGATACGTTCCTTTTGTTTTTCCATCAGCATTTGGTCGACCGGATTTAGGTGGCTGAAGTCTCTTGCAAGGAAGTCCAAATCTCTCATTCTTTTTTTTTTCCTTTTTGTCAACAGAGACCACCTCCAGGGTTTTGTTGAATTTATTGAGGGATTCAACAAGATCGTTGATGTTTACGGCTTCCCCCTCAGCCGGTTTTTTCCCCCTGGCGTCCCTTCCCAATGGCCGCCTCCTCGGCGGTGAAGACGTTTCCTCCCCCGCAACGTTTAGGTCGAATCCAACCCGGCAATCCGACCCGTCCGTTGTGCTGTACGCTCCAGACGAACTAGTTTTAGTCCGTTTCGGCCCTACTTCCGCATCAAGGTCCGGCGCCACCAGCTCAACCCACTTGGCACACCTTCTCAACCTCTCCCACAACTTTACACCGTCCCACGTCTTCACCGCCCCATACCTCCGCAGGCACTCCTGCTTCCACTCTTCGACAGTGAAATTATAGACCGCCAAATCGTCACTGCCACTTGGTCTCATACGACCGGCGTTCCTGTTGAACAGATTAGTAAACAAGCCGACAAATTTTCTAATTTCGGTCCACCGACCCGAAATCATATCGGGATTCCGCTCTGTACTCCCAACGAGCGAATAGAACGTCTCCCTAACCTTTGTCCAAAAGACCTTGCTCTTTTGGTAGTCGGCTGCAAAATTATGTAAATAAATTTGTAAGCCATTTAACTTTTTTATTTAACTTTTTATTTACAATAATTTTTAAAAACGTTAAAACAATTACCGCAACGCCGATCCTCAGAAATGGCTATCCAAGCCCGACACAGGGCTTCCTTCTCATCCGATGACCACGGAGTGATTTTCCGTTTCGCCCTTCCGGTCGAAGCCGAACCCGACCCGTCCGTTGCAAGTTGTTTTTTCCGGTGGACGCGTCTTCTTTGTCCCGCAGCTTCACCTTCTGGTTCCGGTTCTTGTGTCTCCGGAACTACAAAGTTAGGAGACGGTTGCATGTTGGATGGTTGAAAGCCGGATGATTGTTGCGACCCCGAATAAAACATCGGTTGTTCCGGTGCCGACCATAAATCGTCGTAAGGGTAATCTGAATCTAGGTTTGGGTACCAATTTCCAGACATGTTTTTAAAAAAAGGTTTCGAAGATAGGGTGATTTTGGGTTTTGGGTGTGGTGTGTGATATTCGTTTTGGTTGTAGTATGTGAGAATGGTTGTGTTTGATATGTATTGTGATATATGTATTGTGATATATATAGATGATTTTGTTAAAAAAAAAAAAATATTTTTATTCATTATTAAAGCCTTCCAACGGCTCTTTCCCATTTCCCACAGCCACTCACGCGCGCGAGCCTCCTGGCGCCTGCCTCGTTTTCCGCTCTCGCGCCCCTCTCGCGCCCCTCTCGCGCCCCGGTGGTGTGGCTCTCGCGCCCCGGGGCGCTATCGAAGTCCCTCACGCGCCCTGACTAGCGCTCCGCACCCCTCAGCCTTAGATGGATATTTGTGACATTTTTTTTTTATTTTTTGTAAAAGGAAGCAAAATATAGGTTGAAACACAGTGTAGCAGTCCATCAATTATTTTCCAATTTTTCTTCTTTGATGAAATTGTAAGGTCATAACTCATAACAACAAATTCTATAGAATACAAATGTTTTATCGTTAAAAAATAGACGCAGTCAAGTTTTTTTTTAAATTTTTTTAACACAATATAATATATTCATTATTATCACGTGAAACAAAAAAATAAATAAATATATTTACCTACGAGTTTACTATGTATAACAAAACGATGTTTTATAATTAAGCAGCTTATTTGTATATTCTTTATTTTTTTATTCATTAATTCAACAACTTATTTGCTTTATAAAAATATATTTTTAGATTTTTTAAAAATTATTTATTTTCTTTTGTTTGATAAAATAAACCACTACCGTATAAAGGGTCTATTGCAATCAACCTCTAACTTGAAAATAAGTTAGCTATATTTTAAAAGCAATAATGAAGAAAAAACTATATTAGAATATCAAAGAGATGTTGTAGAGAATGTGATGTGTAATGTGTTAGAACATTTGTTACTTGGACTCCATAAGGCATCCGTATATTTTTGAGTTTTCCCACTCAAGATTGGCTTGGTCATGTGCTTCATGCCCCCTTTGGCCATCTACTCGCTTGGTGTTCACTTAGTTTGTACAAATAACAGTAACCTTATTATATTTGATATATATGTAATTTTTAAAAATTAAATTATTTATAGCTATCATATTTGAGTACTCTTCAAATAAATTGAGTACCCGCAACTTCCCTACCAACATATTTTGGGTTATCTTTTTCAATTGCTATAATAAATGTCGGTGCCCTAACGTTACCATAACAAAATAAATCGTACTAATATCAACGAAATTCCCATCACGTCTTCGCTTCAGCACACGGGTTCAGTCCAGCTAGTTTAAACTCCATATTATATTATAGTAAAATAAAAAATAAAAACATAAAGAAATATTGAATCTTTTGGTACTCAAATGGAAGAATGGGTATTCCACTTGAAGATATAATATGTGGACAAGTAAAAAAGATGGAATAAAACCATTAAATAATTAAATTCCAGTTGCATTAAAAAGCTCTCTCTCTCTTTTCACACCTATAAATACACCCTTCATCCACTCACCTCTCTTTCATGCCATAACCATAACCATTACACACAATATCTTCTTATTAAATTTCATTTTTTTTAATAATAATAAAAAAAAAATTATTAAATTTCCCGCCTTTTCAATCTTTATTTAATGGCGTTGAGTTTTCTCAAAGTTCTTGATAACCCTTCACCGGATATCAAGAATCTTGATCAAAACGACGGCGTTTACGTTCATCCGATGGTCAAACGCTCTGCATCGGCATTGAGTACCAAGAGCTTAGAAATGTGTACGGAGAGTTTAGGTAGTGAGACCGGGAGTGAAGTTAGTGAAAGTGGTGATGAGTTTTGTGCAATTTCACAATTGGAAAGAGAGAAAATGAGAGAAAGTCAACGGTCAACTTGCCGGAATTTTGACCGGAAGATTCGCCGGGGTGACTTCCCGCCGCCGTTGACCTCCATCAGCGACACCGATGGGGCGGTGAAGGTGAGGCACCACCGCGAGGGTGGGAGGTTGGTTATAAAGGCTGAGAGTGTTTTAAATTGCGGTACAAATTTTCAAGCGGAGCGTACAAATGGGCGGCTTAAGCTTTCTTTGTTGAGGGAGTGTTATGTAAATTATGAAAGTGGAGGGAGTGAAGTGGAGGATTATGAAAGTGAAGGGGGTGAATTGGAAGTTTATGAAAGTGAAGGTGATGATGTGGAATCTGAGGAGGACGAGGATGAGAAGGAGGAGGAAAGCGGTGGTTGGCCGCGGGACATGGACAGAAACCGGTGGATGATGGCTGGAGAAGGGAGTTTGAGTAGGCTAACAAGGTGCCATGAGGGTGGAAATGGCAACAAAGTGTTTGCAAATTGGGGTTCTTCTTGGGTGGCAATTTCTTGAAAATAACATAATTTAAGTCAACTTAATGATTGGAATTTAGATAATTTTTTATATTCTCAATGATTGTTATGTTATTAGTGTGATTTTTGTGGTTTTTCTAATTATTTTTGATATCCTATTATAGGGTATTTCATTATTTATGATAAAATTGGTCTTATTATCATTAGTCTTTATATTTCGTTACTCGTGACTCGTTGGAAAAAGCCTGTTTATTATCTTGTCAAAACATGTAGCTTAATCAGCTTGATATCGGTTCATGAAAAGCCCTACAACCAATTGCGATTAACTTTTGAAAATAAAAATCTTGTTATTAAAGAAGGTAATTAATTATAAGGGAAGTTTGAATATTAGGAGGGTTGAAATGTTAAAAGTGCAAAACGTTATAAATCTCAAGCTTTATGAAAGTTATTATTATAAAAAAAAGGTGAAACATGATTAGCATGCAAAAAAAAAAATGAAATTGGGCATACATAAGTTCAAATATCATGTGTGCCGTTTGGATCACAAAAAACATGTACAACAAATCATATGTTCTGAAATGAATAAATAAATAGACTAGTCCTTAAACATGTTCCATTCGATACCCACGATAGACGGTACTACTTGCATGTGAGAACCTCCAATGAAGTTTCCAAGATTTTAGTCGCTATCTTTAAATTTATCCGTACATTTTCGTTTACGAAGTATACCATCTATTTATTGTTTTATTATATATAAAGATAAAGATAATGATATACATACAGAATTTATTCTTAAACTAAAAAACATGATAAGTCAAGTAAAAAACTTGAGACATGTCGAGCCTCATATCTAACCCTTATCATGAGTTCTAAATAATCAAACAAGCTTAACTTTGATGCACTGCAAGCATAGATCATGTCGAGTGCTAGTTAGTTAAAGCTCTAGACAAAATGAATAGAGTCGGAACTGATAAACACGTCATAATCCGAACTTTGAGTTAACTTATAAGGCTTGAAACCCGCCAAGCTCAAAATTTTATCAATTTTAAAAAGTCAAACTCGTGTTTTATCGGGCTTGACTAGGCTCGCAATTACTAGCAGAGAACTATAAATATGTGTAAAATAACAAAGTTGGAAATTTAAGAGAATAGTATGTTAGAGGTAGAGGTGTAAATGAGTCGAACAACTTCTATGCTACTCATGACTAGTTCATTAAAATCTCGAATCAAGCCAACTTAAATGAGCTTCTACAAGGCTTACGAGTCTAAACGACTCTACTATTTATGTAACTTTTATTTAATATACTGAATGTAAGTTTGCATAGTAATTTTCAATATACAAACTACTTATGAGAAAAGCATGAGTTTAGAAATAGAACATGAAACGATTCAAGTACAACTTTATTGTTTGAATACGAGGTCTCTTAGTTAAACAATCCGAGTTTAAACCTAACTGAGTTTGGGCTAGACTCGTTTACACTATGTTAAAGACCAAAAAGAAAAAAAAATAGAGGATGATGTGAAGTTGGGGTGCGAGTCGAGCACATAAACGCGGGAAGTGGCAGGGGCATAGGGCCCATGATTGGAGCATGCACCGGTATCATAGCCGATGAATAATCATCCATCTGCATGTGATTGTGCCTACCTCACATTCCTTTTTAAGATTAACTATGCCATCATCTACTACAAGTACATGGTACGATATTTATAAACCCCTCACATATTATTACCTTAAAATATATATTTTAAAATTTTCTGATTACTTTCTTACACATTTGTTGGTATTATAACTATAATATTTAAATTAATTAGTCAAAGTTAAAAAAAAAATAACTATGGATTGATACAAAACGTGTGAAATTAATATATGTTTAATATTTCATAAGTAAAGTTTAATGTTGGGTCACGTAATATATCATAAGGCATGTTTCACGAGTTGTTTATACTAATTAAAAGGTAATTTATAAACTCCAAGGTGGTGTATGTGTAATAGTAAAAAAAATTAAAGTTGAATAGCTTTAAAAAAAGGTAATGTTGATTCCATTTTCATACCATTGAACTACATACTTATACATAGTAGTCACATGCTTAAATAATATCGAGGCATATTTATGATTGACTGGTTGTATGTTTAAGATTATTTAATGGTTCGTTGCTTTGAATGTTCTATTATGGCCTTTAACTTTTGGTTTTATGATGTATATGTTAGGTTTGGTTGAATATTTTGATGTAGTGCGGAACCCATACAGTAGTCCGAATTCGGAATACAAACATAAAAAATTGTTGTTTTGGATGAAATCGATTAATACGGTTTGAATCGATTTGTTAGGTTTTAACAGAAACCGAACCAAATAAAGTTCAAATTGGTTACTATTCGATCATCCCCATTTTCCGTATTCGATTAGGGGTTAAAAATCTCATAACCGAACAAATCAATAATTGAACCGATAAAACACCCCTAATTATAAGAGGTGAATATCTTTACTTTTAACATTGAATATATGCAACGTAATTAAAAAATGAACGAAACACATGTTGGCATGTATAAGTATTGGGTTTCAATCGATGTCATGAACAATTTAGACCGGTAGCTTGTCTAGAGTATGTACCAGACACAATTTTTATGATTAGAAAGATACTTAACTTTACCTTAAATTTTGACAAAGACAAGATCGATATTTGTAGGGTATCATTTGTTGGGGACCTTCAAGGAAGGTAGGGTTACATTAATTAATCCATATAATGTTTTAGATTGGAATTAAGTCTTCTATGCATTCATTAATCATGTTAATTAATTACAAGGGGTTGAATAATGGATCTATATGGCATAAATAAAATGTTATATTAGTATTAGTGTATTCGTAGCTATGCTTAATACTAAGACCAAGTGTAGTGGCAACGTTGTCACACGCGTTTTGGTGGATAACGCGGGGGTACACCTTGGGATATTTTTTTTTGGCTGCGTTGTATACAAAACGCGATGAAATTGCACTCAAATAAAAAAAAGAGCCGTTGGGGCCGTTTTTGGAGCCGTTGGGGGGTTTTTTTTTAAAAAAAATATATTAATTATATTTATACTATATAAACAAACCAAACTCATTTTTTTAACATATTCCTTCCACTCTTATACCAATTTATATCTTTTACACAAATATTTATACCATCATGTTTCCGAATAACAACCAAAATATTCTCGGTTTCGGTCAATATGCCCGTCAAGGCAACCAAAATTCACAACCGAACCAATCTACCGCCCCGACGCCAACCGTACTCGTCCTGCATATGTATGACCCGCAAATGGCCGCGTACATTGCATATCTACAAAACTCTATGCCAAATGTGTTGTCCGGTTTCCAAAACCCGACGGCAAACATTTTTGCCGTTTCGGGTTCCCAACCCGTCCCGGAGACCCAACCCGAGGTCGAGTTCGTGCCGGAGACACAACCCGTCCCGGAGACCGTAGGCGGTTCGAGCCAACGCGGACGTCCGAGAAAACACAGAAAGAAGTCTGCCGGCGAACCTCGGGTTAAAAAGACGGTGATACCGTGGAGTATCGACGAGTGCGTACTATGTGCTCGTGCGTGGTGCGCGATATCAGAAGATGCCAAATGCGGTAGGTTTATAAAATACATATATATTTTTTTTAAATTTATTATAACAAACATTAAACTTGTAATGTTTTTATTTTTTTTAGCGAACTATCAAAAAATGGGGGTATTTTGGCACAAAAATATAGAGTTGTTCCACGAGCTTGGCGGGGACTCACGTCGAGAAAAAGATTCGTTACTGTCGAAATTGGGCGACACAAGCACCAAATGCTTGGCTTTCCATACGGTTTACTCTCGGATGAATCGACATAGGAGTAGCGATGTCTCGGACGCGGAAGTCATGGAAAACGCGTTGACAGAGTATCAACATAAGGTCGGGGGGCCCTTTAACTACTTTGGCATTTGGAAAGACCACTTGAGGTGTCACCCAAAATGGGGCATGGTGTTGGATGCCAAAGCCGAAGCCGAAGGTGGTCCGCGTAAAAAAAAGTCTAAAACATCGTTTTCGGTTGATCCAGACACGCCCCGTTCCGACGCTCGAAACTTCAACCTAAGCGATAATGACGCCGTGAATACTACCGAGATGCCTCGGCCGGGGGGTAGAAGAAGCAAGGCCAAGGGAAGGGGGAAAGGGGTCGCTTCGTCGTCGGCAACGGGTTCGAATCCCGAATTGGAAAGTCAATTCAAAGAAATGAACTCTCGACTCCAAGCTTTTACACGACCTTGGAACCCAACTACTTCAAGTAAATTTGGACGCTGTCGACCTACTTAGAAGGAATGAAATGGACAAAGACATCGAGGTTTTATCAAATGAGTTATCCGAAGACAACCCGATAGTCCAATCTCTAAAAGCCACTCGACGAGCGAAAATTTTAGAAAAATATAAATAAGTTTTAGTTTTATTAGTTATTTATGTATTTTTTTTAATTTGATGTATTTTTTTATTTAGTTTTTATTTGAAAGTTTAATGTATTTTTTAATTTTATGTTAACTTATTTAAATGATTATGTATTAAAAAAACAAATAAAATTAATAATGACCGGGCGCCACGTGACGCATAATGCCTGGGGCTGGGGGTGGAGAGTTATGACTACAGTCTGTTTTTGTAAAAAATCATAACTCTAACTGGACGTCACGTGACGCATAATGCCTGGTAGTAGAGCTTTATGACTACACATGGTCTAAGATCTACGATTTGGTCTAGAAAAGTATTTGTATTACCATTCTTAATCTTAATATTTGTTGCATTCATGCCAACTAAGATATTATATATTTTCATCTTATTTTGAATGGACGTCGTCAGAGTTGAATATTTCTTATCTACGAAAAATTAGTTGTATCGCACATGAAGCAGTTGTTGTCCATAACGCACATTTGAGCCATAAAAAAATTGGAATTATATGGTGCCTATAACTTTTCTTTATTTATTTACAATAAAATGTTTAGAGTTATCGTTCCTAAGGGATAGAATAATCGTGTTTTATCGTGTTTAACAGGTAGAGATGACGCGATTAGCCCAAGTATTAAACATGAAAACGATTCATTTAACACTTGGCTTTGGTGGTTTGAGAGCGTGACATTTATATGTTTTATGCATCAATAAGGAGAAATGAAGAACCACAGCCTCCGAGTTTTAATTATTTTAAAATAAATAAATAAAATTGTATAGTGTACTTTTTTTTGTAAGCAGATCTTATCGTGTCTAAACATGTCAGACTAAAATTGAAATTAATTAAACTAATTTATTATTATATTATACAATAATAACCTCACACTAAAACATATGAACCTCAACTTCAAGAGATAAACCAAGTTCAGAAATTACAAAACAAATTCAGTCGCCCATTGCTAGATCACGTATACAAGTCGATGACATTTGTGTCTTATAGTTCAACCTACAATTAGTGATATGCTTATGACTTGTTTGAAGAAAAAAAAAAGACAACTTTTTTTAAGCAAAATAAGACAACTTTGTTTTCCATGAGAAAATAATAATAATAATAAAAGTACGAAGAGCAAGGAAATAATATTATAAAAAATCAAGTATATTAAATCACACTAGAGTTTAATAAAGAGAAGTATTCTTAAAATTTTCTCAAAATGGTCGGAAATACTCTTAGTTGACTATCGTTACACACGTGTGTGGATTGACCATAATTTTTACACTATAACAATACTTTTTTTTTCACGACCCATCCTAAAGAGTGGTGTCATATCATAAACCATTTACACGAGTTATCAGTAATAAGAAACCATGTAAAAATAGTTTCAGTTTAGCACCATTGATATTGGAAAATACCGAAACTGAACATGAAAACCAAATATTCATACCAATATCAATTATGTTTGATTGGAATTAGACTATTAGTTCGGTACGCTATCAATACAATACTAGTATTCGGTTAGATTACTCATCCGAATTTCATAGTCAGATATAAACCTTGAATCATTTGAAAATAACTTTAAGAAACTTTCGTCCAGCTTCTTGAAAAGATTAATGCAAAATTCCACTAGCTATTATGCACCATGGTACACAACTAGATGGGAATATCAAAGATTGGATCTTCATGTCTGCAAGTACAAATAGACAGTACTCCATTTATTTCAGAGGATAGAATTACTTATCTCCCTTTTCAAGGACAGAATTGACTACTTCACTTGCCACGTGTCTTACAACAGTGTCTTCACGCATATATATATATATATATATATATATATATATATATATATATATATATATATATTTAAACTTGAAGTTTGTTTCGTCTTGAAAACCAAATATCTCTTATTTTAGATTATACCAAAAAGAGTAAAAGTCACATTAATGGTTTACATTTCATCTTCTTCAATGATGGCCCATGGGTATACCTTAACGTTCAGAATATTAAAGCTGAGTTGACAAGAGTTAACGAGTTGCATACTACTTTCTTCATGGATTAATGGACGCCAAATGAAAGGTGAGTTAAAATGTTCACGAACTTTAAAATCTTTACACACATACAATAATTTAAGAATTATTTTACATTAAATAAAGTGAGGTAAATGTGGGTTAGACACTTAGACAATTTCCTTAAGATGAGGTGAAGTGAAATAAGGTAAAGTGAGGTGAGGTGGTGTTTACGTGGTGCTAAGGAGCGTAAATGCATACTATATAGCTTTACAACATTTACAACTTACATTCTGTATTACTTTTCATCTTTAAGATAATAAGACGTGAAGGAAAATATAGATTCTCACTGCAACATCTCTTTTTTCATATTTAAAATATATAGTAATGAGTAATGTATTTTGGTTAACTTCTGATTTGTTTTCCCTTGAAAGTGAATATAGTAATTATTATATTATAAGACTAGTATAAAGTTAAACTATGCTATACAACTCTACAAGGGAGACAAAATAACATTTCAACAAATAGAAGAAAAGGAAGCATATAAAAGATGGTCCTACTCGTCACATCGTATGGAATAGTTTTCTTATATAAATCACAGTCGCATCATTGTAATTGATTTGACCAATCTTGCTAAGAAGAATTTACATATAAAGAATATTGAAACGTCGTAATTTGTTGCCCTTTCGCCTTCTACATCAATGTAAACACTACTTTTTAATAAAATAAAAAAAATTAAAGGTTAAATTTATAAGTTCAGTCTGAACTTTTCAACTGGTTCGTAAGATGTTTATTTGTTATACATATATATATATATGGTTCAACTAAACTACTAGGACAATAGAGGCTTAATTCTATTTTATTTTGTTAAAGAATATATAAAAAGTTCCTATCATATGATCAACAAATCTTTGAATTTACATTGGTTCCGCCCACGTGTTTGACGAATAATCTTATTGTGATTTATGGTCTCTTTCAACACTCCGATAACACTCTTAAAATATGATTAAATCTATAACAATCACATAGTTGTTCAAGAATCGAATCAGTTTGACATATTCTTAGTCATATTAGACAAAAAAATGCGTCTATGTGGACCAATTTCGGCCGCTTTCTGTTCAATTGCACGAGTGGTGAACCTATATGGTCCCCTGTTGCATACCCATTAATGTTTTGAATGATTTTTTACGTTAAACAAAAAAGAATAATGCTTATTTAATTTATAATATATATAAACGAAAACATAAAAATACTACGTGTCGCGATGTGGTCGCTCTCCCTTTTTTTGGAATCACCAGATTTGTTTGATTTTCAAATAGAGGCTTCTCATGCATTTGACCCGAATTCATGGGTATGGGTCTTACCAAACCCAGATATACCTTAAACGGGTTATAACATCTCATTAAATTAAAAATTATTCTCACCAAATTATTGATGTAAAAATCCTATAAAATAGGATATACTAAAAATTAATATCTTATTTATGTTAATATATATATATATATATATATATATATATATATATATATTTTAAATTAAAAAACCAATTTTATAGTAAAAAAATAAATGGGTCTTGGGTCTCATCAAAACATAAGTATATTATTAACTTTCATAAATATTATTCATAATTAAAAAATCAATTTTATAGTAAAAAAAATAAACGGGTCTTGAGTCTCATCAAAACCATATAAGTTTTAAACCGGGTTATATCATCTCATTTGTTTGTGAACAATTTATCATCAAACCATAAGTATATTATTAATTTTCATACAATAAAAAAAATATAAATTCAAAAAATAAATAAATATTAGAACAAACAATATAAAATAATCCTCGTAATACGGGAGATAAAAACTTGTTTGAATATATATTGAATCTTCAACAAAACAAGGCAGCCGTGTGCATAGATAAGAACTAAACCTAAGTCAAGTATTATACACACCATATGTGTCCCTACTTGCTAGACAATATGGATTCGTGTTATATGATATATGATGTGTGCATTCAAAACACAACATATATACATACAAAATATATATGTTTCTTTCTAATACTTTTCTACGCTCTTCTTACATATATACTTAAGATAGATATTATTATTAGGTTTGCGTATAGAGTGTTTTTCACACATGTATATGTAACATGTTCAATCTTAAAAACTGCTTGTAATCAATTTTCTAGTATATATATAAATGTTAATGATTATAGAAAATGTTAGCAAACAATTTAATTTTATTCTAAATGAATCATAGTTGTCATGTCATGATCGTTTATATATTTTGATCATGTGTAGGTGAGACAAGATACTATGAATTGGATAAGAATGATTGTTGATCATGTTTGTTCTTTCTTTTGGAATATATTCAGTATTCTTCATTGGTTCAAGTTGTTTTATATCGATTTCAAACATAACAGAAAAAACACACACACACACACACAATATGCACACCCATGACATAATGGTTTATTGCTATGATGCCCATCCTTTCAAAATAGAGCCGGTGGATTAAAATTCTTGTAAATGCAAGGTTAAGGGGATTTTATGTGGAAATAAACTTGTTTATACACGCGCATATAGTTTGAATATTATCACGCTAAATATATCTTCTGCACCAAGTGTGTAACCATGGAAAAACATTTAAAAGACTTACGTTTTGAAAGAGGGATCACTTGATAATCTTTCTATCAATAGCTTTCGTCTTCCTTATAAAAGTTGACCTATAGCTAAACCATAGACTTGCATTAATCATCTAGATCTCATGGGATCTAGTCCAACACATCTAACACGCTATAGGGTCTAGTTTTATACGTTTAAACCTTGCTTAAAATGTTGAGTGTGTGTATGGATTCAAAATCAGGGGCGGACCTACCTTGATGGTGCGGGGGTCGGCCGTCCCCTGTGAAGTTTTTCTTTCTAGTATAATATATGTGTTAAAATCTCGGCCGGCCCCTGTAAAATTTTGATACCGACCCCTGTGAAACTATTGAGAACGTAAGGTGAAAGAAAAGATGGGGCTTGGACTCGCCGGAAAATTTTCCGGTGAAGTGGAAACCGGAGCTGATTGTAGGTAAAAGATGAAGAAGACGCATATTATTTTAAAGTGGAAAATCATATTTAAAGTTAGAAGCTGGTACACAGTAAAAGTAATAATTGCCAGAGTGAAAGACAAACACATATCATCAATATTATTATAGTTATTTAATTTCTCTTATATTAATTAGTCTAGATTGAAATAAACTTCACACTTTTGCTCCGTTGCATTTAAATTATTGCTTTACTATTTACTATTTATTATTGCAGTTTATTTAGTAGATAATTTAGTAGAATATTTTTAGATATATTGTGTTTTTGTTATGATTTTTTAATAAAGTTTTACTTTTTTTTGATATATGGTATTTTGTTTGTTATCTTTTTCATATGGTCCGATCCGATTTTACCCGACCGGAATAAACAAAGCGAACCGAAAAGAAAATTTCAATACCAGTGTGACCCAAAAATTTCCGACCCCTGTGAAAAAAATTCTGGATCCGCCATTGTTCAAAATCATTTTAATGAAAAGTAAATCTATCCATTTGGATATTTAGATGGACCGTATTATAATTCTTCTTTGTATCAGACGGTTCATCTAATGCTTAGTTGTCATATCTAACTTTTTATAACAATTGGTATGTACATTTTTCTCTTGAAGATAACATTTTTTTTGCTTGCACAATGTTCAATTTTGGGTACGAAAACTTACCGGATGTTACAACTATGTGTTCTCATTTAATAGCTAAGCTATTGCTATACTAAAATACTACATAATTTTATTGAATAAAACACACAATTATGTAATGAAAATTTACTCTGTTGTTATATCTATCTTCTTATAACTATTTTACTCAAAGATTGTTAGCTTTGTTTTTCGCTTGCACAAATGATGATGGTTGGCGGTGGTTGCGGTTAGTATTGGTGGCTGTCTGCCTGTCTGGCTGACGTCGATCGTTCAATTGTTGCTATGGTTGTTGGTAGACAGGAACATTTTGAATGGCAAATATCAACCACGATGTTGGGCACCGTGTTGATTGCTTTGCACAATTAATAAACATTTTTATAATTTTAATAATAATAATATACTATTGGACATCTTTAAACATCAACTTACACTGAAAAACTCAATTAAACTTTTAAAATCAATGATTGCGTAGTTGAACATCTTTAAGTAGTTTAATAATAACAATAATTTCTACAACTCAAAATACTATTGATAAGATCATTACATGCATGCATACGTCCCATGGGCGAATCTTATATGATGGCCCATGGTGGGCGTGGGCTTCCCCTCATGTTTTTTTTCTCATTAGTGTAAATTTACTTGTCTTTGTTAAAAAAAAAAAATTATAAAATGTGTAAATTTATTTGTTTTCGTTGAAAATTTTGAACCTCCATCCCTTTCGGGCAGTGGTTTGTGAAAATTATTATACGCATCGAGTCTAGCCCCCCTGCACGTGCATCCAAGCCTCACTACTGCACGCAGATGTATATGTGTGATGTATATCAGTATATGTATGTGTATGTGTAGAGTGAGCAATGGACAAGAACTTTTAGGAAGAGATTTTCCAAAAAAGGGTGGATCTGATACAATTGACTAATGATGTCCCCACCAAACAATATCAAAATGGGCCATTCATTTACTCATCTTTTGGATTTTGCAAATCCAACCCCTCTGTCTTATTCTTATTGTTATTATTTTCTATCCTTCAAACTACACCCATCATTACATACAACCCAAGGCCCATAATATATAGCCTGATTTCTATCTACTTTTATATTAAAGTTTTAATTTTCTTTTGCTAAGGAAAATTCATGACTAACTTGACAGTCAAACTACGGTATGATACAACAACTAAGTACAAAAACCATTATCCAAAACAAAATTATAGACAATATCAAACAACTCAAAAACATATTCCTAAATTGATGTGAAAAAAGTAACTTT
Source organism: Bidens hawaiensis (assembly GCF_021521415.1). Lineage (NCBI taxonomy): Eukaryota > Viridiplantae > Streptophyta > Magnoliopsida > Asterales > Asteraceae > Bidens > Bidens hawaiensis. The sequence goes on from NW_027492633.1 coordinate 67,014, forward strand.
AAACTTTAAACTCAAGATTGGGTGTATGAACATTACAAAATAAACTAACTTCAAGTAACTCTCTAATATATAAAAAATAGTATTAAAGGTTAATGATAAAAGTAAATAGCTTAATTAAATAAACACAAATAAGTACATTATAAAAACATGTAAAAATATATTTAATTAAACAAATAAGTTGCTTAGTAATAATTTTTTTGAGAAATCTATAAAATTAAAGTGAGAAAATACATAAGTTATTCAAACAAACAATAATCAATAAATTAGATAAAAACAAAAAGTATATTGCTTTATAAAATAAATAATTTTGTTAATTAGTTAAAATAATTTAGCAAATATATAAATGAAAGTGATAGGAAAAGTAAAAGAAAAATTGAGTAGAATGTTGTCTTCGTCCCTAAGTTTGATCACTTATACAAGTTTCATATGAAATACCCCTAACTTAACGTTAAAAAATATTATAAAATTGGCAAGAATCATAAAAATCTCAATTGAACGGCAGTGGTTAATCCGTTCAAAATTTCATTTTGGAGTGAACAAGTTATAGAAATTAAACCACATGGGTCAAAATAGTAATTTACTTATGATATATGGTCATCTTTTATAAATGGAGGGGGATGAGTCAGTTTCAGATTATTAAATACTTTTTTATATGTTCTAACTGTATTAGAAGAGTAAAAGAATATATTTATGAAAATATTATAACAAATAATCTAGAGTGGAAATCAAAGAAGGGAGTTGTCGAATAATGAGAGCCAGCACTAGGAGGACCCCTTTCCTAGGGTGGCCTTTTTTAAAAACTCACACCAAATGCCAATAAGTATTAGTAATAGTGGTGGTGGTGGTGGTGGTGGTAGTGATAGTGGTAGTAGTAGACTAGTAGTATTAATAATAATAACAATACACCTTTGCAAGTATTTTTCACCTTATTGATTTTTCAAACCATTTGCTTGCTCATTTTCATTTTCTTAATGCTAATTTCTCTAAAGTTAGTTGTTAATCATGTTAAAATTTGTGAAAGCTTTGGGTTGGTTTTGCATTTGGGTTCAAATTGGTGACACGGTGAACACATGCTCGGGCTCACATTGGTTTCTTGTTCATTAAACTTTTAAACCTAGTTTCATGACTTCATCTTTGTATATATACCATGTTATGTAATTTAGTATTTGGTTATGTGCTAATAACAAAAACGCTAGGTCCCCCACAATAACCAAACCACATTAAAATTCTCGTGTTATTTATATTTTCTTTTACTGCGTGTTTAATCGTTTATTTTTGCTTTGTCTCCTCTGCATCATCAATGTTGCAAGCCAAAGTTTCTTCTAAACTAAATAGCGATACGAACATAAATGTTAGAAATTTCACTGTTAATTCCTCGTGTTAAAGAAACCAATTACTTGCCAACACACCATACTACTATAACTTAGGTCATACTTGATTTGGTTCATTATGTCTCTTAGAGGATTGATAACGCGTTGTTATATATCATCAACCCGGCTTGCACATTTACAAGCTCGATGCAAATTTAGTGAAGTAGAATCATGTTTAATTATCAGTGTCTAAACCCTAAACCCTAAACCCTAATATAAATATTAAAATGAGATGAAGTTGCTATTACAAGTCAGATTCAACCTTTGTTACTTTTTTTTCTTTTTATTTGTTAAATACCTTAAACCAATTAACAACGTTTACCTTCTATAACTGTGAAAGAAGGTTGCAAACATGATGGTCCTAAAATGAGAAGATTAGCCTTGAAATTAAATGCTAGAAACAGGTCCAAAAAACAATCGCAAGTTGTCGAATAATAAGAGCTTGCACTAAGAGGCCCCCGTTCAACCTCTCACTAACATGGTCTGAACAAAAAAATTTAAAATAAAATAATAACAATTAAATGAATATAACACAAAAAGCATCTACGCGGTTCTCTTAACCTAAATCCGCACCTATAGACGAATTTCGTTTGATCATCCATCCAAACTGAATCCAATTAGAGGAGAAGGGGCGCTCATGGGTAGTCTTCATGCACCGACCAATCATACCCACAATTATTTCATTTATACCCTTAAGTACTCACAAACCATAAAATAATTGGAAACACATACCCACAAGTACCCTAAACTTTTTTTGTTTAAATTTAAAAATAAAAAACAATTAAATGTAACTAAAATTAAAATTTCATTGAAATATTAATGGGTGGTGGTTAATTTTTCAAAAACCTTCAATGGGTTTGCCATGTGGTAAACCTTTACCACAAATTGTAATTTGACAAACTACCCACATAGTTAGGGATGGATTTGACATGTGGTAAGCAACTCATAAACTTTACCCACACTAATGCCCATTCCCCTCTTACATTACAAGTTAGATTAACCTCCCCCAACCCCCACATTCATTAATCACAAGTCACAACTCACATACTAAATTCTTTGTGAAATAATTGAGAAATGTGAAATCTTTTTGAGGCAACAAGCATCTAATGAACCAATCAGAGATTGATACATATACCTCCATCACTATTGACTTCTTTCTCATCAAAATCAAGACAAAAATATCTTCACCTTTTACCCATTTCATCTCCAATTGGTGCAAACATACAAATCTAGATGTCATTTTGACTATGCACACCAACAATTTCGCCTCATTTATTGGACCTTTTTTTACTAGATCAATAGGACTTGGAACTTGAGATACTGAACTTGAGATACTAGCAAAAACCGAGTTTTAAATGACAGAAAAAAATTTAAAAATAATTAAACAACTGACCGACCATAGCTAGGACCTAGGAGAGTTGAAACTATTTTTTATACAAATGTAGTTTAAAACGGACGGAAAAATAATTTTAAGCAATCGACCAACCGCTTATTTCTGGATCCTATAACACAGGAGCTGATGTTTTATTGTTTAATCTAACTGGCGGAGTGACTCTTCCTTGAAGCATACGTTCGGTATGCTGCCAAAGCAATTACAGCTGCAGCCGCACCAACTGCAAATTTGTAGATAAAGTTATATAACAGCAGTGTGATATAAGGTAAAAAGATAAAGAAATAACAGGTTGCGGTTTCTGATATTATGCTGCTACCTCAACGCCACGTCACCACCCTCATTCATTTACTCACTCATTCAACCAATGAGAGGGAAAGAAAATTAAACAAAGCCAAAGCTGCTTAAGAGACCAAAAAAATACTTTATTTTGAATACAACTCGTTTTTGTCAAAATTGATATCGAAATATTGAGAAAAAAACAAAACAGTTTATTTAGTGTTTTTTTTAAAGCTAACACACAAGTTATTAGAAAAAAATCAAATTAAATGTTAAACGATATTATAATAAAAACTAAACATTTACATCCTTCCCGAGCGTCAGGTAACCGTAATGTGTAGGGAAAATTCATGGGGCCCACCAATGCCATACTAACCAGCGGTAGGGGTGTGCAAAAACCGAAAAAACCGATCCGTAGCCAATCAAACCAAAATAACCTAACCAAACCAAACAAAAACAGACGGTTTGGTTTTATGTTTTCATAAAAACCGCAGTTTTGGTTGGGTTACGGTTCTGCACGTAACTAAAACCAAAGAAACTGAACCAAAGTAATGGATTTCATTTTTTTATTTATTTTGGATGTTAAGAAAAATCATAAGAACATAATAAATATGTACCCTAAATATTTTAGCCCAAATGTATAATAATCAATTAACCATTAACTAGCAAAAAGATTTAGACCCAGATTTTTTCATTTGGGCCAAAAAGTTTTTCCCAACCCAGAAATTCCATGCCTAATTGGTAAAACCGAACCTAAACTGAAACCGAACGGTTTTCAAAAACTCAAAAATCAAATTTTCAGTTTTTGATTTGGTTCGAGCCATGACCTTCAAGGGGTTAAGTGAATGATTTTGAAGTTTTACCCGAAGCAAGCACAAGAGAGCGATTAACAATACGACGATACTGCTTCATGTTTCTTCCATACTCGGTTTCTGGGATACTCAAATGACAAAGTTCAGCTGCGTTTACAATCCTCCAAAAGATATTATTCATCTCTCGTTTCTTTACACTGATACGAATGGATGCATCTATTTTTAATTCTCGACAAATCTAGAGCAAAATGAAGTGAGTGTAACGTTCATTCATGGTAAGAAATTTTTTAAAGATAAGCTAATTACCGCTTCTGAATCCCGGGTTGCCATTGGGTAAGAATCCAAGTCATCCTTAGCAGCAACAAAAAGACATGGCACACCGTAGCCGGTGTCTTCACCTAGCCTAGCCACATCCATAAGAAATTCTGATGCTCTTTTTAAGGAATATTCATCAGAACTGTAACAACCAATTAGATATTATATGAATATTACTACGTTACTTAGAGGCCAAGACTAGAAGTAGTAATTTTCAAACAGTCGATTTGGTAGTATATCATTCGTGCTCATTCATTAAGACAATAAACGAATGGTTCGCTAAGCAAATGGACGCAAGTGACCATATATGAACTTAACACATATGAATGTAACTGAGCAAAACCCGAAAACGAATTAAAAATAAATGTACACATCAATTTGTTGAGCCTAAAAAATACATAAAACTAAACTAAATTGTAATAAGTAATAAACGATATCAAAATTTCATAAACTAGCTGAAGAAACACGGATCCGATCCCCAGGTATGGGTCCTGGATCCAATGAGTCCATAGGGTAAGATACGATAATTACTACCAATGATATGAGTATAACTTCTTAAAGTCCAATGACCGGAACCTGCAAAACAGACACCGTGAGTCTCGTTACAGGAAGGATGGGGGGGGGGGGGTCTTCCTGTAACCACCCTCCGGCGTGAGAATCAGTAACGTTCGTAAATGGGGAAAGTACTGAAGTAAACAGACTAAGTGTAGTCAGAACGCAAGTGAGTGAATGGATACCTCATACCGTTTGACAAGGTATTTAAAGCCAAAGGATGTAGAAAGGTGATTGGGCCAGTTGTCCTATTCCAGAAGATCTTTGATAACTGCCTGGACGCGTGTCCTCTTGTGATAGGTTGAGTTATACGTCCCATGTGCATGGGTATAACAACCTAGACACGCGTCGCCCAATGAAAGGATGGATTGCACCCTGGCCATGTGCACGGTTATAACAAACTGGCCAGGTGTCCTTTATTTATTGGCTGTTCAGTCACGTATTCCCGAAGTGAGAGTCATGAACCTTCTTCTAGAGAGTATTTGAGTGATGACAGCTGTCCCGCTGGCATTGTCTTCCGGATGTTTAGGCGGACAGATATCCCGTCCTGCGGATGACTTTTGAGGATGCCAGGATGCTTCCGCGCGTATTGTGAGGACTTTCCTCCTCACTCGTGATATGCGGGTGGTCCATGTGTCCCGCGGGTGACTTATCAGAGGATTCTCTGTGACCCGCGGGTGGTACTTAAGGGTATTTGGGTCTTTTTTGGTACCCTACCTCTACAAGTCCCCCCAGTCCAGTGTTTCTTCCGTGTGAAATCTTTATGCGGGTGAAATTCTGGACTTAATGCGTGTTGGGGATTTTTATTGTTCAGAAGTTAGGTAGAAAATATCTTCAGATGGTATGGATAATCATGGAAAAGGACAAGTTGACCACTCGCAGGCGCGTGAACAGGTGATGGAACGTTTTTTACGGCTGTCACTGTACCCTACTGTACAACTTTTTCTCTTTTTCGAATTTCCCGCGTGACGTGGCAGTCACTGGTTGGGTGATGTTTTTCTCTCTCTAATGTTCATATCCCATCGCATTAATTGCGATGGGTATAAATAAGGAGAGACTCCTTCATTTAGAAGTTTTATCGCTCTTTTCCTCTGATTATCTTCTTATTTTCTCTCTGATAAAGTATCGAATCTTTCTTCCTCCTTAAATCTTCCTAAAATGTGAAATGTTTAGACTGAAGTTGAAGAGATAGAAATTGCATGGGACTACACAGAATATGAAAAGTTATTGGAGACGTATGGTATTCCACCCGAGTGGGAACCAGAGTTTCCTTCTATCGGTTCTATAGCCAGTTTCCCACCGCCTGAGAAAATGGCTTTTATTGCCGATTATTTTGTTCATGGGAACTTCCGTTTACCCATAACGAGATTCCTTCAGAAGGTGTTAACTGCCTATGGAATCCATTTATCTCAATTGCATCCTCGTGCTATGATGCGAATTCGTCATTATGAATTCGTATGCATAGCACATGACATGGTGCTACATATTGATCGATTTCCAGTTTTTTATCGTCTTGCCATTCGTAATGGTTGGTATACGTGTCAGGGGTTTTCTGACAGAAGCATCGGATATGAAGTTGAAGAGGTATCTAAAGATTGGCGGAATAAGTTCTTTTGGATTTCTGAAGACGTGGTGCCGTTAAACATGGTTCGCCGTCCAGTGAATTATGCCATTCCTGACATTGTTACCGCTAATCATGAAGGTCAAGAATGGTATCGTGTACTCACGATGGAACCAACACCCATGCGGGCTTTGCCGGAGGAAGCTTTAGTGTGGGCAGGCATGAGTCGTTTATGGCCAACAAAATTTATGGAGCCCATTCTTGTAGATTTAAATGAACGTAAGTTACCTTTCACTGGCTCTTTGTTTTTTGTGAGTGTTTTCATGATTAAGTTCCTATCCTTTTTCAGGTCGAAGTTCTATGATTAACGCTCTCTTTGAAGACAGGGGTGTGTGTCCGAAAAAGTATCCGCAAGGCAGGAGATCAGCCTATTCTTGAAAAGACTAAGACTCGGTTTCTTTTTCCCAAGAAAGTTAGAGCTGACCCCATCACCTCTGATGCCACCTTTGAAACAGGTGGGTATGTTCTAAACCCTCTTCCCCTTACTGCCGTTACTTCCGACGGAACGATTACCATCTTATCATCGAGTGATGATGATGGAGATGATTCTCGGTTTTCCGCTTCGGATGAAGGAGAAGACTCTGACGCGAGTGCTTCTGAACTTTCATCTGTCTCATCTTTGTTAGCAGAATTGGAGAAAAAGAGAGCTTTTGTAGCTTCTCAGTCGGAGCACACAAATGTGAAGGTTGCGGATACTGAGGCGGGGCCATCGAAGAAAAAACGAAAAGTGCACCGTCCCAAGAAACCACAGTATAGCCTTTCTGACCGCATTGATACCGTTGAAGGCATGCGTCCCTCTTTAAATACTGTATTCTTTTTATGAGTGTTTGGCTAAGTATAACTTTGTTATGCAGATCCCTTTCTTTTTAGCGAGTACATATCGGAAAAGCTACCTACGCCAACTCCTCATTCTGAAAAACCACCATCTCCTCCTCCAATTGAGGATGTTGATATTAAGCAGCCTACTCCACCAAGTAATCTTAATGTGGGAAGTCAATCGACCCCTCCTCCAACTGAGACTATCGTGGAAGATAGGATGCCGGCTCCGCCGGCTGATATTGCAACGGAGGAAACCAATACCCAGTCTGAAACTGATACTCGTTTTGACTATCTTTTTCAGGCTGGGGGTGGTGTTGATGGTCAGCAGTACAACCCTGCTGTTATCGAAGAAGAGTTCAGGAATGTGGAATCTCCTCCTCGTCATCCTTCACAACAACCTTTTTCTACCCCCGCTCGCCTTAAACCTTCGGGTTCCCGTTATTACGGGGATACGGGTCTGGGTGACAAACATGAGCTGTTTGTCCCTTCATGGGGTATTACTAATGGGTCTCGGTTTTCTCACCCTGGGACTTGCATGGATTTTGTTTAGCATTGCACGCCACCCACTGAGATGGCATATCAACGTGACCTTTCCCGCCATGATCTTCACACAAATGTGGCTTATCATCTGGCTAATGCCTTGGCCGGCAGCCAAGAGGTTTTAAGTGAATGGCGCACTTTAGGCGGGAAGGTGGGGGAAGCTCGCCGAGCTGCTGAAGCTGCAAAGAAGGAGGCTGAGGAGCACTGTGTCGCGGCTCAAACTGCCAAATGGAGACAGGTCGATGCGGAGAATGCCCTCAAGAGCGAGCAAGATCGTAACGCTGTAGCTGTTCGCTGATAGAAGGAAGCTTGTGAAAAGCAAAACTCCCTTCTTAAGGCCGCTCGGGCAAAAACTCAAAAGGAAAAAGATGATTTGGCCCGGGCGCACGAAGTAAACTCAACTCTCGAAAATCAAGTGTCTCTTCAAAGTATTCGAATTTAGGAACTTGAGGCCGAATTAAAGTTGGAAAGAGAGCAAAATGAACTTAAAGACAAAAGTACCCTTGAGGTTCAGACTGCTTATGACTCTCTCCTGCAGGCTCCTGAGAATATGGTAGCGGAATCCCAAACGCTTCAGGCGCGAGCTAAGCAGGCGGAACAGAATCGTCAGTGGTTCCTCACCCGAGGGATTGATGCTGTGAGTTTTCCTTCTTTGAATGTTCAATGTCTATTTCTTATTATTTGATATTAAAGGCTTTTGTATTTTTGTCCTTGTAGGTCGTCCGCCATATCAAGGGGAGCAAGGAGCTTACTGACAGATTTGCTGATGTGATGACTGCTTCTTCTTCCCTTGGGCGTGTGATAGGATTTCATGAAGGGATGAAGTATGCTCAAAACAACCGCGCATTTAAAGATCATCCGCTTCATGGAGTTGACGTCAAGCAAGCCCGAGCTACGCGGGTGAAAGAACATGATGATCTAGTGTTCCCGCTTCAGCAAAGGCTTCCGGAGTTTGCATCCGTAGATGATGGTTTACAGCTCTTGAAAATCTATTTTGGTGAAGAGTCTGAGGACGATTCTTCAGAAGATACCTCGTCAAAGGCTCCGGAAGGCGAAACTTCCACAAACCCTTAGAATAGATTCGTAGGTTTTTATTACTTGTAATTTTCCTTTCTCTTTTTGTAATTATTTTTTGAATAATTAATGAGAAAAAATCTTGTCTTGTGTGGATATTCTTTTATTCAAAGAAAATATCTTTTAGAAGATATTTTTGAAATCCTCAACTTTTTGAAATGTTTGAAAGTTTCGGATAACTATGCTGACGTGGCGGAGAGAGAAATTTCTTGAGGGCAACTGACAAGACGTGTATGACGTCATTGACAGTCTGTTTGCACTATCTTGAATTTCCTGCCTGACGTGTCAGCCATCTGGCGGTCCGCGGTTTCTCTCTCCTCTGTCATTTTATGGGTTGCATTAATTGCGATGAGTATAAATATAACTTTTGTGACTTCCATTTAACCTTTATCACTTTCATAATTTCTATCAAATACTTGAAACTTTTCTGCAACTTTCTGAGATTTCTTAATTTTCTTGAAACAGAAATGGCTAAAGAGAAGAATACCCCTACCATCAACGACGTCGTCGTCGTCTGCCTTAAAGAAGAAGATTATAATGACGTTGTTAATGTTTACGGATTAACGACGGAGTGGGAACCGGAACGTCCTGCTAGTGGTTCTATTGCCACTAGTCCTCCGAATAAAATGGCTGTCTACGTGGACCATTTTACCACGGAACTTCCGGATTCCGATTACCAAATTTGTCGGATCGGTCTTAAAAACTTATGGGATTCATCTGTCCCAGATCCATCCCTTTGGGATGTCGAGGATTCGACATTTCGAATTGCCAAACTCGTAACCTAGAACCGACTGTTGGCATGTTTGCCGTTTTTTATAAAATGACCCTTCGTGATGGATGGTACAGTTTTGCCTCCATCGAGAAGAGGATTATAGGCACGGAGTGGCTCCGTAACCTTCATGGCTGGAAGCCAAAGTTTTTCTGGATTCATGAGGATGTCATTCCTTTCAAGATGACGAAACGTAAGGCGGACGCTCCCATGCCCGTAGTTCTTGCCAGCGCTCACGAGGATCAGGCGTGGTATAAAACGCTGATCTCCACGCCAACTCCTCTACGCCCAATTCATGAAGGGGCGATGGTGTGTGCAAAGATGAGCCGTCTGTGGCCGTTTACAAGTCTGGAACCGTACTACGAGGAGACCAACAAGAGTAAGTTTTTTGTTTTCTCTATTTCGTCATTAAGTATTTTCTAACTTTATTTTCTTGTTTTGTGTAAGTGAAGGTTCCGCTTTTAGCACTTTGTTGGATCGCGAGGGGGGAATGATGGTGCGCCGCCCAATCGATAAGAGGGATGCGCCTTTTCTTGAGCGCACTCGTCATAATTTTGTATTACCCACAGCTTTCCGCCCGGAACCTAAAGTTTCCGAGGCGATGTATGCCAAAGGTGAGGCATATGTTAAAGATTGCATCCAGAAAGGTGAGGGCATTTTGAAACCCAAACCTATGACTGCTATTACTTCTAGCGGAGTGATTGTGCTCTTCTCGTTTAGCGGGGAGACATCACTTTGTGAAGAAGCTTATTCAACTGATGTTAATAGAGCTGTGGACTCATCTGCAGGTCTCACTCGCCAAAGGGTTGCGTCTAGCCAAACGACGGATCAGGATGATGCTACAATTGAAGCAGAAGGTAAGAGACCTGCGTCTGATGACGTCACTGCTGAGGGTGATCGTCGAGCTAGTGAGGCGGGCGTCTCCAAAGCGGCTGGAAAATGCAAGGTTAATCCAGTCAAGGTTGTCTCAAAGAAGAAGAAATCTAAAAAGACAAACCCTGCTGCTTTGGGAGCTCGTTTGGATCAACTCTACGCTGACGATCCTTAATTAGGTAAGCTAAATCTTTCCACTTGTTATTTGTTGCGAATTAGAATGTACCTAACTCATTTGTTGATGTTTTTCAGTGAACCTGGATAACCTCTCTGAAGGTATTTCCGTTTTGAAGGATTCTCCTGTTCGTCCGCCACCACCGCCTCCTAACACTGCTAAAGATCCGGTTATTGTGGTGGACTCCCCACTGAAGAAGGAGGAGGCCGACACTACTGTTCACGCTAAAGTGTCGCCTTCTCAAAATGTACACCACTTCAGAGATCAAGGGGGGTGTGAGCGCATTTCCATATGCTTCCCCAACTTCTCCTCCTCCTGGGGGAAGATCCTACCCCACACCGTCCTAACTGGTCCTTACGTCGGGATTCGACATTCCGTGACGTGGACGCATGTTTTGATTTCCTGGGGGAGTGTCTTCCGCCTGGTGAAAAGGAGAGGCGTCGCCTTAGTGTTCGCCAAGAGTTGCTAAACTCCCATTCTTATTATTTGGCGAACTCTATTTCCACTACCCATGAAATAACCAGGGATTGGTTGGCGATGAATGAACAATGGGATGAGCTGGCGGCCTCTGCTTCAGATGCTAAAGAAGAAGCCCTTAAAGCTATAAACGAAGCTAGAGAAACCGGCCAGGCCCTGGAAGCGGAGAAGGTTGCCCGATCTGCTGCCGAGGAAGCCAAGATCATTCTCCTAAAGCAACTGGATGAACAATCCAAGATGATGGCTGACCAGACCAAGTTGCTGGAGACCCTGCAGGCTGAGTCAGCGGCCAAGGACAAGCGTCTGGCTGATCTTAATGTCAAAAACCGTGATCAAGCCCTGGAATGCGCCAAACACAAGATGGAGCTTATTCAGGCCAAGGCGGATCAAAAATGGCTATTGGCGGAAGCTATTCCCAAGGTATGTATTTTATTCTAACCATAAATAATCTAAGTGTTTAGAGTTATTTATTCATGATGATTTTGACATGTCATTGCTGATGTCCGGGCTAGTGATGAGCTTGGGAATTGTGTTGCTATCCTCCTCAAAGCTTCTAAACAGGCCGGTCGCCAACTAGGCTTCCAAGAAGGTTATCAGTTTGGATTAAACTCCAAGCTTCCTGAGGAGTATGTTTTGGCTGGCCAAGATACTGTTGCCATCTTCAAAACAGAAATCAAAGGACTTTGATTCTTTGAAATTCTCTTTGACGGAACAGATATCCGAGCTTGTTGATAAGGAGGATATCATCCAGCAGCTAAAGACTCTTCTTGAACTTGATGAAGAAAACGAGGAAGAAGAAGATGACGAACATGCTGATGACGCGGGAGGCGAAGGTGCGGAGCATAATGATGCTGCACCATGAATTTTTCTGTTCTTGTAACTTGATCTTTTTTTGATTGTTTGTAATCTCATTTGTGTAAATAAAGAAGGTTTTATTTTGTACTCGGTACACTTTGTTTATTTGTCACAATATAAGTGCTTTGTAGGATCTTTTTTGTATGCCAATAAAGAATTACATAATAATATAAGTCTCACATGACTGAAAAGAAAATTTTCATAACTGAAAAGGTTCTTAACATCTAGTTAGGCACGCAGGCCAAAAGAAAGACCAACTAAATGTAACATTTTCTCAGTTGGGCCCCATGCCAGGTTCTAGGGATCTCTGCCCCGTCCAACTTTTCAAGTTTGTAGGCACCTTTGGATAGAACTTTCTGGATTCTATAAGGTCCTTCCCAGGTAGGAGCCAACTTGCCCGGAGGCTTCATTATTGCGGAAGACAAAGTCTCCCGCATCGAATTCACATCTTCGAACCCGCGAGTTATAATATTTTTGCAACTGTCGTTTGTAATTATGCTCGCGGATTTATGCTATTTCTCTCCTTTCCTCAAGGAGGTTAAGGTTCATCCGGAGGTCATGATCGTTATCTTCGATCATGAGAACTCTAGCGGATATGATTCCGATTTCAGCTGGAATCATGGCCTCTGTGCCATAAGTCAAACTAAAGGGGGTTTCGAAATTACTGGAATTTTTCTGAGTGCGGAAAGCCCATAACACATGGGGCAATTCGTCGACCCAACCTGTCCTTTTAGTTCCTAGTCTGGCCTTGATTCCTTCTTTGATGGTCCGATTGGCTCGTTCAACTTGACCATTTGCTTGCGGGTGGGCTACAGAGGTGAAAATTTGAGAAATGTGTAATTCTTTTAGCCATTCTTGTAACCCACTGTCCGCGAATTGTGTTCCATTGTCACTAACGAGCTCTAGGGGGAGGCCGAAACGACATATGATGAATTCCCACAAGAATTTTTTAACGCTCGCTGCTGTTGTAGAAGCAACTGGTTTGGCCTCCACCCATTTTGTAAAGTAGTCAATAGCTACTATTAAGAATTTGACCCGTCCAGGGGCTTCAAGGAAAGGTCCCATGATATCAATGGCCCATTTTTGGAACGGCCAAGCTGAAGTGACTGGAACTAACTCGTTCTTTGGTCGCAGCGTGTTAAGGGCATGCCTTTGGCAAGAATCGCACTTTCTGATTTCATTAACTGCATCCAAGTGCATCCCCGGCCAATAATATCCAGCATTCATTAATTTCGCCACGACCATGTGCGGGCCAGCGTGAAGACCACAAATGCCTTCGTGAACCTCTCTGATTAAGTAGTTCGCGTCCTCGGCATCCACACATCGTAGTAGTGGTCCGAGGAAGGAACGTCGATACAAGACACCGTCAAGTATTTGATAGTTCAAGGCTTTGTGTTTTATCTTTCAGGCCGCTGTTTTTCCCTCCGGAAGTACTCCGGACGACAGGTATGCTGTAATCGGTGTCATCCAGGATTCCACTCCCGTTTGGATCACTAAAACCTGATGTTGCGGGACAGACGGGTGGTCTAATATTTCGATGCGGATGTCTTTGGCAAAGTGTTCGAAGTTTGTTGAAGCCAATTTACTGAGGGCATCCGCTGATCTGTTCTCACTTCTCTTTATATGAATGACTTTGCAAGAAGAGAATTGGAGCATCAGATCTTTCGCCTGTGACACATATGAAGCCATGATATCATTTTTTGCTTCGTATGTGCCGTTGATCTGTCCCACAATCAACATGGAATCCACTCGGGCTTCCAAATGCTTAACCCCAAGCTTTTTAGCTATCCTCAAGCCCGCCAAAAAAGCTTCATATTCTGCCTCGTTGTTGGTACTTTTGAAGTCCAACTTTATGGCATATGTAAACTCATGGCCTTCGGGATTGACTAGCCTGAGGCCTGCGCCACATCCCTCACTGCTTGAAGCTCCATCCGTAAATAAGGACCAAATCTGTCCTGATTCCGGGGGTGCTTGGGGTTGTTGCTCAATCAAACATTCTTTTTCTTTGTGATGCGGGACCTCTGTCACGAAGTCCGCCAACACTTGCCCTTTGATTGTTGGCCTAGGTTTGTATTCTATTGCGTGTTCACCTAGTTCGATGGCCCATTTGGCCAATCGCCCAGACAATTCTGGCTTGCTGAGAACGTTTTTGAGCTTGTATCCAGTTAAGACATTGATGGGGTGCCCTTGAAAGTACCTGCGGAGGCGTCGTGCAGCGTAGACCAGTGCTAAAACAAGTTTTTCTAGCATGGAATATCTTGTTTCTGGGTCTGATAGTGTTCTGCTGACGTAGTAGATTGGTGTTTGAACATTCTTGCGATCTGTCAGAAGGACAGCCCCGATAGCAATGTCTGAAGCTGATAGGTATAACGTTAAAGGTTCTCCCGCTTGGGGTGCTGTTAACGTGGGAAGTTCCATCAAACATTTTTTAACCTCCAAAAAAGCTTTTTCGGCCTCCTCGGTCCACTTAAATTGTGATTTCTTAAGACAATTTCTTAAAGTTGAAATGAAAGGATGGGACTTAGCTGCATGATTCGCCAAAAAACGATTCAAGGCAACCAGTCGACCATTTAATGTCTGAACTTCTGAGGGAAGATGGAGAAGGCATGCGGGCTATAGCTTGAACTTTATCTGGATTAGCTTTGAAGCCCGCATTCGTGACAATCACTTCCAAAAACTTTCCTTCTTCCATTCCAAATGAACACTTGGCCGGATTCAGCTTCATGTTGATACCTTTCAAGGTTTCGAACGTCTCTTCAATATCTCTCAACATCTGGTCTTCCTCAACACTATTTATTACGAGATCATCCATATACACTTCTAAATTTCGGTCAATTTGATCTTTGAACGCTATGTCCAATAATCGATGATATGTGGCTCCCGCATTTTTCAATCCGAAAGGCATCATTTTGTAACAAAAAGTGCCTTGATCGGTACGAAATGTTGTTTTGTCCTCATCGCCCGCTGCCATTCGGATCTGATGGTAGCCTTTGTAAGCATTCAGAAAGCATTTGAATTTGAATGGTGCTACAGCATCAACCTTGAGATCTATTTCGGGTAAGGGATAACAATCTTTGGGACATGCTTTATTTAGATCTTTGAAATCAATGCACATCCGCCATGACCCATTGCTTTTGGGAACGATAACTGAATTAGCAACCCAGGTCTGATAACGAATTGGGCGGATGATTCCAGCTTGTAAGAGGTCCTGGACTTGCTCATTCTTTGCTTTTGTTTGTTCCGGATCCATCTTACGTTGTTTCTGAACAATGGCGTAAACAACGGGTTTACCCTTAATTTGTGTTCCGCAATGTTCCTCGGGACACCGGTCATATCCACAGGTTGCCATGCAAAAACATCAATATTCATTGATAATAACTGTTTCAAGAAGGTCCGCACTATTTCGGAAATAGCAGGTCCTATTGTTACAGTTTGATCAGGAAATTTTTTGTTCAAAACCCATTTCTCTGGTTCAGTCTTCACAGTTTGTTTTGGAATTTTGCTTGGTTTTGAGCTCTTGGTTGCAAAGCAGTGCCGATTAACATAAATTATTGCTATGCCAGTGCAAGTTGGAACTCCTACTGCACCGTGTGCTGTGGACGGATGAGCATTAAAGGCCCCAATCGCTTCTCGTCCAAGAATAATGTCATGTTTTGATGTTGCTGGCAGAACCAAAAATTCGACTTCCTCGGTCCTAGAGTGAATTCCGTCACTTAAGGCGACTGGGAATGAAATTACACCCCGCGGATGCATTATTTCCCCTCTGAACCCCGATACTGGAGCGTGGATGGGTTTTAATCTTTCCTTATCTTCCTCGTCAAGCTGTTCAAAACATTGTTCATACATAATGTCGGAAGTACTACCGGTGTCGAAGAAGACGTATTGGGAACGGTAGTGTCCGAATTGGGCAGTGATGATTAAGGGGTTTTTGTTATTCGGGCCCCTTAATACGAGGAAAGATCACTGGCTCATTCTTCCAGTTCTCATCATCAGACTCTTTCCTTTTTTTCCTTGTATCGTACCCGCCTTGTATCATATGGACGTTTAAATCTCTGACTTGCTTTTTTACTCGGGCCTTAGATATCCCGTGCGGGAGCTTTACCATTGTCAGGTTTTCCAGCTTTTACCAAGTGTCCAAGTTTTCCAGACTTTACAACTGCTTCAACTTCATTTTTTAATGTTCTGCATTCATTCGTATTATGACCAATTTCATCATGATACGAACAACGCTTTTTCAGGTCAAGGAATGATCTTCTCGTCAGTGGTTGTGGTTTTTTAAAATTCAGTCTCCGTGGTGAGAATTTCGGTGGGAGTCTTTGAAAGAGGAGTCCGATTATTGGGGCCTCGGTTCGAGGGTCCCGTTTTGTTTTTATTGCCTATGAGGGATCGTGCATCAAATGGTTTTGGTGCTTCCGCACTTGGCTGAAGCCTTGACCAGATAGGGCCTTTCGCCTGTCTATTATGTCTTGGAGTTTGAAACTCGACTTTGAATTTTTGCTTTGAGTTAACACTTCTCAATGTTTTCTCAGTGTTCGCATACACTTTTGTTGCAGTCATGAGATCGTCCCACTCTTTTGGCATTCCATCTCTGCCCGTAAATGTGCGAACTAAATCATCACATCTGATGTTTTTGCGGAAGGCACCTCGAAGCATGTATTTTCTAATTCCTCCGATGTTCAGGCTCTCATCATTGAATCTGGTGATAAAATCTTCTATAGACTCGTTATCGCGACGAACGACATCTAAAATTTCTGACTGGTCTCGCGTATGCTTCTTCTGCTGACTGAATTGTTGAGAAAATTTCTTCACCAAATCATCCCAGCTAGAAATTTCACCGTCGAGTAACTTTTCAAACCATTCTCTTGCTGCCCCTGTTAGTGTCAACGCGAACATGTGACACCAATAGGGAAACGTCCAACCACTAACACCGCCTACAGCCACAAAGTTCTGAAGATGATCACTTGGATCAGTCATACCATTGTACTTACCTACCGATGTAGGTATCTTAGCATTAACAGGAAAGGGTGCTGTGGCAATGCTTGCTATGAACTTTGATTTCTCAGCGAAAGCCGCGGGGCAATATGGTTTGGTAAAGTCTCGTTCAGCATTGCTATGGTACTCGGTGCGGCGGACGGTGTCATGCGGACGACTACTACTCGCCTGGGAGCTCATCCTACTATCCCCGGTATACATACTGTAATCTCTCGGGTGGTAAGATAAATCGTAACTATCAAACTCGTCCAAATAAGATGGTATCCGCATGTCTATGCGAGGACGAGGGCGTAGCCTTAGTAATTCGCCAAATTCTGGCTCAGGCTGTTGACTGTAACGAATCTGACTTCCTCTCACTATTGGTTGGGGGGAAGGAGATCCTCTAGGGGATTCCTCATAATCCAAAGTGCGAGCGTAAAGTCGTTCGTTACGCTTTCTACGCTCGTATTCATCCACCAAATTTTGTTGTTGCATGCGGAGCCACTCTTCAGGAGTTAATGCTCCTATGGATCTAGAATTATGTTGGTGAGATCTCGCGACGTCTGAATCATTTTCCAGATCCAATTCTGGCCGTTTCCGGCGAGTCTCATCCGTAATTCGTTTTTGACCCAAATTAGAACCTTCTGGTGCCAAGGCACGTCCCATGTTTGTGGGAGTGGGATTGGTTGGTGCTATAACATTTTCTAGAGAAAAACCCCCAGGTGTATCTCAGTGATTCGTGACCCTGGAGCAGTGACACGTTCAAGAGCACGGCCACCCGGAGTCGTGATATGTGCAAAAACACTAAGACCCGGAGGTGCTTCTGTGTTAGTTACACGTGAATCGGGTGCAGCAGTTCCCGTCGGCCCTTCAGGAAGTTTACTCGTATAAAAAAAACCGACAGAAACAAAATTATGCAGTTCTAACACCAACACGGATGGCGCCAATGAAGAAACACGGATCCGATCCCCAGGTATGGGTCCTGGATCCAATGAGTCCACAGGGTAAGATACAATAATTACTACCAATGATATGAGTATAATTTCCCAAAGTCCAATGACCGGAACCTGCAAAACAGACACCGTGAGTCTCGTTACAGGAAGGACAAGAGGGGGGGGTCTTCCTGTAACCACCCTCCGGCGTGAGAATCAGTAACGTTCGTAAATGCGGAAATGACTGAAGTAAACAGACTAAGTGTAGTCAGAATGCAAGTGAGTGAATGGATACCTCATACCGTTTGACAAGGTATTTATAGCCGAAGGATGTAGGAAGGTGATTGGGCCAGTTGTCCTCTTCCAGAAGATCTTTGATAACTGCCTGGACGCGTGTCCTCTTGTGATAGGTTGAGCTATACGTCCCATGTGCATGGGTATAACAACCTGGACACGCGTCGCCCAATGAAAGGATGGATTGCACCCTGGCCATGTGCACGGTTATAACAAACTGGCCAGGTGTCCTTTATTTATTGGCTGTTCAGTCACGTATTCCCTAAGTAAGAGTCATGAACCTTCTTCTAGAGAGTATTTGAGTGATGACAGCTGTCTCGCTGGCATTGTCTTCCGGATGTTTAGGCGGACAGATATCCCGTCCTGCGGATGACTTTTGAGGATGCCAGGATGCTTCCGCGCATATTGTGAGAACGTTCCTCCTCACTCGTGATATGCGGGTGGTCCATGTGTCCCGCGGGTGACTTATAAGATGATTCTCTGTGACCCGCAGGTGGTACTTAAGGGTATTTGGGTCTTTTTTGGTACCCTACCTCTACACTAGCCAATTGTAATGAACCTAAAGAATCTAAATTAATATATAAACAAACAAACAAAACAAATTTAAATGAACGAATGCAAACGACGTTCACGGACATAAAAGAACGAGCGATACATGTGTAGTTCATTCGGTTAACCAAATGGACAAACAATGTTCTATGTGTCCGTTTGTTTATTTAAAAACGAAAAACGAACTTGTCGAACGATGAATGAAAAGTTCATTGAACGTTCGGTTCGTTTCCATGCCTAGGTGGCACTGTCAACCAAATTGCATAGTAATGGGTCAATACGGTAGCATCTAATCAATACCGAGCCAAAACAGGTATAATACTAGAAGTTAGCTAGATATGAAACCAGCCAATTTAGTTTGTGTTTCAATAATATAGTTTCAAAACAGGTATATTAGCAGTCATCACTTTTTAATGGTATAGATTTTGGTAATAAAGATACTTTTGATGGATCAACAATCCAACATGGTGTTTCAAAACAGGGAATTAAAAATTTAAAAGACATTTTGTCTAAAAAAGTACTAATATAACTTTTGTTGTGAAAATGTTAGCAATTCGGGAAAAAGGTGCTGACGAGTCAGCAATCCATTCTGTCATGTACCCCTGTTAAGAGTTTTTGACTTTCACATAAAAGTTGCCTGTTTTAAACTGAACCCATTTTGACCTGAAACCCAAATCTGCCTGTTTATTACTGCTCTGTACTTGTAGCAAGGATTTTTTTTATGTTTCAATTCACAGCATAGTTTTAAAAGCGTATACTTGTAGGTTATTTACAAAGAGAAATCATTGTAAGTTCTTCAATTTCTTCAATCCACAAGATTGAACGGACATAAGGTCATTTGTTATGTAAATATAATAATTTCAACATTATAAGATTAATGAACATGTTTTCTGTTTTATTCCTATCTAGACTTTTCCAACATATGCATGAGCAGTCACCAGGGCCGGCCCATAGGGGTGGCGGGGTGGTCGACGGCCACGGGTCCGACACCCCGTTAGGCCCGAATTTTTTTTTTTCAAATTATTTATTTTTATTAAAAACAATATGTATATTTAATGTTTAAACCAAATTACATGACCACTAGGTTGATATTATGGTAAAGGGGTATTACTCCCAACCAAAAGGTTATGGGTTCAAGTCTCATTGAAACATGTTTAATCCTATTTTTATGCAAAAAAAAAAATTCACAACCCAAATTATAACCAAGTAAACCTATATAAAAATTTAATTATTTAAACCAACAAAATACTCATTTTTAAATAAGGCCCAAATTATTTTTTGCCTTCGGCCCAAAATTTTTTTTGCTTTCTCGGAGCTGGGCCCGGCAGTCACCATGTTTTTTTAACGTATAGCATGAAGCTGACCTGTCATAAACGAAAACTGCTACATCGCAGGCAGCCAAGGAGTCCTTACTAGATAGAAACTGTTTGACATCATCTTCTAGAATCTCATGCAATACAAGAGTCTTCTTAGTTCCCTGTATAAAGCACATTTAGTATACTTACTCCTATTCTCTAGTGGCATAGAAAAGTTGTAGAGAACGTGTGGATTTGGTCAAATGGGTCAAAAATCTCCTAAGTCATTTTAATTAAAAGAATAGATTATTGGAATAATATAAACACGTATTATTTCATATTTGATACAATAATTATATATTTAGACAAAAAGTGTTTTGAGTTCCTGACTCAACTTGTTAAATTTTGACTCATAAAAAGTTAACCACTTTGACCTATTACTCAACTACGCTAGCCAGCCCATTTTCCATCTCTAAAAAATAATCAAATCAGAAGATGATAACTTTTTAATACACTATTATCAAGTAGACTTCTAAAATCACTTTTTAAGTTTTTCAAGAATAAACTCTCACCCGAAGCTGGTCAACAGCATTAACTGTATAAGACTGATAGCTATTTGAGCCATGCAAGTTTTGAAAAGGCCTGAAAGTAAACAATCTTCACAAGATATAACAGACGAAATAAACTTATGAACCTTAGAACATTTAGCAAAACTTTTGAAATAGAAAAGGCTTTAGAGAATTACCTTCCAACAAAGGAATTTAGCAGGGAAGACTTGCCAGCATGTTTGGGTCCAAACACATAGCATTGAAAAACATGTCTCTCTGATTGTTGATTTTTAACATCTAAGGTTCTTTTCCTAGTAAGACAGAGTGCTGTTGCGGGGTCATTAGCATATCCTAGGTATATCAGATAGGCCAAACTTTTTGCTGGATCGAGTAACGTCATCAAGGCCCACTGAAATCATAAATGTAATGTCAGTATACTAATAGGTATATAGACAATTTATACAATACAACACCTAAAAGCTAATATAATTACCATTAAGCTTTTCAACCAAAAATATTTGAAAAATTCTGTCAAATATGATTACAAAGATTATATTACTTCAGTAGTATTGAATAGAATGGTCTGGAACGTTACTGGCCGTTTCATTCTACACTTTATCTTATTTTACCCATTTGACCCGTTAAATTTATAACTTGAATAGACTTACATTACTGAACCTATACTGATCCAAGTTTCTTTCCTGTATATCTCACTTATATATGTGGCTTTATATAGCATATGTTTTAATGATAACAGCAAGATGAAAAATAAAGGATCCAAAATTTTCACATGTAAGTTGAAATAATACATACACATCTATACTCTTGCGGACCGAACTAGTACCTGGGGACTGGAGTGATGTGTAATTTTTTTAATATAACAAATGAAATAAACACGGTCCATTTTAGATCCATTAATTTGTTACAGTATAGCAATAGATCTTCTTATACAGATATAGTAGGCCAAACATTGAAAAGCAATTACTCTTTCAACAAAGTTTTATTAAAATAGATGTATAGAAAGTGATCTAAACTTACAAATGTTAGATATGCCTTTACATGTTCAAAACTTGAAAAACATAAAGTCGACATGATGAGTAATTATATTAAATTATTAATACTTGGTAAACCATTTATGTATATTCAAGTATTACATCCCCATGTTTTATGAATAAAGGTGTTATCACAAGCACCTGAGAGAGAAACGCAGAAAGTCGTACATCCCCTAATTCAGTTCTCTCCATGCTATTCTTGTAAGGATCTTCATCCCAAGGACTGAAAAGAGAAAATAGATTAGAATAAACGATTATTGAGCTTATAACTAGTCAACTGAGTGAGTCACAACAAAAAAAAAGTACTTAAATCGAACACTGTAATAAGAAGCGTTTGTGCTGAAAGTTATATAATTCATCTTGCGTTTTGTAGATTCTACATATGGCGCAGACGACTCTATGCCATCGCTTCCAGATAAGGAATAAGATCTGAAGAAGGAAACGCTATGATTCACTTACTAGTGTTCTTGTACGTGCCAGTTCATTTGTTCGGTTAAAGTTAGAAAAACGAACACGAAGAAGCTCTCTTCGTGTTCGTTCGGTTCGTTTACATGCCTATTTAAATGTGTGCATTAGAAGAGAACTTCATCAATCATGTTTTACATGAATCTATATCTCAGCGTGAATGAAACACATATAATTAAAGAAAAAACGAGGTAAAGCGGAAGAAAAAATACCACATGCAATGGACTAACAGATACCATGATCAAATGAACGCAAACATAAAGTTGAAAACAAACCAACCAACCTTTCAGGTGCAGTTGAAAACAGCTCATCAAGCTCAGAATCCTGTAGAGCTCCATCCTAGAAGGTGAAAACAGTTATATATGAGGATATGAGACATATGCATGTATAAAAGCTAGAAGCTTCAGTATGTAACCTTCAGTTCAAAGAATAATAATAACATAAACAAATAACTTTTTTTTTTTAGTATTCAATTTTTTTTATATAAAAGTGGTTATATATAATTTACTATAAAACGATTACAAATAACTTCAAAAATCTATAAAACAGGGAGTTCACTACAAAGGCACGGGTCAAAGTAAATGAAGAAAATGAGTATATCACTGTTTTTAAGCTACTTACATACAGAAATAAAATCACTGAATATTAACTAAGCAGTTATTCAGTAAAGATCTAAAATGTAGTTAATAATGATGAAACAGAACTAAGAATACAACATGAGAGAAATGCGTACATTGTTAGAATCGAACAAACTGAAAATTCCCATAAGGAAGTCTAGAGCTTCATTGGTCAACTCAACACTCTACATGGACACAACCAACAAAAGATTATTGCCAACATTAGATATTACATATGAATAAAAATATCAGCAAAACTGATCATGTATACATTTTACTTGAGTTAATAAGAGCATTACCTGGTCAGGAGCCTTTTTAGATGGCACTGGAAGATTCTCCTTACGAAGTTCAATATCATCATTGTATCCAAATTTGCGCAAGACGGTCCACGTTGTCTCAAGGCGACCTTTCTCGATAAATAGTGCATGGAGAAAAAGAAACCCTGTTAGGGTAAGCCCAAAGTCATTGACCCCTTCCGGGACCTTCTCTTGAACAACTCTCTTAACACCCACTATTTCAGCAGGTTGTAGAGGTGCATTGAAACACTTAACCTGCCATGAAACAGAAAAGATCTATAACTCACCACAAGACAAAAGTATGAAACTTTCTTATCATGCAATATAGCAGAAGAAAATTACCTGAAACTCATTCAACTCACTATCATTTAGGGCACCATCCATATCACGGTCACAAAGAATAAATATCCTTTTAAGTGCTCTTATACATCTGGGTTTCAGAGTTTGAGACTCTTGATCAAACAATGGGGCCGTTGGATGAAGCACTGCTTTTTGTGCATAGTAAAAGACCTCTGGTACCTACAAAACAAGATATATAAGGTTGTGTATCCACTCATGAGAAAACTGAAAAAGTAAGACTAAGATGCAGCAAACAAAATTCATACATTCTAATTTCTCCAAACGCATGCAGAAACAGTGTAAGATTAAATATCACCAAAATGATCTTACTTTAATAATACAACAAGCTCAATCTAGTGGAACTGTCTTTATGATCTAGATGCATTCACAAGAATTTCCACTGAAAGGAACACAAATTCCCAGCGCGACTATAGGGTTATTGCTAAATCATATAACATCAAAACACATTGCATTGTGTCGTAACCGTTATGCTTTTACTTGGAATGTTTTCAAAAGAAGAAAGGGGATATATGAGACCAGGGCCGTCTCCGAGAATTTAAATACCCCGGTCGAGTCGAAATAAAAAGGCCCGTAGGCCTTAATGAACAACAAAATATATAAGCTAAATTTTATAAATGACAATTAATCTTATACAATAAATAAAAATAAAATATAATATGAATAATACTCCAATTTTTGAAACCCTAAAACTTAAGACTTATACGAGTTAATAATACAAAATTTATTAAAATTAATATAGTTATTTTAATATATACTTATTATTTTAAAATTGTTTCATCATCATCATCATCATCATCATCATCATCATCATCGTACTCAGTATATCCCACCAATAGCAAAGCTATGGTAGGGTCTGAGGAGGGTAAGATGTAGACAGCCTTACCTCTACCCCGTAGGAATAGAGAGGTTGCTTCCGGTGAGACCCCCAGCTCGATGGTAGTTTTGCATCAAGCCTTGGACATAGAGGTGCACAAATCGGTTTTTTTAAAAAAACCGGTTCGGTTAATAACCGGACCGGTTTTTCTTGGCCTGGAAAAAAACCGGTTTTTAAATAACCGGACCGGTTTATTAACCGGTTTTTTTGGTGCAAAACTCGGACCGGTCTAACCGGTTAGGACCGGTTTAGAAACCGGTTAGAACCGGTTAATAACCGGTTTTTTTAATTAACCGGTTTTTTTTAAAAAAATAACCGGTTAATAACCGGTTTTTTTCATAATAACCGGTTTTAAAATTAACCGGTTTTTTCCATAACCGGTTCAGTAACCGGTTTTTTCTCTAGAACTTGTAACCGATATACGAACCGGCGGTTACTAAACCGGTCAAACCGGTTTTTAAATAACCGGTTTTTGTAAAAACCGGTTTTCGGTTTAAACCGTTGAACCGGTTCACCAACCGGTTTTTTTGCCCATCTCTACTTGGACATAAGGCACATAACACTCAACCATTGGGACACCGGCCGATTGGTGCATGTACCCTTGTCTTTCGGCTATCAACGCTACCACATGATGCCTGATTAACCTTCCGCCACTTTTAACGTTATTTTCACGAGATTAGTAAAATAACGTCAAAATTAGTGCAATTTCACTTTAGCCCACCTGAGGGTTCACACATATACACATTATATGCGCGCACCCAAGCAGGGCATTATTTTAAAATTGTTTAAAATAGTATGTTAAAATAAAAATTAAGGGTGAAGTATAACTAAAAGAATCCAAATGTAAAATTAAAAAAGAAAAATTTTTATTAAACGCTATCATAAAAAATTATAAACAAAACTAACAAGTTTAACATACTATTTGATATATGAATATAGCAGCCAGCAAGCCATTAATAAAATAAAAGTGGTACTATATTCTAAAAGGAAAAAAATAAGGACAAAATAATAAATTCATGTTAGTAGTTATTAAATCAATTAATCTTATTTAAACACCTTCCGTCTCCCTAGTTCTTTACGTCTCTCATTGATCACCGAAAAAGCTTCGCCGGACCATCATATCACCACCAGCAGCCAGAAAATGTTCAAATATAGTAACTTAATATTTCTCTTTTAACTTTAATTACTCAGTTTAACATAAACTGAGAGGGTCAACCTATGATTTCATTTCTCCGAACAGGTATTCCGGCAGTCAGGTACATCATATATTTGGCGGCCAGAGGGTCAAGGGACCCTCCTGACTCCCCCTTTAAATCCGCCGATGCAAACTATATATGTATAAAAAAGTTTGGGTCCCCGAAATTTACGTGCCCCGGACGGGGGTGCGGCTCGCACACCCTCCGGGCCGGCCCTGTATGAGACTACAACTTCAGAATTCATGAAAGAGGAAGTAATTAATGCCTAACATACCACAATAAGTAATATAACATGTTAAGGGTGGCCATAGGACAGAAAAAGATGGCCTTTTAAATAATCTAATTCTCTCTTTATAACAAGAACTACCATTAAACTTGAACACTCGAGAACTTTATATCATAAATTAAACTTAAACAAAATTCATACCTGCACAAGGTTAGCTGCAGAGCACTCTATACAAGTTTCAATCTCCCTAAACTGTTGCATTATCGGAGCCATCACCTGCTCTAGACTCACGGGATGATGCTCATCACGCAAATCTAGCTTGCAACCAACCACGATCACCGGTACCTTCACCTTTACACACACACACAAAACATAAATCAAATCTCACATTCCCCTTCCAATATTGAAACAACTAAATGCATACACCATTAAATAAACAAATACAAATTAATACAAAACCTTCAGGCGACGAACTTCCGGAATCCAGAACGTCTGAAGCCGAGTAAGCGTTTCCGGTTTATCACAAGCATAAGTTAACACCACAGCATCAGCTCGCTTCAATTCCTCCTCTAACTTAGCTTTACCTTCCAAACTATATTAACAATCCAATACACAAACCTAATTATAAACAACCACATAATTTAATCAATTAAACACATCGAAAATGCCTAATACACAATTTAAACCTAGACGCAGTGTCAATTATCGTGACCGGTACATTATCCGGATAATAATCAGCCGGAAGACGAGTCGGAGGAAGCACAGGCGAAACAGTCTCCGGAAAACTCTCCGATGCAGCTGCCGCAATTAGGCTTGACTTACCGGTGCCACGATCACCGATGACTACAACGCGGACGGTAGTCCGGCGAGTTGGAATCGGTGAACCGCCGGACATTTAGCAACTACAGAGACAATAAATCACGTATAAGACACTATAAGTTGAAAATTAAGAAAGTGAACAGTTAGTTAGGTGAGATCTAAACAGCTAGTGATATACCTGTAGAAAGAATATGAATGAATTGATGAATTTTGGAGGATTAGTGTGGTTGTTGATTGCTGGTGAGCTAGGGTTTGACGGTGTAATGAATATTATTATGTGTGTTGATGTTGATGATGGAGACGCCTTTTGAGTTGAATGTGAAAATTGTGACAAGTCTAGTCTCATGGAAAGGGTGAAGAAGATGTGTTTGACTTTTGAGACTTGTGGTTTACGTTACTGACTATATATGACTCTTGTAGAAAATATTTAAATAGAGTCTCTTAATACAAAAAGTTTGTTAAATGGTACGGGGAGTTTTCGTGATGTTATGTTTTGTTCTTTTCTTCTTTGTTTTGTTGCATCTTCAAATCGAAATGGTGGTGTTGATCCTTGTGTTATCTATTTCCCGCATCCCTTGACACATTATCTTTAATTCTTCACCCGAGCCTAGACCAAATGTTGTGCCTCTCGTATGATTCTTTCTAAACCCGTTTCGTCCGGTGTTACGTGTGTTTACTTTTCGTATGTTTAAGTAAATATTATTTTTGTTGTTATATTAGTTTTGAAATAATAAGCTGAATGATTTTGAATTTTCTATATTCAACTGCATTTTTAGTAACGGATACTAGTAATTGAAAGATTATAGAAACTAAAAGGTTCAACGATACATATAATTTAAAAAAAACATTTTATTTATAGTTAACCATACAAAAAAAGTATTTATATTAACGTTATAAAAAGTAGCTCATATTAGTCTTAAATGATTAGATTTTGTGAAATAGCTCAAACTAGGTAATAACGAGTTATATTAGCTCATACGTGTCTTAGTAACGAGTTATAATAGCTCAAATTGGCTATAATGGCATATGCTTGTCTAAATGGGACATGTTGAGTCTTAATTTATAGCTCTTGGTACATTACCATAGACTTAATATAATGTTTTAGATCTTGATATGGTAAATTTTACTGTAGATGACTCATATTAGGTGGTGATGAGTTTAAATGGCTCACACGGTCTTATAGGCCATATTAGGTCCTAACTCTTGAGAAACATGATGCCTCTTAACGGGGACATGATGGACCTTAATAAGTTGCAATAGCATATGCGTATCTTAATGGGTCATATTAGGCATATAGCTATTGATGAAGCATCATGTGGCTTAATTAGGTGTTAGTCTTGTGTGTTAGATTGTGTTATATATACTCGCATTAGATTGTATTATCATAACCGATGCATGTCATAATGGAAACATATTTGTTCTTAAGAGTCAATATAGCTCCTAATGGAGCATCATGGGGTTTAAGATGTCGTACTAGATCGTAGATTAGGTTATAATGACTAATATATGGTCCTAGTGAAATGTATTTGTTCACAATATCTTAATGGGTCAAATTTAGTCTTAAGAGTTGTGATACCTTTAAATGGAGTATCATAGGTCTTAATAGTGGTATTAGTCCTAATGAAGCATAGTGTATCACTGTATCTTTCATTTTACTTAAATCTGACAAGTGACAAGACGAAGATGGTGCCAAATCTGAGCTTCATCCGGTGAGTAATATAACCAAGATAGAGAGGTATATGTATTACCAAGGTTTGGCAAGATAAATAGGTGAGTTTGGGACTAGCACGTACAAGGATGCGGATATTTACTTACTATTTGTGTGTTCTATGATTTATCAAATAATAAAAGAACAAATTAAAGTAGATCTGTTTTATTTTTATAAGTGAATCGGGTTCATTCTTAGGCACCAATCTTTTTGCGGGACAATTAACAGTGTGACCTCACATGTGTAACATTCTAGGCGTAAATTAATTAACTCATAACTTAATACACCACCTGCCGATTATTACTAAAATAAGAAATACATTGAAAAGTCCCATCGAGTAAGGTCTCCTTTTACACATATTGACATATGCATCAATGGTGCATTAAAGGTTTTCAGTTTTTAATGGATGAGATCATTTATCTCCTCTACTAGAAAAAACATCATGAACAAGCAAAACATAAATACATGTGTAAGTAATAAAAGAGGATCGAAAAAGTAGATATTCATTGACGACGACTTTAACACCAAGTACATGATAACAAAGGACTACATAAGAAAAACACATACTAGAAATGTAACATTAACCCGAGAGTACACCATTGAGCATTACTAACTAGCAGGAGAGATCGACACGACTACTGGACCAACGATAGATCACCGTATTATTAATATTATTATGATATACTACTGCTTCTACATCCTGCCTTAGTCATGTCCACGTTCGTATCCTCGTTAATGCACCCTGTGACATGTTTTAAAACAATATATAGTAAGTATTGTTCATAAGTCAGATCAGCAAGTAAAAGGATGAAAAAAATAGATGTAAAATGTCACACATATTAAGTTTTATAGATTATATGAATATATTCTTGTTCTTCTTATAGTTTAAAAACTTGTACTAAAATAACACTTAACAAAAACAGCCGCTTGATAATATTTTTTGAGATTTATTTTTATAAGAATCTTTTTTTTTTCATTTTGGTTTAATTATTATCCTAGCATGTGAATAGAATACATGACACGCAGTTAATAGACGATTTCTAAAAGACACACGTATCAGAGTTATGTGAATATTAAGTACTTGGAGCAATCAGTAGTAGGGCTAATCTTGTAGGGGATATTGACACCACATTTCCCAGGGAGGCTACTGGCGGCGTCAAGGCTGATTCCAGGAACCATTCCGGCAGCTTGTTCCATGCACTTGCAAGCGGTTTGACGGTCGGTGGTGGTTGATGCAGCCTTATAGAGTGAGGTTATCCCACTGCAGCATGCCGGTGGCACCGGACCGCCTCTAGTGAGGTAGGTGGCACACGGTGTTAGGCTAGTGACAACCGTCTGGCATGTCACCGCTCCGTCCACCGCGTATGGTGCAGTTGCCACCATGAAGCACATGACAACTACCAAGGAGATCTTCACAACAAGTGCCATTGCTATTAGTGTTTGTGTTTGTGTTTGTGTGTTGTTTTAGAATGTGTTAGTGAGGTGTGGGTTGTGGAGTGTAGGGTTGGGGTGCTTATATAGACTTTTGAAAAGTGATTAATCATTAAAGGCAATTACAAATTTAGCTGTTCTATTTTTCTTTTTATTGTATAAGAAAAATATATAAATAGTATGGATAACATGATTTAATAGGTGCAAGTGCAACAACACATACGTGACACGATCATAAATATTGTGGATGATTCTCGGGTCAAATTCGGAAACGTAAAACAGCATATATGAACTAGAACCAGATATGATAAACTTTAAGAACGGGTCAGGTTGGTACGTTTGAACTTGATTTGTGATTATGATTTCAATTTTAATACCAATAGCGACCAAGTAAAAGGACCAGAAGATTTGTGGGTTATCGAGAACCAGACTAAATAAACTATATTCGGGTTTTGACTGATCGGTTTTCACGAGTTTGAACAGTCTAATATACTCACCCCTTATAAAATGCAAATAATCAAATTTTGGGTGAACAAATGAACTCATTTTTTTGATAGATCAATTCGAATACGAACCATTATACAAATGGGATTACATGAAAAGAGTTCGTTTAATAAATGTCTTAACAAATTTAAATTTAGGATATTTTAAAGTATTGTTTGTATATTATAAAGGTAGTTATTTAATGCACTCTTAGCCAATGAGCTGGTGGTGGAGTGGTAAGAAAGAGGTTTGATGTTTCATATGACTCATTTCGTATATTCATGTCCCTTCCATTTAGTTTCGGTGACACCAGATAATGATGAGAGACTAGGCGACTAGGTGTCGTTCACTAGTTGGATATGAACCGAACGAGTTTTATCTCACCGCACTGTCATGCCTTCGAACGGTGTTCACAGGCGTTGGCCTTGGGTGAGGGTTTTCCTCTGGTCAAAATGCGAGAGTATCCTGATGTAGTGAATTTAACCAACAACTCGTTTGAAGGATTCGTTAACCGTTAAAAAATAATAAAAAAATGCACTCTTGAATGAAAATTTAGTATTATTAATTTATTAGAACAATGCCTAGTCTTATTTAGGATGCTCATGGAGGGTAGGTCGAGCACTTTAATGCAAACTTTTCTTTAAATAATACAATATTTTTTAGAAATATTTTTTTAGCGGCCTTTTAAAACTATCGACAAAATAAAATTCAAAAGTGCAACTTTTATTATTAGCCTCCTAAAACATAAGTATAATCAACAATTCTAGGTAAAATTTGGAGTGTTACATTTTTAAGGGAAATTCATATATCAAGAGAGTTGCTTAAACATGTGTTAAAAGAGTTGCTTTAAAATACTTACAAAAGGCCACATATAATGGTTAAGTACGTATAATGGTTAAGGTTCTTTTAAGAAACATTTTTTATCACATCTGGGTCACTCTTTGTATCCCAAAATGCGTGCAATAGTTTATGCCCTATAATGCCACATAAGACTTTATTGTAAAAACGCACATGACCCTTATAAGCGCCTCATAAAGCTTCAGGATGGTGTAGGTCAGTAGGTGCTTTATCCGCCCGTATAATGTTCATACTACTGAAGTTTAGAGTCGACTTTCATAGTTAGTGTACACGCTCACACAAACAAACAAAAGTTTCGTCTCGTTAACATGTAGGGTGTCAATGCGAATTGTGAAATACACTTGGATTAACTTCATTGAGCTTTACATAAGGCTAATGTAAGAAACCCGCTGGCATTAATCGACACTAACTGAGAGTGCTATAAGACGTTACTTATTGATAATTACTTCAAAGGACTGATGTTACAAAACTATAATAAGCAACTTCCTACCAAAGTGTATTGGCATAATGGTATTAATGGAACATGCTATCGATTGGATATTTCTATCGACATAGCTGTTAGGTACAAATCCCTTAGTACGTGCTTAGTTGCTATTCGGATTTGGAATTTCGATGCGTCATGGCTTGGTCTTTTGTTGAGTTTCTGGTTCATCTACTATACCGACTGAGATGATAAAGTGGTGGGAATTGTTGAAAGTTCAAAAACATACAAAAAATAATATCGGGTTGGTTATTTATGTTATTTGGTGATGGAGATCCAGAAATTATTTGGTGTTTGAGAAGAATCGTCTCAACAAACAAACACTACTTGAGAATATTTTTTCATTTTTCTTTTCGTTGGTATAGTAGTGGGAATCAGAAATGTAATACATCTATGACCGAATGGGTTAAAAATCCTTTATTGTATATATTGTTATTTAAAGTCCTAGCATCTTTGCTAGGACGATTCTTTATACAATGTCGTCTTTAAAAGTAAAATAAAAATTCATGAACAGATTTTATAAGCTCTCAAGCCTTGTAGGGGTGGTCCTGTTTCTTTTGGTGACAATGCTAAAGGAGGTTATATCGTTGGCATAAAAACAATATCCAATGGTGAGATGTTTAAGAAGGTAAATCTTCTTAAGCAACTGACATGTAATTTGTTTAGTGTCTAAAATTTTAGACAATGGAGGACTTTAATGTTCACTTCACTAAAGGAGATTCCAAAATTTTATTAACAAATAAGACCTTCGTCACAGCTAAAATATACGAGTGTTTTAGACAAGTAGAAAGTTAAACCCGTTACCCCACTCAAGCAATTGAAATTCAATTCGTACAAAAGATTTATTTTTAATTTTTTATCTGGGACCTTCAGCCTAACACTGCTATTTTAGTGTGTTCGGGTGAAGACA
Source organism: Bidens hawaiensis (assembly GCF_021521415.1). Lineage (NCBI taxonomy): Eukaryota > Viridiplantae > Streptophyta > Magnoliopsida > Asterales > Asteraceae > Bidens > Bidens hawaiensis. The sequence continues at coordinate 99,300 of NW_027492633.1, forward strand.
TCTTGTGTGGACCATTAAGGGTTCGATAATCGGTTGCATACATTTTGTGCTAGCCACTTTGTGGTGTTGGTGCAACATATGTGTGACGTAGTAGTGTTGAAAGATGCCAGTGGATTCACAGAAGACATCATGGGGGGTTTGATAAGAATTAATCATTCATGTATATATTAAAAAAAAAAGAAAATTCACACATCTATAATATATATATATATATAAACGAAAACATAAAAATCATGCGTGTCATGATGTGGTAGCTCCCTCGTTTTTTGAAGTCACCAGATTTGATTAATTTTTTAATGGAGGTTTATCATGCATTTGACCCGAAATCACGGGTATGGGTCTTATCAAACTCATATATTTCTTAAACGGGTTATAACATATCATTAAATTAAAAACTAATCTCACCAAATATATGATATAAAAATCCTATAAAGTAGGGATAAACTAAAAATTAATATATGATTTATTTAAAAAAGAATATATATTATTTATAATTAAAAAACCAATTTTATAGTAAAAAAATAAATGGGTTTTGTGTCTCATCAAACCCATGTAGCTTTTAAACCGGGTTATAACATCTCATTTATTTGTGAAACAATTTATCATCCATAAGAATATTATTAACTTTAATACAATAAAAAAAATAAAAATTCAAAAAATAAATAAATATTAAAAACAAATAATATAAAACAACCCCGTAATATGAAGGATAAAAACTAGTTATGTATATGAAAATAGATTAAATAAAATATTTATGTGTCTCCCACTTATTTCTCTATGTGGATAGGTCCAAGTCCAACTACACAGTACACACGTCTCCGACATCATAAACCCATACATTGATATTGTTTACATTAGAATTCCATGATTTTATTTAATAGAACATGAAATAGTACATTTTCATCTACATTTTACTTCCATGTAAGTAAAATTAGTTGGTAGTTGAGTTTCACATCAATACCATAACGGAACATTGAATGTGCTTTCTTATTTTAGTTTATGAAAGTAGCAAAGAATCACATAAGGTTGAATGAAAGGATTAGTAGTGTTGTTTAATTAGGTTTTGTATAAATTAAATGGAAATTGATTAAATATACATATTGAAAGGTGGATTTTAGTAGTGTTGTTTAATTAGGTTTTGTATAAAATAAATGGAAATTGATTAAATATACATATTGAAAGGTGGATTTTTTTTTTGTTATTAAATGCATAATAATATCGGTTAAATGAATGTTGCCAACGTTCAAATTTCAACACTTACGTCATGTTCTTAAGTTTTTTAAATGAGGGAAAGGAAATGAAAACTAATGATAGTTAAAAAATGGATGTTCTTAAGTTTTTTTTATGATGAAAAGGAAAGGAGTACGAGGAGTTAGGAGTGATTAAATTAATGTTTTTCCTAATAAATTATCCTCTAAAAAATAGACTGATTACTAAGGATAAAAAACCAAATTACAATATTACCCACTAATCTTTTCATCTTCTTCATTACTTCATTAGGTAAAATTGTAAAAGTGTTATTTTTCTTTTCTTTCCATCCAACTTAAGAACATAGTTATCCTTTCGTTTCCTCTAATTTCCTTCCAATTCAAGAACACATCTAATTAAAAAGAATTTTCTTCCCTTTCCTTCCTTTTTTTATCCTTCCTTGTTTAAAAAACTCAAGAACAAGGCGTTAGCCCCGAGTTTCACAACCCGCAAGCCCAACTCGCATTTACTACTCGCTTTAGGTGGGCCCGTGTTTTAGTATACTCGATTAACTTGTGTGAGGGTGAGTAGAGCACCTCACCCGCTCTTATATCAAACAGTAAGCTTGCATGTACCGCCCCTAACTCGTTCGTAAAATGCATGAGTAGATCGTTTGTACCATTTATATATTTATTACTTTTAAGTACAATACAATTATATGAAAAAATTACACAATTAATGCTTTTACTGTGAGTCAGCAAATGGTAGGTGTGTGATTTAAAACAACGACACGAATTGTAGTGCAACCAAGGACGAAAATATTGAATGTACTTTCTTTTTATCTGTGGAATATAATCTTAAATTCACCTCTTTACACCTTAAAAATTATAAATATACCTATAAACCCTATCAAACTAAATCAAATTTGTTTTATTATGACTTTTTCTTTCTATTCAAAACATTAACCTATTCCAAAAACAAAAATAAGTTCATCTTACATAATTTATCTGTTTTGCATTTTATATTCAAATGTGTATGTTATGTATATAAAAAAAACCGCATAACCAATGTTCTCATATGTTTTTATAACTTTTTAACTGTTTATCTACACATGCGTATGTAATATAACATATGCATGACTTACACATGTGTGGTTTATATACGGTTGCTACAACAAGGAAGGTACCGATATCTACAAGGGGTAAAGAGTTCTGCAAAACAAACACAGCCATTAGCTCCCTGCATGAGGGACTTTCTTGCGATCCTCCTCGGATGTGAAAACAAGTTAGTTGTTCTAATGTGAAGGTAATGAGATAAGAAATGATGAGTATGATAGCACATTAACACCTTGGTTTATGAGTTCGACACACTCTTTTCGTTTGTGACGCACTGTAGAAGTCATGTCAAGGACACATCGTGGCTGTTAATAACTTTATAGTTTATGTCTTAAAATTGTTTTAAGCCTTAGATATAAAGTTTATATTGTTTAGCGTGTGCTTAGTGTACATAGTTTTCTACTTTTGTCTAGATCACTTATATACTTTTCTAGTGGTTTCCACTTTATGTAGGACTCTACGTAAATTGTAAAAGTATGCATATTTTCTTATATAATTTTATTGTTTTCTAGAATCACGATATCTTTAATTTTCACACAGCCCACACCAAATTTTATAATGATAATATAATAATAATTTAAGAAAAATGTTCAATAAATTTATTTGTTTGATAAAAACAATTTTCAAGTAAAGATGTATAGATCCCTCCTGTATCTTTCTAGTGTCTTCATAGACTTTATGTAAAGTGTGTATATTTTTTACATTTTAAAATTTCGAGTAAAGTGCCATTTTCGTTCTGGTAGTTTGACAAAAATGCGAATTTAGTCCAAAAAGTTTATGTTTTGCATATGGACCCTCCACATTTCCCAGTTCTTATCAATTACATCCAAATTACTAACTGCGTTAAATTTAATCGTTAATTCAGGGGTAGGCATGCCTTTTCACCATTTCTTTATTATAATATTTATTTTAGTGAACTGCAGTTTTTGTCCCTCTTGTTTGTCCAAATCTGTAGTTTTAGTCCAGTTTCAAATTTGCAATTTTCTTCCCTATGGTTTCATTTCACTTGCAATTAAACCCGAATTCCTTAATATCGTTAAGTCTGGTCATTAAACCCATCATTGTACCCTTCACGAGAGGGGCAGTTTTGTTCATTGTTTTTTTTTTCCTTTTTCCCCAAATACACCTAAGCCCCTCACATGAGGGGGCTTGCGAATTAGGACTGAAGTTTATTTAGGGAGAGAAATGACAAAACTGGTCGTCACGTGAGGGACACGCAAATGGATTAACGACCAAAATTAACGAGATTAAGAAATTCGGGTTTAATTGCAAGTGAAATGAAATTACAAGTACGAAAATTGAGAACTTGAAACTATTTGACTAAAACCGCAGATTTAGACAAACCACAGGACGAAAAACGCAGTTCACTAATATAAGTATTATAATAACGAAATAGTGAAAAGACATGTCTACCCCTGACTTAACGATTAAATTTAACGGAGTTAGTGATTTGGATGTAATTAGCAGAAACTAGGAAACGTGGAGGATCCATATACAAAAAATAAACTTTTTGGACTAAATTCGCATTATTTACCAAACCATGAGAACAAAAATTGCACTTTAATCTAAAATTTTATTGTTTTCTAGAGGAAGAATATATATTATTTCCACCACAACCCACACCATATTTTAATAATGATAATATAATAATGACAAAGGAAACAAGTTCAATAATTATGATTTTATTTGATAAAACAAGTTTTCAGTTAATTCTTAACTAAGAAAACGTTTTATACTTTTTAAGTTTTTTTCTTTTATTTTTTGATGTATAAGAAAAAAATATTAAGCATTACAATTGCTCAAAAATTTATACAAAATTAGTCATACAATCATTTATAAAAATAAAAAGTTACGCGATAACAATATTTTAATATGGAGTACCATGGTGGTGATTTCGTTCTAAGCAGTAAAAGATGGCTTATTTCTTATCCTTCTTACAACATGTAGTATGACTTCGTACCTTAAAGCAAACAATAAACCCATCTAAGGTAAAGTCATGATAATGTTGCACTATGCATCTATGTTTGTCGACCTAAAGAATTTAGCAAGTTGCAAATCTGATCAAAGTGTTCACTTCCAGAAACTATTTGGCATTCTTCCCAATAATCCATATACTCATAACTCTTCTACTAGATTCATCTGAGCAACATGTCATCACTTTCACCATAGGTTAACATCTTGTACATGCGTAATGTAGAGATACAATAGCCTTGGAATTTGATTAATGTATGATGGTAAATAGTTGGTTCTTTGTTCATAGCTAGTAATATGCCTCAATAGTTCTTGATAGCTGAACACGTGTAAGTCTGAAAAACGTTAACCAATTAGAATAACTACATGTAAAGGTTTGGTAAAAAGACATGTCCACAATACTTTTTTGTGGAAACCTTATTGCTCAAGGATGGACATCCACGAGTTGCGTTGTGAAATGTAGGTCCTCGAGCTTATACCCTTAAAGGAGTTATTTAGTCATTTAATTTCCTTAGTAAGCTAATCGTGATTGGTGTGCTAATGTCTCGCAAACAACACGAAACCAAATGTTGCATTCTTGATACAACTCAAAACCAACACATAGACACCATAATGGAATGAAACACATTTTCCAGTATATTTGCGGGACATGAGGTCTTTTCTACCACAAAAATGAGAAGTCCCAACTCATTAGATATGTTGACGCTGAAACCCGTCTCTTATCAGATCCACAAAAAAACATGATCTCAAACAGATTACATCTTCACATACAGGGGCACAACGCTTTTGTTAGATTATTTTCTTTACAGTAAAAAAAAAAAATACTGACCAAAGCTTTGGACTCGTTCAACTTTTGCAACGTTCCCGGGCAAGCTACTGTCGGCTACTGTCTCTCTACAAACCTAGAATAAAATTAATTAAAACATTTAAGTTTCTTTTAAAACAATAAAGATTTGTAAAATGTTATTTAATACATTATACATCGCATTTAATGAAAAGCCAAAGTAATAGTAAAGCTATTTAAATTAAAAAATTTGACACAAAGGTGTCAACATTTGCAACAGAATCCCCCAAAAGCGTTTTCTTCTTATTTTTTTTAATAAATTTTTTCCCATAAGCATTTTCTTCTTTTTTTTTTTAATAAATTTTTTTCCCATAAGCTTTTTCTTATTATTTCTTTTTTTAATATTTTTTTGTATTTTATTATTTATTTTTTTAATAACTCCATATTTAAGTAACCAGTTAATCAAACACGTAATATTTTGAGATTATATTTTTCGCTTGGTACTCGTCGCAGCACGCGGGTTTAGTAGGGTGAATTTGGACGCTGATGATAGAAAACAACGAAACAAACACTTTTTGATACCCTTTTTTTTTTTAAATTACGATTGTATTTTTTTGGTTTTCACTTCTATTTACTATAGTGGGTGCATATTAAATATTAATACCTTTAAAATTTTAAATTAACATATTATATTTATATTCTTAAAGCAATTAAGTTGAAAATATGCATGCCATTTATTTTAAAACTTTTATATGGTTGCATAAAAAAAACCCAAATAGTTTAAGCTATTACATAAACACAATTTAAAATAAATAAACGAGTTAAACAGGTAAACCATGTCGGGTTAACATACACATGACTAGTTTAGCTAAACGTTTTTGTGGGTTCGACCCAAAACTAACCCGTACCCGTTTAGACTAAACCCAATTACCCAAACCTACAAACTTCATGTTAGGTTCGTGTTTTGTCTGAAATTCACATCCTTAAATGTAAACCTAATGAAATATAATGCAAAAATGAAGAAAATGAGAAAGTTTTACCTTTCTATTTTATCGCGAGATGATTGCAGAATGTATATAGAAAGACAAATGACATAAGTAGCCCCCTGTTCATAAGATAAGCTAATGATATTCCTAAAATTTAAAAAATATATAAAAATGACAAAATTTCAAGTCATCATGTAGTTATTTTTTTATATTCTTATATGTGATCTGAAATTATATTTACCTGATCCAAATAGAGTATAGAAGCTAAAAGCAACATCTATTTAAGATTTTTCCTCCTTAAAAACACGCATTCATTAGTATAGAAGAAAATATACAATGGGTCAAGTAGGGGTGTGCATGGGTTGGTTTTCGGCTAAAATCAAACTGAAAACCGAAATTTTAGTTTTTGAAAACGTCTTGGTTTGGGTTTTTTGGGTGTCTGTTTTCGGTTTTGCAATTCGGCTTTGAAAATTTTAGGCTAGAAGAAAATTTGGCCCAAAATAATGAATTTGGAGCAAAATGTTTTTGTTAATTAATAGGTAAATGATTATTATACATTTAAACTAAAATATTTTGGTTACACTATTTATTAAATTCTTAGAAGCTACTTAAATATCAAAATAAAAAAAACGAAAACTCATAAGTTCGGTTCGGGTAGGTTTTTCAGTTTTCATTAGTCATTACAGTAGCGCAAAACGGAAACCGAACCAAAAGTTCGGTTTTTATGGAAACGTAAAACTAAGCCGTTGGTATTTGTTTGGGTTCAGATTTTTCAGCATCGGTCGGGGTAGACCCACAAACCCCTCTTATACATTTTCCAACCGTTTGACCCATTCCCCTTCCGGCTAAGTTTCATGAGTTGACCCGTTTAGATATATAACTACCCCGCTAAAAGTAAACGGGTAGAAAATGCACTACTAACTTGTCAATACAAATGCTAGTTGTTCAACTTTGATGCACCAGAACCGAAACTGTACATGGGAGCAATTAAATGAATTAAAAAATGACTAACCATGCCATGTGTATCTAACAAGCACATGTTTTGGCCATATTTGTGCATCCCAAAATTGCTTGCTAATATCAGGATAAATCAATGTAAATTTGTCCACTCAACCCAGTGAAATTACAAAGTGAACAGAAAATAAAAAATTAGCACAAATAGATGCATAAGTTTATGATAAGATGCTCAATATTTCAATGTCAAAATAGGGTGACTCCATCAATCAAAACAACTTTTTTGTACAGGCCTTTTTCTTTATTAAAAATAATTTGAGGCCCGTCTACTACACGGGTAGTTCTTTAAAAAAACAATATTTAATAAATAATAAGTATACAAGAAACAATAAACTCATTAAACACTTTTAATACATTCGTTGTGCAATAGTCTTTAAAATTTTTTTTAAGTAAAGATAATTATAATTATAGTAAGCTTAAGCTTTAAAATTCCATGTTTTCAACCTTATTTGTAGGCCTGTAAGTGTAAACGAACCGAACGTTCAATGAACAATTCATCAACCATTCGCCACGAAGTTCGGTTATTTAATAAACGAACAGCCATGAACAAAAAATTTTGTTCGTAGAAACAAACAAACATGAACACATTCCTCGTTCATTAATTTGTTACGTATTTATATACCCAACTCTTACTAATAACTGGACGTCAATTTTACTAGTGCATCTAAATTCTAACAACAATCTAAATGCAGTTTCAATAGATTTGAACAATTGAGAGAAAAGAGTCTCACATTTTGTAAGAATCAGCTCCGGTGAAACCAGTAGGTTTAGATAAAGGAACCAATACCTATAAACCACATCATTCAAATAAGTAACTTCGATTATGATATTAAACACAGTGAAATGAAGACACCTCACGATTGACACCGAAGATCGGGCAGTGGCGACAGATCATATCATGCGAAGCTGTTCGTGACTGTTGAATGAAATAAGATATTGAGTACGAACTACGAAATGAAGAAGAAATTGGATGAACATATTACATAACATACCGAGTGATATTGACCAGTTTTGCTCATCGGAACACAAAATCTGAAATCATTGATAACAGTAATAGTGGTAGCAAGCCTGCAATTTGTCATCATTTTGGAAGATATACGAGCCCTTCCGATTACTCGGCCGGAGAACCTGAGCCTTTGAAGGATGTGTGTTATTATGTGCTATGGGAAATAATATCAACACATGTGGCTGTAGTTTAGTGGTAAGAATTCCACGTTGTGGCCGTGGAGACCTGGGCTCGAATCCCAGCAGCCACATTACCTTTTTTTATTTTTCAGATATCAGATTTATGGCCGTGAGTACAAATACAAAAGGAAGTTTAACTATGATATTTATGAATGAATCTCAAAGGTGGTAGAGATGTGATGTTAATGCAATAACAAAGGCTTAGTTAATATGTACGGTGTTTCTTAATGACTCGTGAACCCACTAATGTAATGAACCATTAGTAATCAGTTTGCTGAAAGCTTGAAATGAGTCAAATGCGAGGCTAAACTTAGGCGTGTTTAATAAAATGAGCTCGAGCTAGAGGAAGGAACTAACTGGCCTCAATATTAGTGGTAGGACTGTAGGAGACCTCAACCAAGTCTCTGTAAAACTCTCGGAGTCAGTTAATCGATTGCTACAACACGTCTTTTATATTCCTCAAGCTTGAATAAATTGGGACAAATATTTTTTTAAAAATCCTCCGGTCCAATTGTTGCATCAGTATAAGGTGGGCTCGACACCGGCAACCGAGGATTTGAACATGCTTTAAACTTTTCAAGATCTATATCGAATGGTTTATGATATTCCACCCATTTAATGATGTCTTTCCATGCACCTGAGATGGATATTTGAAGAAATTAAGGCGTACTCTTATCTTTGAATAAAAAACAAGATGAAGTTTGGGTTCGAATTACACACGAAATGCGTGTATGCTTGTCTTGACTGGTGTACGCTTAATGCGTGTTTCTAATTTCTTTCCCCGCATGTTCTAACTCTTTGCTAGTCTATAATAATAAAATCGGCCTGCCTTTAAAAAAACATTTATGATATATTTACTTCATGTGTCCATTCGTTTATGGTTCTCCCGTAACATTTCAATAAATTACATAATGATTAATCACTCATATAATTGTAATTTGTAACTCACTACTCATATTTGTTCTGTTAATTGTACAGCTTAAATGCCTCCATGAATGAGATTGGTGTGAATGCGTTGTTACGTTTTGCAGTTTCTATTTCATGAGTAATTTACATACTTAACCCCTTTTGAATTTTAACCCACCCAACATAAACCAACTAACCAATATATGAGCTATAGGGTTAATGAGTGTGTAAGTATTAGTTTTCTTTTTCGTGTGTAATTGAAATAAGGATGCACAAACAAGATATTACAAGTTCTAAGTCTACCTTTGATAATAAAAAACACATACATATTTATCGTAGTTATTCTATTAAACTTATTAATATTTTGATCCCAAAAATCCGATATGATAATATGTAACTATCATGTTGTTTATTATTTTAGGTTTACAAAATTTCAGATATTACCACTAGGAAGAGCATATCATGTACTTCTTCCCTTAACAGGATATTACCGGTACCTAGTAAACATGCTAATACAACAAAACACAATGTCTCTTGTTATTGACACATGAGCCACAAAGAGCCCTTCGCCCAACGAGGCTCATTTCTCTTCTTGGATGAAGAATATCTGGAGTTGGAGCATGATAACCAGTCAAGACAAGAAAGATTACAAGGACGATGAGAACCACAATATTATTCTTTCTACAATTACCTCAAGACAGACTCATATTGAAGTACATTACTCGTGGTAAGAAAAAGCCTGGAAGAAACTTTCTCGACGATTTGTTGCAAAAGGTCACTCACCCTTCCGAAATAATGAGCAAAATTATTGAACAGGCTCATTCAAATGGTTTTTGATGACACATCAACAACTAAACAACTAAATATGCGTATGCATCCCCAACCTAATTGGATGCAGTGACACTCCCTCCTAAAGTTTGATTAGATACATATGGTTTACCAGTAACAATCTAAATACTACCCTAGTAAACATAAAGGGTAGACTAAAAAAATAAAACCAGGTGACTTTTATACACAGATAATAAAAACGTGTAAATATAGGGTGTTTAAATAATCGAATTTCGAATATTCGAATTTTAAAATTTTGAAGCTGAATTCGAATTCGATTTGAATTTGAAATAGATTCGAAAAATTCGATTCTAATTCAGAAAAGCTAAATCGTAATTCGATTTGAAAATGAAGTTCGAATTCGAATCGATTCGAATTTAGTTAAAAAAAATCTATGTCAGTTTCAAAACCATAGCAAATGTAAGTTTTTAACAAAAAAAAATAAATAAAAAATACAAGCACACAAAAAATATATCATTTAAAGTTATCACATCTTATATATTCAAATGGTAATGTCCAATTACATTAATTATTGACCAAAGTGATGAAAATCTCATTTTTAATCTCTATAGCTTAAAAGATTTATGTGGTTTATATTTTTATAAGTATGTATATATATAACAAAAATAAAATGCATAATTTGAATTCGAAGTTCGAATCGAATTGAATTTAAAATCATAAATTCGTAATCAAAAAATTTTTAAATTCGATTCGATTCGAAATTCGATTTCTAAAATCGAATTCGAATGATTGAAAATCGAAATCGAACCTTTAAATTCGAATGCGAGTCGAATCAAGAATCAAATTTCAAGTTATTTGAGTCCGATTCGAAAACTGAACACCCCTAATGTAAAACATCGAATAACATTTAACCGTAGTCGTGAAGGTTTGAATTGCAACCTCTAAAAACTACAGGGTCCATAACAGTAGAAAGATGACTTTCCCTTTTCCAAGGCGTTTCAATTTTCAACCTCCATTGATGACACTAGTTTCTGCGTATAAAACACACACAAACACAAACACTCATCTTCTGTAATCTCAATTTAATGATGAATTTGATGGCGTTGAAGGTGTCGTCACTCTCATCCAGTGTCCCACTGATTCCTGCAAACACTTCAATTTCATTTTCGTCGAAGAAATTCTTTCTTCCGGTGAAGTTTAATCAACGGCGGTCTACATTTCCAAGTAAATTAGGCATTCTTTGTTTATAAAATGTTATAAAAATGCAATTGCACAAATGGGTTAATTTTGTTTTTAATTGATATTATGATTAAAGGGTAATTCTGGAAATTGCAGGGATTTATGCATTTTCTAGTAATGATATTAAAGTGGGTTCCAACATTGAGGTGGATGGTGCTCCTTGGAAAGTTATAGGTAGCTATTCATTCCCAAATGTTGTATACTTGTAATGTTGATGAAATGATATGTTTTTATTATTTTAATTAGGAAGAAAGGTTAAAATATTTGTTTAGATTTTGAATAAGGATGTTGTGTTGTAGGCTTCATGTAGTTCTGGGTCAAAGTTAGGGTTTTTAAGAGGTTTATGTTTAAAAATAAGCTTAGTTTTTTTTTTTTTTTTTTTTAATGTATAGAGTTTCTTCATGTGAAACCGGGCAAAGGGGCGGCTTATGTAAGGACCACGCTACGGAATCACATCACGGGAAACTCGGTTGAGAAAACTTTCAGAGCAGGAAGCAAGGTATACATAAAAGTTTGACTTTTTTGAAGTCAAAGTGCTACATTTTTAATTCCAGTGTTGATGTTGATATTGTTATAAATTCGACAAGAAACAAAATTTCTATATATAATATTTATCAAGGGGTTGATATGCTTAAGAAAATTTTTACGAACCTTAAAAGAATTTATGATTTTTTGGTCATCGAATTGGTTTGTTTGACCTAAAAAGCCAAAATGCACATTCTTACGTTAATTTGTTATTAATGGTCTTGTTAGATTGAACCAGCTGAGGTCAATAAGGAGACAAAACAATTCACGTACAAGGACGGTTCACAATACGTTTTCATGGATTTGGTATATGAATATTTTTTCGTGGGAAAATTGGTTATTATTGTTGTTTATTTTAATATTGGTATATGATATTGTAGACTACATACGAGGAAGTTCGTCTTAACGAGTCGGATATGGGGGATAAGACGAAATGGTTAAAAGAAGGCATGGATTGTATCTTGCTGTTTTGGAAGGATAAGGTTATTGATTTCGAGCTCCCGATTCAAGTTAAGGTGAAAGTGGTTGAGGTTGATCCCGGCTTGAAAGGTGACACGGCTCAAGGTAAGATAATATGTTTCTGTTATTGCACCGTTACATTATTGGTCAAATGCCTAAAACACCCTTCAAGTAGGGATGCTAACGTTCCGGTTCGACTGGTTTTGATGCTAACTACGGTTTGACTGGTTTTTTATGCAAATAACCACGTTAGTATTAAATGTTTTAAAAAATAAGAATGGTTTATTTAAAAAATCATATACATAACCGCATACTTTTAAAATAAAAAATACGAATAAATAGTTGATGCTATACGTAAGGCATGAAACCGGAATAACCAAGCCCAGTAAAAATTGGTTTTTGTGTATACATTGCTTCCAAAACCGAAAAAAACTGAACCGAATATTGGAACTGAACAAAACTGAAGAAAAACCAAAAGACAAGACTTTAATTAATTTATAAGAAATCAATAAATGCTTTAGTTGAATAATTTTAGGTATAAATGTGTACTAATCAGTTAATTACTAATTAACAAAAACATAGAGACCTGAAGTTTCAGGCCCAAATTCACTATTTTGGGCCATTTTTTTGGCCCAGATATTTTCAAGCCCAATTTTTAAAACTGATAAATCGAAACCTAACCGGACAATTGTAAAGACCAAAAACCGAAAAGGATCAAACCCAAAGGTTTTCAAAGACCCAATAACCGTTCAGTTTGAGCCTTAAACCGACTTAGCACACACAAACAGCTGGTTTTGTTTACACAGCTTGCTCCAACTTTCAAACCTTATGACCACCAAACCGTATAAGTTCTAACTGGCCAGCTTGCTTTTGCTTGGGTGGTTTGTCTAGTTGCAGTGGTTTATGCACATCCTAAGATTGAAACAGTTGTAAAGCCAATATCATGACACTTGGTAACTTGAAACTGATGGTTATTTTGAGCAGGTGGATCGAAACCCGCTACTGTGGAAACAGGTGCTGTTGTGAATGTCCCCTTATTTGTAGACAGAGGTCAAGAAATTATTGTGGATACCAGGACCGGGCAGTACGTGAGTCGCGTGTGAGTTGCAGGACATGTTCCTTGACGTGCTATTTTTTGGTTCCAGAAATAGATGATCAACCACGTGTGCACACGTTTATGTTGCAGTTTTAGATTCTATTAGGGCGTATAGTTATTCTGTTTTGAAAGATTTTTCGCTATGCGTATTATATGAATCGTGAATGTACTGTTTAAAGTACGCGGAAGCAACTTATATTATGAGAAACTTCATAGTACATTATCCGTCACACCTTGGCCGTTTGAGTTGCTATGTTTTGAAACTGATTAGTATGATATGAATTCATATGAATTGTGTCGCTACATGATTTTGTACACAAATATACACTCAAGAAAGAACACCATGTAGGAGCTTGTAACTTGATTGTTGCTGATGTTTGGCATATCGGCAGTAATCGCCTATGCAATCGTTGATGACTGGTTACTACTGCTTGCAGTTGCAGTTGCACTTTCTGCTAATCTCATTTGCCACAAATAGATCAAGTTGATTTTGATCTCATGATTAAAACAACTTACTCATGATGGTCCTAATTTCCTGTTGGCAATCACTGAATCAAGTTCATGCAACTCCTAACTAATCATGCAAATTTGAAGCAACTTTTAATCGATCAATGCAACCCCGATATGAGGTTTGCTCCTTGGACCATGCCGGGCCGTTGCCCAAGTTTCAAAGTATGCTATATTGCTAGAAAATCATAATGGTCTTAAATGAACATGCCCTGCACATATTCTAACTAGTTAAAATGTTTATTCATATCGGTTCCAAACTGGTTTCAAAGAGTGGCAAAATGGTCTCTGCAATTCAGAGCCTTATTATTATATATATTTTTTTAATTATGAGTTATCAATTAGAGTTTATCTATTTATTGTTACATTTATCTTTTAAGTTCTAGACCTTAGTATAAGTACTGTCATCTTTTGTACATGGAACTCTGTTTTGATTATTGAATGTTATTCCAGAAACCTTTGGGTTTGGGTTTCTACTTATTTTATGCTATGCAAACTTTACATTTATCAATGTTTATACATTAAAGTTCAAACTCAAAATAGGACCACAAAGCTGGCTAGATGCCAACAAGTCAGTATTTGAGAATTAAGTGAACAAAGCAATATATTGGCATGTATGTACCATCAACCATGAATCACATTAAGTCATTTATAAGCATACATTACTCAAATAACAAACAAAATAGATTATAAAATCTTGTGTTCCATTGACCAGATTATGGTTACTTTTGATCACCTGGGACTTTTGAATTGACTATGGCGGTTATCTTTTCCTGCAGTTCGGGCTTGTTGGCGCCCACAACTTTGTCGATTTGTTGCCCATCTCGAAGGAAGAAGAACGTTGGAGTCGCTTTTACATCCCATTGTGTGCTTAACTCCTGCATGAAAGCTTACATCTAACTTTAGCTACAACTACTATTGTTTGATACATAAATGTAATTATAAATGATGTACCGTTAATTCATCAACGTCTAAGGTCAAAAACATAAGAGAAGGATGCTTCTCAGAAAGCTCAATGTATAATGGGGAAATCGATTTGCAGGGACCACACCAAGATGCACTAAAGTTAGCAATCACCTGTTATTTGTACAAAATAAAATAAATAATATATTAAAAGGTAGAATGCTATGACATATATGTGATAGATCCTACATATAGCAGCATGTGTTGATTAAACGGTGAAAATTAAAAAAATATATGAACAAATAGTCTGATGGTTTTGTTATGTACATAACCTACGCAAGAAGTACAAATTTAACAAAATTAGTGTTCTGAACTTGTTATACATGTTCTCACAAAATTTAGTGTTAAATTAACTATGATACATAAGACAGCTAAGTAACCGCATAACTACGATACTTTATTTAACAAACACTATGTATAAGTTCTTATGTGGTTCTCACAATTCTCTACTTAAAAACTAATTGTGCATTTAACGTGTGGAAATCATGATGCGGTTTAGAAAATGCAAGAGTACATTAAATAATATGGTTTGATCATTGATGGCTTACTATTTTGCCTTGACTCTTTGCTTCCGATAGCTTTTGGTTCCAAGCATCCTTGGTAGTAATGAAGGTGACCTTACCTCCCGAAAACTGAGGATGATTCGCAGGTTCTTCATCAGCCGTAGTCTACAACCATCAAATCCAACAGTCAATCCAAAATTAAGGTTATACTTGTTTATACCATTCCTGCATTATTCTTTATATGGGCCCACATCTTCGATTTCTCACATCATATTCTTTATGTAAGCATTTGAAAACACATTACATGGCAAAACCTTTTTAACCCGTTTTACCAGTTCCATTCGACATGTTTTCAAATAGGTTGAAATGCAATCATATCCTCTAATATTCAGGATACTCAGAACTACCCTCTACAAATAATTCTGTTTTGTACTATGAAGTTCTTCATAAGCTGTTTTAACAGCGTAGCTATAATTCGGGCATAAGTTGCACTCGCAGAAACATGCTTTTTCTGTATTTCTAGTTTTCTACCATTATGTGACTTGAAATGGAAATATTAACATATTACATTAAGATATTAGCATGAGAAAACAGCATGCGTCTAATCTGTTTCAGCAGAACATCATGGTTGAAAGGTAACAAACAATGATCTGAAATGTTATCTTGGACCATTGAAAACGGAAAGGATTTGCAAACGGTTTTGTCAATTTTGGTCAGGCTTTGACTCATACAAGTCAAGTTGGGTTAGGTTTTGACAGAAAACGGGTCGATGAATTATCAGCTAAAAAGAAAACACTCAGGGTTCAAATGGATAGATGATCACCAATAAGCAACCTGACTCGTGACAAAAAGCTACACGTTTTGACCTGAACCTATTCTGAATCATACCCAACTCACCCATTTGCAACCTCTAACATCGACAGTTGAGACTCTGCT
The DNA here is from genome assembly GCF_021521415.1 of Bidens hawaiensis. Taxonomy (NCBI): domain Eukaryota; kingdom Viridiplantae; phylum Streptophyta; class Magnoliopsida; order Asterales; family Asteraceae; genus Bidens; species Bidens hawaiensis. The sequence continues at coordinate 115,466 of NW_027492633.1, forward strand.
CAAACTTAAAGCAATCGAGAATCATGGGAAAAACTTAAACTATACACATCACATTTGATTTTCTGCTGCAATAGAATTTGATCTCAAAACGCATGCATCAGGTCATCGAATCATCAATAACTAACCTCATAGCATAATTACAGCACATGCCTAATTATTGGTTACAAGGAAGAAAAACTGACCGAAGAGAAGCAAAGTCCCATTTAGATGCGTCAAAAAGTAACTGCAGTGGGTTTACCCTGCAAAACCGAAACAAAACGATAACTGTTTTTAACACAAGCTGTTATTTATAATTGTGTAAAATCATAATCCTGTAGCTCATGATCCCATCTCAATGCAAATGGAGCAATGAAGGGTAGATTATCGATAAAATATTGTATTTAAGGTGACAAAAGATTTAAATTCTAAACCTTAAATCGAAAACTGCAGTAAAAAAAAAAGCATCATCATAAAACAAGAAACAAACAACAGTTTATTTAAAGTAGATGTAATAAGAACATACAGGAGTTTAGGGTTTTAGAGTAACCAAAATACAGAAGACACATTGACCAACCAATCAACTTGTTTAAATCACATAATAATAATAATAATAATAATAATTATTATTATTATTTATAAAGGCATGCAAAGCAGATTAAGCCTAACAAAATGCGATGGAAGGAGGAGCATTATGCATAATTAGATTGGATTGATCATACCTATTTCAGGCAACGATTGAAATGTGTTGCTCCTGCAATATCATAAATCGTAACCTAATTAGGGTATATCGTGCACAACTTCTTTTCATTGGATTTAATTTTGTTATATCCTTTTACGTACCAATATTCATAACGAATATTGATTGACTTCGTTTTAAAACATGCCACGTGGAATTTGTAACAACACATGCATCAACACAATGGTAATTAGTTTTTGAAAGACTTTTAGGACATATAAACTTACTGTGATAATGAAAATGATCATTAACCCAAATAGAGGTAATATATTTTCAAAAAATAAACCTAAAATATTTATTTTTTAATATAATATGCATAGAATATAAGGGTAAATTTTTATTAAAAGTAATATAATGTACATTTTTATTAAAAGTAAGAATGAAGTGAGATAAAATGATCATGTAAACAGACTTCTATTATTCTAAAAGATTAAAACGAACAAATAAAACTATAAAATTGACGGAATAGAAAATTTTAAAAAGGTTACAAAAATTGTAAGCTTATATTTATGTGTTTTGTCTATATATTTATATATTTGTTCATATATAATTATATATAAAATAAATTAAAAATATTCGAGCCGAACCGAACCGAGCGGACCTTTGCTCGTTGCTTGGCTCGCTTGCAAACCGAACCGAGCAGAGAAGCTCGTTTACAATAGAGCGAAAAAACAAGCGAGCATTTTCCAAGCGAGTTCGAGCGACGAGCGGTTTGTACGGCTGTTTAGTTGTTGTGATTATCTTGTATTGGGCTATTGGCTGTGTAATAAACTAACAACTTTTGTTTGGATAGTATTCATAAATGGGCCGATTATAAGCCCGGTAGAAGATTTAAAGTTGTGTTCGATATTAGATGGGCGGGTACGACACTCATTTGTTTGGAACTCATTTTGTAAGTTGTGAACTTGTGATCAAAAGTTACGCGGGTAATGCAAATTCTAACAACGATGTATAAGTTACCACTTTTCTCGAATTCCTAATTTTTGAAGCTCGTTTCAAGCTCGTTTATGTAACGAGTTTTAGTTTAGGTTTGCGCCTACTCGAGCTCACGCTCTACTCTATTACACCCCTAACTAGATTGCTTGATGTACCAAGTTGAATTGTACCGTCTAACATACTAAATCCAAATAATTTATATCCTCTATAACAAGTACATCACCATTATAACTAGTTGAATTAAATTGTTTAAAACATATCAAATCCAACTTATTTACACCCTCTGATAACTATCAAACTAATGCATCACTTGGGTATCGATTACCTTGAACTATTCAATTTATAAATCCTGACCTCAAGCTCGTTTATTAAACAAGTTTCGGTTTATGTTTGAGCTCATCTTGAGCTCGCCTAAACTTGGCTCGATAACTCACTTGGAAGGAACTTTGTTATCAATTAAATTCTTCTCCTCGTCCGAAACATCTTTATCGACTACCTTCGGTTCACCACTAGCCGCACTTTGTGATCCAGTCACCCTCGCCAACATCACAAAAGTCATCCCACCAACAACATTATTCGCCAACCTCAACCCAAACACCGAGCTCTTAAACAACAACGGCGGCAGCCCCTTCGCCAACAAATACTCAATCCCATTCAAACTTTGGTACCTCAAATTAGCACTTAACCCCATATGAATCGCCCACGTGACGGCATTCAAAACCGTGGGCGGAGCCTTGTTCGGCGACTCAAACCCCGGGTCCATCTTCTTCCTTATCATAATCAATCCATTCGACACTGCAGTCCCAACTAACCCAGCTGCAAACCCCACGGCCGCAAAAACAGCCCCTTTGTACACGAATGTCCCTAGCCGGTTAACCAACGTGTACGCGCCGGGCTCGAACATGTGGCCCGGTGGCGAGTTGGAAAATATGAAAGGAAGAGATGCAGATGTTGATGTCATGGTGGGTGCTAATAGATACATCAGAGTGAAGTTCAGTATTGATCCTACAACTAACGTGGAGAAGACGAAATCGAGTTCGTTTAAACCGAAATTAGGTCGAGATGCCATGTCACCAAAAACGGTTGCACTTACGCCAACAACTTCTTCCATTAATACTTTGAATGGAAATTGGGGATCTGCTGAAACCCTAGATCGCCAACCGTTAATAAATGCACTAAGTAAGCCAAAACTGTCACTATCTCCGTTGCTATTGCTGTTGTCACCATCGCCGCCACCTCCACAGCCGGTTCCATGGCCGGAGCCGCCGGCGTCGTTGCCGCCGCCGGCGACGGCGGCACAGGATGGTGAATAACGGTGAATTGGCTTTGATCGGAGGGGTAAAACGGTAAAATTGAAAGGTGTTAGGGTTTGTGATCGGAGATTAATAATACGAGTGGCGAGATTAGGATGACGGTTGTTTCCGGTTAGTGGAGTGTGATGAAGCTGAGCTGAAGTCATGGTTTGTTACGAAGAGAGTGTGATTGCTTTTTGTCCACGCGAACCTGAAAAAATTGGATTAATGACAAACGGAAACTAAAATGCAGACGCAGAAGCAGATCATACAACGGATGCTATGAATAAAACAATTTATGATTAAGCATACGAAAAATAAATTAATTAGAAATTGATTCAGAAGAAAATAATAATAATAATAATAATAATAATAATAATAATAATAATACAACAGATGCATTAGATTAGTGATGTGATGAATCGTATAACAAAGCTATGATCATTTCTGGTGTATGTGATGAGCTACACAATACGAACATATTCATATGATCATTAGAAGGAAAAAATTAAAAGATCATGAAGAGAAAGCTGAAAACCTGTAAGAAGTTGAATGACGGGTGTTGATCGGAGAAGAAACGATGAACAGAAATGAGTTTTATATAAATATAAAGAGGTAGAAATAAGTGCAGTGATTAGAAATAAAGAATACAGCGGTAACGAGAAGGGTGTTTGGTGAGAAAGATGGTCCCATCCTCATTACCATCAGGAACAAATTAATTATATGTAGTCACGCACCCACTATTATTATTATTTTAATTTTTACGGGGCTTAACCCAACTTTTATTAGGGAAATTGAAGCTTTCGAATAGAAACAACAGTAAATGTTTGTTATTGGGCCGCTCCTGTAGCACACACGTAAAGACTAACTAGAAATTTAGCATGCTCATTTTACTAGTTTAATTTCAAGGTAGCCAAAACGAGCCTATACATAAACCTCCGTCATCAAAGTGCCTGAAGTCTAGCGGTGTTAAATTGTAAAACAAACTAGGATAGTGTCCCGTGTTACTGTAAGGCCCCGTTACCGGTAGCCCTACTTTGGTGTTGGATTTATTCATAAAAACCAAAATCAGAGATAATTAAAACTTTACGCGGAACATAAAAATTCATAAAACCTCACATATCAAATCATAAACATGTCTTAAAACATTCTTCTTGTCTTTCAAAATCAAAACATAACATATAAAACATAACAGGTCTTCAGATGCCAGACTCTTATTCTTCTGCCATGCCTCCCCGCTCAAGCCAGTTGTCTCATCCTACTTACCTGCGTGCATACTAAAAGTCAGCTACGCTGAGTGAGTTCTAGTTAATAACATCACATACTTTACATACATACATTCTTTCATTCATACTTTCATAACTCAAATTCTACTTTACACTATTCTATTCTGCCTCGGATATTATTAGGGTCCGGTCCCTTTTTCTGCCTTGGATATTATTAGGGTTCGGTCCCTTTTTCTGCCTTGGATATTATTAGGGTCAGGTCCCTTTTATGCCTTGGATATTATTAGGGTCCAGTCCCTTTTCTGCCTCGAGATTTTTAAAGGGCTCGGTCCCTTTTCTGCCTTGGATATTATTAGAGTCCAGTCCATTTTCTACCGTTCTATCTCTTACATTTGTTCATAACATACATACATGTCGTTCATAGTCCATACATAACATTATAACTTAACAGTGCATGCAATATCCGAAGATCGTTCACGTACCGACAAGCAATCATTCTTACCTTTCATAAAGTACATACATATAGTTCATATTTCGTACATATTACAACTTGACAGTACATGCAATATCCGAAAATCGTTCACGTACCGGCAAGCACTCATTCTTACCCTTCACATAATCACATAAGACATACACTTATCACTTAGGGTAAATGTATTAACAATCACATTGAGTATGCACACAGCCCCGAAAACATAACACATAAATGGGGCTAGAAACTCACCTGAATGCGGTTACGTTCACCGTTAATCGTAATCTCTTTCTTGAGCTGTGCACGGCTAACTGTATAATAATTACACGTATCAATTTACTAATACTACTCACATCGTATTTCTATCTTTATATACCCCACTACGAACAGGGGTCCGGGGGCAGCACCCCTGGCAACGGGGTTCTAGGGGCGGCAGCCCCTAGCGGGGTCCAAGGGGCAGAGCCCCTGGCTGGGGTTAAGCCAGGATTTTATTTTCATTAAAATCGAGCAAAAATCAAATATAAATCGAGCAAAAATAAATATAAATCTATGATAAATATGTGCGTTGATTGCTCTTAACAATAAAAAGTGAAAGTTATAAATGTTAATTTTCATACCATTAGCATGAATTATTGTCGAACTTAAGTTTGATTATCAAAAGAATATTCCTGGTTGGTTAAGATATAACATTATGTATTTTGAGTACTTTTTTAGTGTGGCCGGCTTTGTCTTGGCTTTTGGATTCTGTCTGTTTATATATATAAAACCAACCTTTCATGCGATCATTGCCGTCGTCTTGCTTTCCATACAAATTACACTTATTAAATATTTGTTCTTACATATTATATAGTTCAAATAAGAACGGACCATATGGACATTTGTCTCTCACAATCCATCCACTCCCTAACATGTAACCTTTTGAGATGGAAGACTTGACAAAAAAAGAATTCAAACAGTATTTACTACAAAAAAAATTGAGATCAAGCACAATCACATAAATAGAACTAGTTACATTTTTTTTGTTAATGAGGTTGATGCGAATTGCAATTTACAACTTCCGACTGATTGAATGATAATTATGATGGGTAGATATGGATTGATTATTTGATGATGAGTGATTTTCTATGGGTTGGTTGTTACCAAGTGTTTTGGTACTTGAGTTAAAGATGATAAGTGTTTTCTACTGATAGAAAATAACTTTATATTGTTGAGTCAGCTATTGCGTGTACTAAGAGCTCGGTGCTTACAAATAACTTACAATCGAAAAAATTACTTATAGTAACATAGATGAAGAACAACTTTTTGCTTATGAAGTTTGTCACAGTAAAAAAACAAAGATGTTGATAGTTAACTTCCTACAAATGAGGAAGCTATCATTGTTGGTGAGTACGCACTCTAATTAAAATCAAACAGACTGTAACATAGTTGTTTATAGCCATTTATGGACAAATGTGTAAAATAAAGGTGACAACTATTGTTAGTGTCACTTTGAAAATTATATTTACCACACAAACCTTTATAATTCTATATTCTGTTATGTTTAGACCAAATCTGTCATGTTTTTGTATAATTTTCTATGTTCTGGATTTTTTTTTCTTAGAATGCTTTGAGTATATATGTCTATCTTCTGTATTTTAATTAGTACTTATATTTTATGCATTTTTATTATAGACTCAATAAGCTTCAAGCCAAACTGTTCAACAGGTTCATTTTGGTTCACATACGTAACAATTTGATTACACTATATAGTTTAAAAACTGCTACCAACGGTTTGACTTGTAATTTGTAAACCGGAATATAAACACCCGTGTTATTATATTTGGTCATTACAAAATTAGTTCATGTTAATGTTACAACCACCAAATTAAGTTGTATGAATGGAATCTCACATCAACTTTACACCTGAAAAAGTGATGAATTTGCCAATTAACAACCTTTCATAATGGTGTTTTGGTATGCTAAATGTGGTCTCTTATAGTTGTAAAAGTGACCAAGTTTCACTGAAGATGAAACAGGACAACGCAAAAAGAAACAGTTGAGATACTCTATGCTATTCTTCTTGTTCTTCTTCTTCAACAAGAAACCTATATGAAAACAGAAATGCTACTTAAAAAAAGAATCAATAACATAACAACAAAATACACATGTTTGAGTCAGTTTCAAGTCGGGCACATTTAGCTAAACATGTCATGCTTGGGTATATTTAAAACTGACTGTGTATGTTATAACTAAAATAGAAATTGTGTTTTCTGTAATACCTAAAACTAATTTGGTATACTGACCTGCTAGAACCAGAGGATGAGGCCTCAACCATATGATGGTAGGCTTCTGGTGTTTCGGGCAGTGTGACCTCTATAACGCCCTCGTCATAATATATCAAATCTTGCATTGTTAGTTGGTGGAAATCAACTATTTCCCTTAAGTGCCTGTTCTCAAGTGCGTGCACCGAATTATCATGTGCCAAACGCCCCTTTTCCGCCAGTAGTGTCTCTAGCTGATCCCGTATCTGATTATAGTTTACCCAAAATGGGTTAAAGCTTAGATAAGACACTTTTTAGTGCATGTAGTACATGAAAACGAAATAACCAACCTGTAACCGAAATAACCGAAATAACCGACATGACCAAGCCGAAATAACCGTACCCAACCCAAAACCGATGATTTGATTTTATGTTTCTTTTTTCTTAACGGTTCGAATTTGGTTTTGTATTTACTGAAAACCGTAACAAGCGAGCTGAACCACAAAAACTGACCAAATCGATAAAACCAACCTTTTTATCGAATTAATAGATTATGTGTATATTTCTTAATGTTAAGTAATTTATAAAAAAAACTAATAAATGGTGTAGCCCAAAAATTTAGACTTAAATGTATAATAATCAATTAATTATTAATTACCACTTACCAAAAACATTTTGGCTTAACTTCATTATTTTGGGCCATTTTTTTGTCCGAAAATTGAAAGCCCGATTGGCAAAGTAGGAGAAACCGAAACCAAACCCACTGTGAAAACCAAAAATCAAAGAAACTGAAAACAAACGTTTTTCAAAAACCGAACTTCTGTTTTTTGTTCGGTTTGAGCTCAAATCCGACCAAACCAACCCACGCATTCATAATATTGCAGTAAAAAACTACTGATGCATATGTTAGACACGAAACGAACAACAAAAGTTTAAAATATTTGCCAAGAGTTAAAGATAGCATAATAATACTACCATGTCATCATCTGCAGGGTGCTCTCCTTTTTCATGAGGACCTAAAAGCAACTTATTTTCTTCTTCTAGCTGACAACATCTTTCTTTTGCAAATGCTAATTCTGCCTTCACAGTTTTCAGCTCGCGCATAAGTTGTTTCACCTTAGCAGCTGTTGCAATTGCCACCTGTAAACCAAAACCGAATCAGTAGACATGATTGCAACTGTTTTGCAAAAGACCAAACATCATTAAACGATGAGTGCAAACATATTGTATAGAGTTTCTTCTTGTTCAAATATAGGTGTTAATTATGAACATGGTTCAGGATCAACCACAAATAAACAATTACACATTTGCCACCTTACGTCGCGTGAAGTCTGTAGAAGAGTTTCGGGATTCTTCTGTGGTTGAGCAAGTTGTATTTTAGGACCCTGATTATTTTCTTCATTCTTTATTACTCTTCTAGGATCCTTATTCTTTTCTTCATTCGTTATTACTATTCTGTTCTGCAGTTAATAAACGTAAGAAAAAAAAATCAGTGATGTTCCCTTGGATTTAATATGCATACAATATGCGAGTAGCACAAGAGTGTGGTTAAAGGGATCTAAACACCAACAACAAGATAATGTGAATGCAAATAATAATAGTAATACATTTCCTAAACATTCATCTTCTAATGCCAACCTACCACACATAGAGCTTGTGGCTTTGTTTTTTGGTTATTTGAGCGGAGACTTCCCAGTAGGTCACTTATCACGGAATTACTCCCACCCACATACGCATGCTTACCTGTGTTCTCCTATCATCAACTAACAACGCCCACAAAACATCGGTCGTATTTGAGGTGGCACATTCCTTGTGACTTAATATCTCTATTGTGGGTGAAACGACCATGGGATTTACCTAAGGTGTTAGAGTTTTGATGCTTAACAATAGTTTTCTTATATTGTTGGATCTTACAATTAGAGACACTAAACCAAGCTTGAATGATTATTACACCCTAAATTTTATATCCCCTAACGAATTAGCTCATAGGGATCATTTTTCATGCATATGTTTTTATCTAGCACTGATAGTTTATGGGGGCTTTAGTAGTTATGTGGGACTAATTAACTAACCAAAACTTCAACTGTTGTAATAAGTAAAAGGTTGAGGAGATACAATAATGAAAACTTCATAAGATGTATTATATTATTGATCAACTATTTATTAAAAAAAAGTAACTATAAAGGAAAACTAATCAAATCATATATTCTAATTATGATAATGATATAAGAATAAAACCAAAGTTGCTCTAATATTAAGGTGTAAAAGAGTACAATAGCTTATAATCTAATATCCTTTTTACAAAACACAAACCATTAACATCAATAGTCAACATTTACCTCCAAAGAATTGCCAATGCTCACACTAATTTGATTAAGCGAAGGTGTAAGCCTGTCCATTCCGATTCTTAATGCGGGACTCTCCATCTTCTTCAAATCCCCAAAGGATTCATTTTGATTCTGAATCTGAATATTGCCAGTCCGCTTCTATGGAATTTCAAAGCACTTATAAGTAATTACTGTATGTATCATAAGTAACATGTATAATTATAACACTGCAAAAAGTGTTCCACTCTCATATGTGTATTTCAAACTACGATTTGAATGCTAAAATCTACAATCACCTGGCTGCTTGTTGAGAAACCAATCGGCTTAACACCGCTATGAGCATTTGATTGTTGAGGAATATCATCTTCTAGAATAGCTTTAGCTTTCCTTGCCAAAACGCCCCAAAACCCCCCTCGTTCACTCGAACTCCTCACGGAAGCGTAATCAAAGCTACCAGAACCCTGTTTTTCATATATACTATACCTACTTAGCATTAGCAAAATTGCTTATTTCTATATTTCCACATCAATCGAATTTGAAGCCACGGTTAATAGCACGTTAACCGTTTAGTTCCACACTATCATCTAGGTTTTCATAATTACATTCATACATACTAAACATGCATAATCTCTACACGAATAATCAAAAGCTAAATTTGAGAATAAAAAACAAAGGAGGGCGCAATACAGTTTACCTGTCACTTTATTGTAATGCAAACAGCTTTTACAGCTGTATTCTTTAAAAGGATATATATAGTATATACACGTATAATTTCAAAACAAAGTATAAGCAACGATATCGAACCTTCGATCGGTTTTTAAACGACGAGTGAAAGGCGCCAGAGCGAAAGGAGTCGAGACGAGAATCGGAAGACGTGTGCGGGATAGCAGCGGAAGACGTGGTGGTGTCATCGTTGTCGGACGGATAGCGAACGCCTTCCTTGAAGGTCGATGACCTAGAAAGCCCTTGCCGTCTACGATACGCCATTATTATTGTTATTATTATTGCTTAATTATATGAATATTGAATATGCACACCCAGGAAGCAAAAAGAGAATGAAAGGAAGCAAAACGTCGTCGTCGTAGGCCACCGGAACGGAGATTGAGAGGGTTTGGTATCAGATCATGAAATGAAATGGACATGAAGACGTTCGTGTAACCAACTCTCTCCAAATGTTAAGCGGTTGCATTGTTCTTTCATGAACGAACAATAATAATATTCAAATATTTCCCTATACTAATTACGTTTTGCACTTTTGGTCTAAAATAGGAATTTTGTTTCCTTTTGGTGCTAAAGTTTAACGGCGTCTATAAATTCGGTTATGTCAACGTTGAAACCGGTACACAAAAATCACGAATTGTGGGCCTTCAATCAAACAGGATACCTTTCCAGACAAGCTAGCAAGAAATGGGGGAAAGGATAACTAATAACAGTAAATGCGACAAAAGAAAGGGTAGTTTAATTCATCCACTTAGTCCTCGTAAAAGAAAGAGAAATCATTTACATGAGGACTAAAAGTTATGCATCAAATTCATTACATGATGATGTTGGGATAAACTCTACTCTAACTTCGAAGGTTTCATGCTTTCGTGTTTGTTGTTATGAACGATGTATACTTAAAAATTAAAAATAAAAAACTATACTTTTGAAATTGCATGCATCTCACGTGGAGAACCACTAGGTTGGTTTAGTGACAAATGCGTATGATTATATTCACTTAAATGGTTGTAATCACTAGTTTTATTTGTGAAATGGGGATAAAATAACATAGAATAATTAGCTGTTAAAGAAAAATGCATCTCATATTCTTATGGATTAAACTATATCCTCAAAACATCGAACGAAGTGCATATATTTCTCTATTTATGATTTCCTACTCGCAAACAAAGCAACATTCGTTGACCAATCTCATTCGTTGACCAACCTTGAGTTCAACGTGACTATCTATCGGGACCACCTTTATTGACCGGCTTTATACATTCTTTGACCAAAGTTCTTTGTAGACCAGGTTTTCTAATTAAGTAGCCATTGTACATTTGTACCCTAGTTGCCAATGCTAAAAACTACGACACTGGTATCGCATAAGTATGCAACTTGGAACCGATCGGATGGGACAGAGAGCAACAAACAAGACGTGGCAACGTTAATGACGACTAATTAGTGTATTTAAACGCGTTTGACAAATATTTATCCACAGTCAACCATTATACGTGTCACGTGTTATTACATAATTATTTGTAAAGGTGATGATTAATTTGTGTAACTTTTTGTAACATGCTTATACTAAATTACTGAGTGTTATTGACGTTAAAACTCACTCCACATCATCCTTAAGGGCGCCATACACCATTACGCCAAGGAGGGAGAGGGCGCCAAAGGGAAGGTACTATGTATTTGTAAGTGCCGGCCAATCATATTCACCATCTATTTTCATATTCAAAAAAACATTTAAATCGTGTCTTCATTTAACCATTACGTTATGATTATTAAATGTTCTCGTGTCTAAGAGGCTATTAGTAAACTCCTTTCATAACATTCGGCTGTATGGTTTCTCCTCATTCTGCTCAAAGTTATCACCAGGAATTTTTTTCATATGATGTATAATAAATTTATATTATCAATGTGCTTTGAATAATAAATTTAATCTTTAATGTAACACATAAACACACATTGCTTCATGTATGAGAACAATAAAAAAGGATTCGTGCGTGTGATAGGATATTCTTCAAACACATTCATGTGGTCCTATACTCCTATTACATCACCTAGTCAAACAAGATTCTTAACTTTTAAACATATAAAAGATTCCTGCATAGTAATATAACACTTTATTAAAAATAAATAACTAAACTATAAAATACTAATTATGAATAACATAATGATAACTACAAAAATAAATTTATTTCTTAATTTTTTTTAACATGAGTTCTTATTCTAATCCAAAAACTGAAATCTTATCATGGTAATTGATTTCTAATTTTCTATAGTGGGATAAAAGATTTTAAATATGGAAAATAAATAAATAATTTTATAAAATTGAAATAATAAATTATTACATTTAATGCTTTTAAATGAAAAAATCCTGAAAGATTGAAGTCGGTGAGAATAACAATAAAACACAAGTAAACCCCCCAGATTCGTCAGCTGTTGGTCAAAGCAAAGCACACACACGACCAGACGATTATTCTTCAACCACCACCACCACCACCACGAGTAACTCAGGTATCTTTATCTCTCACACAATGTGTATGTATGTATCTATCTATCGATGATATTCGAGAATGGAGATATTAATATTATGCTTCTAGATCTTCAAATTATTGCTTTTTTCTGCTCGCTTTTTGCTTCTTTGCCTTTTTGACGGATCCATTTCACTGTTGCGATTCCGATTCTCTGTTAATCGTCTTTTTTTCTTCGTACGAACAGCTTTTTATTCTTATAAAGTTGATTTTTATCTATTTTCAACCCTAATTCGATTCATATATACTGTCGATTCGTGTTATTAATGTGGAAGATGGGTTTTTAAACCCTAATTTGATTCGGTAAATGTGATTTGGTTCAGTTAGGGTTTATTTTTAGGGTTTAATTTGACACATTTAGGGGTAAGCTATATAGTTTGTGGATTTGGTTTCTTAGATTTGAAATTAGGGTTTGCTGTTGATTAATTTTGTTAATTTTTGTAATAATGATTGCAGGAGTGAGTTTTTGAATTTTGTGATTTGAAAGTAATGGATAATAAGAAGGTTGGTCTGGATCAATTGGGGGTTATTGGAAATGATTCTTGCAAGATTGTTAAGAAGCTGGATATGGATGCTGCTGACATGGAAACCGATGACAATCTTTGGTTGTCGTTGTCGCCGGTTGATAACGGTGGATTTGGTTTGAGTCCTATAACTCCGGAATCTAATAAAGAATGTTCGGAATTGGTGTCTTGTTTTGTATCCCCGTTGACGTTTGTATCTTCAGATACGAGTGAAAATGATGGTGATGTTGATGGTGGCAGCCCGAGTACACCAAAAGATGGTGTGTTTGACCCTTTTGCCCCTGGTCCCGACCGCTTGGCGTTAGCTCCCCGGATCGTGAAGTACCTTCTGGAATCAAGGAGTTTTGTTGAAAGGAAGCTTAATTTCAACTCGGTTATGATAAATAACGACTTGAAACACGTTTCGGAAAATGCCCTTGAAGATGATGATATGCTGTTGGAGGCTGTTTATAACTCACTTTTGGAATGCATTATATCCAAACACGCAGAGGATGTTCTTGGTGAGATCTCAGCTGTTGATTCTTCTAGTGTTGGTGTACTCATGACCCCTTCTTTTGCTCCTCGTCTCACTGGTATTGCAGACACTTGCCCCGATGCGCCTTTGAAACGTGCTATGAAGAAATCAAGGTGCATTGATGTCGGTCTGTGCAGGAAGCTTGAGCTTGAGTTTTGAAGTATGAATAAGTATAATAATTATGTGAATCTTTTGTTAAGGATGGATAGGTTGTAGTGATAATGAAAGGCTAACCTTATTTTGCTTCTAGAATTTGTAGTTTAGAAACAACTGATTCTCATTATTGTTTGTACCCTTTGATTTAAGTTTAGAATATTGTTTGTATGGATGTGGTATTGTACTGCTGATCTTTTGCTTATATTGATTGCAAAAAATTGTTCTATTGTTTTTGTCAGTTTGTTTTGTCAGATTGTGTTTATTGGTTTGGTGTCATGTTGGAATTGTGGTTGTTGGTTTGGTATCATACTGGAGTGAGACTGTTTACCCTTTGACCGGTTGTGTTTTGTGTTAGTATGGGTATGCAGCAGTGTCATATTATGTTGTTCAATTCTTAAAAGTTGTTACAATTGGAAGTTATGATATAGTATTTTATCAGTAGAGTAGTTGGAATTTGAATATTAGAGACATAAGTTATTTGATGTGTTTCATCAAGTGAAGCAATTCATATAAAGCCTTCTCTATAATTAACATAACTAAACACTGTTGCAATACATGAGAGGTTGCAGGTTAAGTATATAATCCATATAGTCCAGAACCGTGTTGTGAGGGCCGAGAGGAGCGTATCTATGGCCTGACATGTAAGTACAACATCTTTGCACTAAACGTTTAAAGTGATAAAGTTTGGACGGGAGATGATCAAAACAGATAAAAAAGCGCTCTCTTGATTAAGTGTAGAACAATGACAAACACATAAATAGTCATTAGATTTGACATCAACACATGCAACTTCAGTATTGTCACAAAACAACACTTTTATAAAAAAGAGATATATCTTATAATTAACGAACATAATCCATTGCAAATATAACTTATACTCGGCCACAATTCCAGGTATAGTAATAGTATGATGCTTCTTAGGCTATCCGACATGACCCATGGGAGTCAAGCCATGAGGCGTGGTAATAGGTGGTAACTCATTCACGTGTGAAACCCCACGCCTGGTCGCATGCACCGGTGCACCCATGAGTCGTAGGTGACGCGGATGTGTTACGGACCGAAACCATTGCAAGGTATGGGACTTGTCCCACATCGGTTGTATGGGCAACTGATGTGGGGTTTATAAGCCAAATGGGTTTCCTCACCTATCAGACTAGTCTTTTGGGTTGAGTTCTTCTGTTTGGCTTGTAACAATGGTATCAAAGCTTTCTTTCCTCTCGACCTTGGGTTAGGGATCGGATTTATACAGCAACCATCGAAGTTAGGGCGTTAAACGGCTCTGTTATAGAAGCAACAATCAAGAAGCAACGGTGAACAAAGATCAGCGACAATTTAATTGAACAATTGGGCCAGAATTTCAAGCAGCTACAACGATTCTCTTCCATTCAATGTGGTGATTCAATTCAAGAATCGTATTTGAGGAATTAGGGTTACAACGGCCATTCCATTGCAAACCAGATTCAACAGAAACAACAAATCAAGAAAGATTACATGGAATTTTCATTGGACGAGATTATGGCAATGAGCCAACAAGGTACTGTTAAAGAATATTGTGATGATTTCCAATTTCTATTTGACTGGGTTAAAACTTTTGGAGAAATATGTGAATATTATGCTATATACCTCTTTATGGATGGTCTTGAACCAGAAATAAGAGATGTTTTTATAGCATGCATCAATATAGTTTTCACACATTGAAAGATGTCATTTCATTGGCTTTAAAATTGGATGCAAATGAATTGAAAGATTCATTTTCTCCTTATGATCCAAATTCTTCTTTATACGATGCCTTCAAGGTATTTGGTGTTAATGATTCATTGGAGATTGGAAGGGTAACTGATAATGATGTTTTAAGAGAAAATGAAAATGATAATAAGTCTGCATCCAAGGTGTTCGATGAAATGCCTAGCACGTTTGGAACTGAAAACGGTTCTTTAAATCTAGGCTTGAGTATTCGAGTGTTTGATGAAATGTCTAAAAAGAGTGGTAATGAGATAAAAGAACCTTTGGGTGATGAGATTCAAGAATTGATTGAAACCAATGCATCCGATGTAAAGAAAGGTGATGTTAGTGAATTAAAAAAGGAAATTAAAGAAAATATAAATGGAATGTCTTGGAATGTCATGTGTGAAGGCCTAGATAATGATTCAAAGAAAATTGGGAAAGGTAATCGGGTTCACATTGATTTTTGTAAGGATGTATATGGAATTGGTACTTTATTTCAACATGTGTGGGGTGAATTTGAACAAGGTACTGTGGTGAAGGTACTAGATGAAGATAGTGGAGTTATGGAAGAAAATCCTAGGCATTCTTTTGAAAAAAAATAAGGATGTTGTGACCACTTGGATCAAAAATACAGAAACAGGGCAGTTTGGTGTTGATTCGGTTGTTTTTGACACTTTTGTTTGGAAGCCAGGCTTAACATTTTCAGTGGAAAATTGGTGGGAAGCCTATGGATTTGCATTAAAAGCTGGAACAAAAGATACTGAAGTTGTTACTAGTGTTTACCATTTGGTGTTATTACAAGAATTCTTTGATATGGAAAAGGTGGTTTTAAAAAATAAATTGATGGTGCGTTGTTGGCACAAATGGAAATCCAAATTGTGGGTTCTTGCTATGGTTATGAATGAGTGTTATTTGAATATGAAGCCAAGAAGGTACATGTGGCACAAATGGAAATTAAAATGGTTGTTTCTCATGGTGACCATGGATAGTAGGTTGTTCATCTTTACTAGTGATGTGCTTCCATCTTTTGATACGCTTAATCTTACAAATTGTTTAGTTCAGGGAAAATGTCTAAACAAGTTAGTTGTTTGATGCATTTGCAAAGGAGTTCATCTCATCGGTTGCTTAACAGGAATTTACTCAAGACATTCTTGGTTCTAGATGCAAATCATCTAATAGAAAAAGACTTCATAGAGGCATCTGATAGTGGAGAAGCTGCCATAGAGAAACCTAAACCCCCTAATGCTTGTTGAATTTCCAAATGGCAATTAATGAGTTTGAGGGTAAAAGAAAAATTTGCAGACTAGCGCGCATGGTTAATGCACCAGTTAAAATTGGTGAAGCTCAAGAAATCAATTCTAGTCTACATTTTTCACAGTTTGAATTTGATAGTTTTGATTAGATTTTTTTTTCCTACTATTTTTGATTTTTGGGGACAAAAATCTTTTGAGGGTGGAGTAATGTTAGGTAGTAAATAGTTGAAGGACTAAAGTGTAAATGTTCAATAGTTTAGGGTTATAATTGTAATAGGTTAGTATATATAATCAGGAGTCGTTAATGAGAATGATATCGATGAATTGAGAATTGCGATTGTAATAGTTTACTTCTTCTTCTCTTAGTTTCTTCTTCTCTTTATCGATCTTAGCTTGATTACCGATTGTATCGTAACAGGATGTGAGAATTGCGGGCTTGAGCCCACTTTGAGATGAAAACCACATATGTTTCTTTATATTTTTTTGATGATATTTTTGTTTGTGATTTAATTTGCTTTTTGTTTCTAATAATTTTGTTTTGTCTACTTTATACAGATAATATAAATATATTTTTTTATGAATATTCTGATATAAACTTTATTAAAAACCGAGTCCATTTGAAAATAAAGTATTTTTTGGGTTTCGTAAGATGGTTTGACATGTGTTTGGATGATTTACTTGGCTGGAATATATTTACGTACTTCAACTACCTGCCAATGATAAAGAAGTAAAACATTATTTATTTTATTGTTTGTATTTTACATTTGTGGTTTCTAATTTAGAAGTGGTGCATTCTCTTTTGACTTTTATTAATATCAATCTTTTCTTTTTATTAATATTTGTTTTTACAATTAAACAGATTTAAGCATAATAATGTTATTTGTATTTGAAAAATAAAAATAGTGAGGAGTGATGACCGTTTCCTTGAGGGAGTGGTGGGAGCGAAAACTGATATGGGCTATGTGGCACTCAGTGGGGGTGTAAAGGGTGAACGACAACGGGTGCTCATGGAGTCATGGTAGTATTCAATTATTCATGTATCGGTCAATCTTACACTGTCATATTAATTTTTTCCTCAAGTACTCACAAATCAGAAAATCACTTGTAACACTTAAACCTAAGTAGCATAGAACTTTTTTTTTAAATTTAAATTAAACACAATATAAACATAGATTAATTAAATGGTAAAGACTTACCACATGAGTTTGAAGCCATGCATACCCACATAGGTGGTGATTGTTTTACCACATGGATTTGAAGCTTGCGATGAGGTGCCCTGTAAACCCTAAAAAGTGAAAACCACACTTAATAGTTACCAAAGGATCTTTGACTTGGTCTTACCAAAAAGTTGATAAAACTTTGTTTTTAAGAAAATGAATGTTCAAGTCTAATGTTTGTTGGAAAAATATGTAATTTAAGAGTACAATAGAGCCATGAATGGCCGTTTAAATAAAAAAAAAATAGTCTTAAGGTGGGGGTTATCACGTCTATTTTATAACTCTTTCTCAATTAGGTCATGTCATATATATTTTTCCACCCCTCTAATCACAAAACCGTGAAGTTTTACATCTCACCTACCCCTAAACAAATTTTCAATTATCTAACTTACATAATAATTTAATAACTAAATATTAAAAAAATATAGAAAGAATATTAAAACAAATAATATAATAATAACAGCAATAGTAATAACTAATAACAGTATAATAATAGTCAATAATAAGTTATAAGTCAGGATCATAGGCATCCAAGTCTTGATGTTGATGTTAAACTAGGTACCCACAGAGTCAAATGGTGTCTTCGTCAATACCAAGTGTCTTCGTCAATACCAAATGTCACTCACTTGTCATGATTCTATCATATATGTGTTTTGTCAATCCTTAGACCCTCAAGTAAGACTAAGGGGTGTGGGGGGCTTTAATGAGGGCTCCAACCAATAATATTATGACATGTGGCAGAGAGAGAAACTGGATAAGTGGGTTGTTAGAGCCCCCGTTGGAGCCCTGGCCCCTGGTGTGGAGGGGCTCCAGCAGGGGTTCCAGCGAATTTTTTTTTTTTAATTTTTTTATAAATATATTCAAACAACGTATTATTAAAAAAACTCATAAATTATTAAAAAAACACACATTAATAAAAAAAACACATTAATATCTAAAATTCAAATTACAAAAAAAAACATACCAAAAATTAAACAAACAATAATACTTAATAATAACACTAATCTAATACAAGATCATCGGGTCGCCTCGCCCACAAATGTTCAACCAACTCATGTTGAAGATTCCCGTGTATCTCACGGTCTTGATATTTGCTATGTTATGAAGTCTTTGTTGATCACTGATTGTGGACGGTTGTGGCGGAATGTCACCTTGGTAGTTTTGGCAGATAGCTTTGCCCTCGTCTTCTAACGTCATGTTGTGTAGGATCAGACACGTGTAGACGACGTCCATTATCCTCTCCCGAGTCCAATAACGTATCGGGTTCGCCAGCACATAATATTGTTTTTTCATAACTCCAAAAGCTCTTTCAATATCTTTTCTAGCAGACTCTTGCTACTTCGTAAAATACTTCCGTTTATCGGCGATTGGATCTGTAAAAGCTTGAACTAACAAAGCCCATTCGTTGTAAATACCATCGACCAGATAGTACCCGTACTTGAAGAGTTCTCCATTTGCAACAAAAGATTGAGGTGGTTCAACCCCGTCGATAAGGTCGTTGATCAAATGTGACTGATCGATAACATTAAGGTCGTTATTTGACCCAGCAACACCAAAAAAAGCATGCCAAAACCAAAGATCCTGTGACACCGCCGCCTCAAGTATAAGAGTCGGCCCTTCATGATCACCACGGTGGAACTGACCTCGCCAGGCCGTTGGACACATAGCCCATCCAACATGCGTACAATCGATGCTACCTAGCATCCCATGAAAACCATGTTTTTCTGCGTACACCTCATATATGCGTTGGATGTCATACATTGTAGGTTTACACAGATATCTCCGAGAGTAAATCGATATGACTCCTACGTATATAAAATAATCTATAAACATATAATATATGTTAAAAAATGTAATAAATATTTAATAAAAACTAAAATTAATGTTTTTTACCTTGGCAGAAAAAATGAAGGGATTCACGTGCAACCCTTTTCGACATCTGTAAATACTCATCCAAAGCGTCCGACGAGATGCCGTACGCTAATTGACGGATAGCAGCCGTGCATTTTTGAAGAGAGAAAAAACCGGGGAGACCCCTAGCATCCTCCCTTTGTTGAAAAAAGGGATACCGTGCCTCTAAATCACTTGCTATACGCATGAACAATTGTCTGCTCATTCGGAAACGAGTTCAAAAATCCGACTCCTCGTATACCGGTTGAGGGCTAAAATAATGCCTAATCAAAGTATCGTTAGCACCCGATCGATCACGATCACGAGGTGGTGCTCTAACTCTCGGGACTCGAGGTTGATGGGCTTGATTTTGCAAGAGATCCACCACGGTTGCGGTCAAAACTCCCCCTACATGAAGAAGCAAATCATCCTCTTCGGAGGAGTTGGAATCAGACGAGTACCACGACATTTTTTTGTGTTAATTTTGAGAGGATTTTAGGAGGAAAGGTGTATAATTGTGAAATGAAGTATATTTTATAAAGGTATATATTTATAGTAAGAAAATATTTTTTTTTTAATATTTAAGAGCCCAACGGCTCTTTTTCTAAACCCAATGCAAGTTTCTCTCTCTCTCTTCAGCCGCTAACCAGCTCACGCCTCTCTTTTTTTTTCCGTTAGCGCCCCCGTTAGCGCCCCGGTGGTGTGGTGTTAGCGCCTGGGGGCGCGAGCGGAGGGGCTCTAGCGCCCCCGTTGAAGCCCCACACCCCTCAGCCTAATTAGGTTGCACAAAAATATATGATACCATTAATAAACCAACTATCATGAAAAAAAATCCTACCTGATCAACATCTACATAAGCATCTAATACTTTATGAATGTTACGTAAAATACAAACACGCCATAAAACTGTAAATACAAGCATATAATACTTTATGATACCGTTGATTATAATTGCCGATACAACAAAAAAGGGGAATAAAAGTTATGTAATTACTAAAACATGTCACAATTTGATATATTCTTACATAAAAATCATAAAGCCATAACACAGTTCTTTTGCTTTTTCTTTTTTAAAGAAAAAGGCAAAGGGTTTTTTTAGATAACATCATTATCACACTACAAAAAATTATTAATAAAAATATAATTATATAATATAAACTCCTAATTTTTATAATCAGTCTCACAAAAAACAATATTGTTAATTTGTTACAATTCCAAATAGATGGTCTTTTCCATTAAAATAAATACACGTGTATAAGACTTTCTATTGAATGCTTTACTTTTCATCAACCATTGTCTGCTTTTAATTTTCAATACCTTCCAACCTTGTTTTCATAATCAATTTTTTCACTTTAAACACAATTTTCATCACCATATTCTAGCTTCCCATATCAATATGTAGTTGATAATCAAAATTATATTCTTTAGAAAATAAAGCTCTTAATTAAAGCACATAGCAAAAGATAGAGATTTAGACTCGTTTACTTATAAAACAAATAATATTAAACTTTATAAACTTGTTTTCCTTTAGACAACGCACGACAGCACAATAACTTCAAATTGTCTTCACTACGAGATCAAACGAAAAATGGCAAGTTATACAATAAGTTTTTTCTGTTTAACTATTACAGATTGAAACAAAAATAACAAACTAAGTTTATTTTTAAACATTTTATATCGTATTATATGAAACTTAAAACTTAATTTTAGTGAAATATACTTAAAGAAAATGTCCATGGAACTTATTACTTTCACATGAATCCAAATCAAATTCTCGAAAATGATTCTGTACACGTCCTCAACACGTTTGGAATATGATGGCAATGTGCTCCATGTTCACAGCTTATATTATTAAACTTAGCCATCCCATTTTGACAACGTACAAAACAAAATACTTATTTTATTTATTTATTCATGCATTCATTCATTTATACCTTTATTTATGAAGAAGAAGACTCAAGTCTGCCAACGCTAAACCTATTCCGCGTTGTCATTTAATACTCTCTACCCAATATACTCGGCAACATATTATATTATAAGTGAAAGTTGCACAAACACTCCCTTTAGTTTAACCATTTTACAAGTTTGGTCTCAAATTTTTAAAAGTTGCAAACTTAGTTCAAACATGTAGAGGGTTGCACATTTAGTTCATACGAGGGCCTCTCTGGAAGTCACATCTCTATCCCATTAAATAGAGGTACGGTGTGCCTACATCCCACCCTCCCCAGACCCTAATTGTAGCTTTGTTATTGGTGTGATTCCGCTGGGTATGATTGATTGATTGAAGTAATTCAAGTTAGTTTTTAACGAAAGAGTGACATCATGGACACACTTGTGTGGGTACTTTAGTTTTTCAAAATATAAAATCCTAATGAATTGTTTTCCAAATTTATAACTCCTATCGTGGCTTCATCACCTTCAGTTTTTAAAGTGTACCTTCAACTTTATTAGGATTTCAAATAAAATTAGATTGACCTCACATGAAAAACTCTTAGGGTGCACAAATGCATTGTTTTAGAATGCAATCCAGTGGTAGGTGGCGAAAGAATATGATTATGTTGTTGTAACTTGTAAGTTTGTTCTTTCTTTATAGTCTCTGTTCGTTATAATAAAAGCTTCACTGGCCATTAAAATAAACAAAAGACTACTGATGACCGTCGTTTGAGTCATGCAAAAACTTAATTAACCTAAGTAGATAGGGTAAATAAGGTATCTTATCCACCAGGAGTACGTGGTCAATGTAATCGTGTAACAGATTTATAAAGTTATGAAGTAACAGATTTGGTGTTGATCACACAAGCAATTAAATTGAATTTAGAGAATTAAGCAAACAAACAAGTATAACGATTTTCAATAAATTAACAAAGCAAATCACACCTGGGACTTCAAGTAGGTAACTTACAGTAATCTCATGCAACCTAACAGATTAATCATTAACGATTAACTATAGACTGATCAACTAGACAAAACCTTAGGCAACAATAATTGCTTTACACACGGCACTAGTTATCAAACGGTCCCTGCCAGTGTGACTCAGTTAAGGGCAATTATATGCTTTGTCGTATTCAACCTAATCAAACAACCTATGATCAATTATTATAGCAACTGGTAACTAATTGTTCAGATCAACGTAAACCTAAACCGATTGAACACACAGAAATACTAAACATCAATAATCATTGATTAACCATAAACAATTATACATAAATGTTCTTAGTCACATGAGGAAACTGAAACTGTTACAAACTTTACATCCCAGGTATGATTCAGAGAAGACTAGCCGAGCATCGTCATCGATAGATCTTCAATTATGATGAGGAAGGCCATTAGGATTGATCAAGAGATGATTGGTATCCCTGGAATTCACCCAAAATCGCCTAATAGCTGCTGCTGGTCGTCCATACTGATTAGGGTTCGGAAAATAGAACATATAGGTCAAAATATGTTTTTTCACGTTTTTTAAGACCATCGCGTATCGCGATGGCCATAGACCCTACCCGTCGCGTACCGCGACCTAAGAAAACCTTATATTTGGATTCCTCTCATCGAGAAACCCAAAATTTATATATTATGGCTCCCATAACTCATTTTCTAGCTCAGGATATGCTCGTTTTAATTCAAGGTCGCATTTTGTCAACCCATCTTGTTCAGTTTTAGCATTGGCTTATGATTTCTCATCCATACTCTTCCGGAATCCTTGTAACACTTCCCAAGACATCAAATCATGCTTCGGTCTTCCCGAGATATCTATCTATGCTCGTACAGGTCTCACATTTAGCATCTTTAACGATCAATTACGTGAAATACAAAAGCACGTATGAAGTACCAAAGTTCTAACAATATACTCAATAAAACTACATAATTAATACACTAATATATATACAAAATACCAGACCATCAACTACTTTACTAGAGTTTCAAATTTGAAATCACAAATACCTTCACATGACACCACTTTTCTATTTAAAACTACCTGGATTAAAAGTGAGGGACTAAACACACAACCATCTCTTAGATGCTTAAACTAAGAGCATTACAAGTATCTTCATTTTCATTTTCACATTTATAATTACATCAAAAAACAATATATTTTTTTTCTCATTTTCAATTAGATAATATATTTTTACACTTTTATCATCACATTTTCTCTATTCTCTAGTCACAGCCATTTTCAAAAAAC
The DNA here is from genome assembly GCF_021521415.1 of Bidens hawaiensis. Lineage (NCBI taxonomy): Eukaryota > Viridiplantae > Streptophyta > Magnoliopsida > Asterales > Asteraceae > Bidens > Bidens hawaiensis. Next base: position 139,372 of record NW_027492633.1, read on the forward strand.
AATATAAATTATAAAATGTGAACCGTGTTTTTCCAAATTTACTAATAAACAATAACATTTTCTATCTTTTTCTGTCACAACTACTTCATACAGTATAAAGAGTCCACTCACATAAATATAAAGATATATTGTGAATGCTTCAATTTGCAATTCTTAAAATTCGAGTACCAAACTTTGAAATTTAGTCAAACCATAGGACCTACTTATGCAGTATTCTCCATTATTAATATATTTTTTATCATATAAATAATATTCGCAATATTCTTCAAAGTTCAAACTCAACTTTCAATGGACATCGAGAAGAAAGAAGAACAACCACTCCGATCAACACCCACAGCCACCACCGGCAACCACACCAAACCCCAACGCCGGCGCCGCTGCATAATAATATGCTCATCAATACTGGCAGTCCTCCTCACCATTACCATAATAATAATAATACTAGCCTTCACAGTCTTCAAAGCCAAAAAGCCAGTACTCTCCGTCACCTCGGTGGCACTACAAGACTTCGACGTCTCCGTCGTTCCAATTCCACCAAGCGTAACACTAAACGTCTCACTCGCACTCGGCATCTCAATCAAAAACCCTAACAAAGTCAGTATCAAGTACCGCAACAGCTCGGCTACTCTCCGGTACAAAGGCCGTGACATCGGTGAGGTGCCGATACCCGCCGGGAAACTTGGATCCGATGATACGGAGCGGTTGAACCTTACGGTTACTATATTTGCGGATCGGGTGGTGATGGATCCGCAGATCTATACGGATATTATTGGAGGTGTTTTGCCGATTTCGACTTATACGAAAATTAAAGCGAAAGTTCGTGTGGTGGTGTTTAATATTCATGTCACGTCTACGTCTAGTTGTGATATTAATATTGATGTCAGGAGTAGAAGCATTGCCAATGAGACTTGTCGCTACAAGAACAAGTTATAGTCAAGGATGATTATGAGTGTTTTTTTTTTTAATTTCACACGGATACTTTTGATTGTTGTAGGGACTTTTTTTTTATTGATTATTAGTTGTGTTTAGTGTTTACATATGGATGACTATTGAAATAAAGCACTTGTCTTGACTAATTATGAGTTTGTACTAGTTGGTTTTGAACTTAAATTGGGTTTTGGCTTATGTGAGTTTGATTCAGTTCTAAGACAGTTTTATTATTTTTAGATTTGGATTTGAAATCTTTGGCATGAAAAAATGGGCTTAAAGTCACTATTTTTTTTTCTAAACTCTTGACTTGAATTATTCATAGGTGTTAATAGATTTGGGTATGAAAGTGCAAGTATTTTGACTACTAGACCCCGAATAAGACATTTGGGTTATAAAATATTAAATTCAACAATATAATTTTCAACCAACTAACCAAGTACGAAGCGGTTCGGTTTCAAAGTTTGGTACGGATGAGAAGTTTTGGTTCAGTTTTGTAACAAGAGTGTCTTTTTTAGTCATTTTGGTTTTCTTCAACACATAAGCTAATCCAAACATCTTTTTTAAAATTTCTTTTAAAAAATTATAAGTTAATAAGGTCTTTTAACAAGAAGTATTTTTTTCACTTAAATAAGGAAACAAACCCTGAATTGTATAGTTATATAGATATATATGGATTTGGACTTAGTGTTTGAAAAATCAACAGATTTTGTTAATGTTATTATCGCGTGATAAGCAATCAATCATTTGAGTTGTATGGATGATGTCTTTTTCTGTGTGGGCCGTGTTACAGGTGCCGTAACAAGAAATGTATTTCCGAATGAGTGGGGTTTCTAATTTCTGTTATATCTTGCTTGTCATGCTAAAAGATATTAAAGACATTTTCACACTTTGACTTATATGTATGCATTCAAATGTATAATATGCATAGATTAAGTCAACAAATGGTTGGGTCGGATAAAGAGTCACAACAAGTTCAAGTACAAACCGGCCGAATAAGAAAAATACAATTTGGTTTGGCAGAAATAGAGAGGTTATGAATATTTTGTTCTAGAAAAAGGTATTAAATGATTGGAATCATTAAAAATAAAAAAGAAAACAAATTTTAATATCTGATTCTTGTGTACAAACGGATCATAACAACTCCTCAGTCTGTTATTCTCCAAACTTGTTCAATAAAGTGATTCGTGCAAACAGAAAAAGAATAAAATAACAAAAAAAAAGTAAATTATTTTATTCAAATATATAGAATATTGTCGGAATTTTTTATTGTAAGCATGTTTAATATCTTAATAATTCTTTAGAATATTAAAATAAAAGTTTTTGGATGAGGCAAACCAGTCCAATATGTAATAGAAAATGAATCATCTTGCAACATTTAATATGTTTGGCCTTTTTATTTTATAGTGTCTCAACCAACAACTATTCTCCTATATCATAAACCCAAAGCCTTAAACTGCAGATCCATTTTTGGTGAATGACATACACAGTAAAATCACCAAGATGATGATGAATACTTTGAATCAAAATAAGAATTGTGATTTGTCAAGGCTATCAAAATAAGGATGATTCATGGCTGCTTTGGCTGAGATCCTTTCGGCCGGGTTATATTTCAGCATTTTCTGAAACATCAAATTGACCCAACATCAGTATTTCATAAAATCCAAATCTTATAAAAATAAAATACAACATGTTTATACATAATTACATACCGATAGTAGATCAACTCCATCAGGTCCAAGTGATGGAACCGCTTGTGCCAAATTCTTTGGTTCCCACTTTGGATACACATGCCAGTCCTTTAGAGAGTGCACCCCCGGCCACTGTTCTTCGGTTGGTGTCCCGAGTAACCTGCAAGTTTATTATCATGTCAACATTGCAAAATAATCATCAATTGGTCAATTATAGGTGTAAAAACATAACATGAAAACATGCCATGTTTGGAACCAGTTCAATGAAACAGGTCGACCAACAAACCTGTTTACCTATTTATGTCAACATGTTATATGTTTGAAACTTGATTAAAACCCGTCAACTTGTTTAACTCGTTTAGATTAATAGATTAACGGGTAAGCTACAGTTTTGTCGTTTATGTTTAGGGTTATTTGCAGATCGTGCCATTTAACTGCAACTAGTATAAAAAATGTCCGTGTAGTTCGTTGTCACACTTTTCGTCATTTCCACTAACGGATGCCAACCGTAACTGTTAAGCTTTTTAAAAATGACCATCTTACCCTTGCATATCATGTCCTTTATTTCTGAATTTTTATTATATTTTTGTTATTAACATTAAGCAGGCCCCATCAATTCTTTTATTTTTGAATTTTCTTTTCTTAAATGCAAGGGTAATATAGTCATTATGTACTGTGAGTGAGTCATGAATGTTTTGGTTAACTTGAATATATGAAGCAACTGTTGAAACTCAGAATCACCATGAAACAAAGATTGTCTTCTTGACATTTCAGCTGCACAAAATTACAGTCCGAATTAATAAACAACATGTAATCAATATACAAATATTGATAATCTTCATATTAAAGATTTGAAAATACAAACCAAATATGCAACCAACAGACCACATGTCCACACCAAGTGAATAATGAGTCGATCCCAACAAAACTTCAGGAGCTCGATACCAAAGCGTCACAATCTGCAAATCAAACATCATGTCCAAATACCCCAATTCAACATCAATGCAATTAAGGATAAAATTGAAATAATCAAACTATAACCGAACTCACCCATTAAAAACCGACAGTTTGGTTTTATTTTTTTTTGAAAACTAACTTTTCAGTTCGATTTGGCTAACAAAAAATACCGATTTTTAGCTCCAAATGTGTAATAATCAACTAATCATTAACTAAAAAAAATAGCCCCATTATCATTATTTCTAGCCTTTTGTCTTTCGCCCCAAAATTTCAAGCCTAAATGTCAATACAAACAACACTGAATCCAAAACCTAACCCATTGTGAAAATCAAATAACCAAGATCCGATTTAAAACAATCAAACCGTAACCAAATAACTAACGTAATCGAACCGAAACAACCAAAACACATAAAACCGACAGTTTGATTTTACGTTTTTTTTAACTTATTCCACAGTTTGGTTATGCTATCAACCATAAATCATAAGAAAATACTAAAAAGAACCGATTATAACCGAAAAAGACCAAAAATGCCAATTTTAAGTAATTTATAAGAAAATAATAAAACCGCCTAGCCCATAAACTTTTGCTTCAAACGTGTAATAATCAACATTTCATTCACCAACAAAAAGAACTTATGCCAAAATTCATTACTTTTTACCATTCTGTTTTGCCTAAAATTTTCAAACAAAAACGGTAAACAAACTACTCCGAAAATCAGTCGGATCCCGAAACCGACCCACGCACACCCCTTTCACGCACACCCCTAAATGGAATTCAATAATAACAAGACGAGTGTAAGTGTAACAACCTCATGAGTATAACTTTTCATAGGAACAGTAAAACTCCTTATCCGCAATCTTCAAAACCCCCTTTTCTTCATCAACAAGCAAATTCTGCGGCTTAAGGTCCCGGTGAATCACACCGTGGCAATGGCAGTGAGCAACACCCTTACACAGCTGAAACATGAACCTCCTAATCTGAGAGTCAGGAATCGGTGACGGGTTGGGCCCCTTACGATGCGAGTCGATGAATTTCTTGAGATCAGTATCAAGGTACTCGAAGACGAGGTAGAGCAAGGGTTTGGTGTTGTTGTGGGTGAGTTGTTGGACGTTGATCAAGCGGACGATGTAGAGCGAAGTGGAGAGGAGTTGGAGGATGGAGATCTCGCGGAGAGTGGTGGGCGGGAGGCCTTCGCGGTCCGTTTGGAGACGGGATTTCTTTAAGGCGACGAGCTGGCCGGTTAGTTTGTGTTTGGCTTTGTATACTTTGCCGTAGGTGCCTTCGCCTACTTTCTCCAGTTTCTCGTATTCATCTTCCATGCCGGAATGATTGATTGATTGATTGATTGATGGTGGATTTGATTGAGAGGGAGAAGATTATTATTTGAAATTGGAGTTGTGATCGCTGACGTCAGAGATCGGTTGTTTACTAGTTTCCCCCCTTGTTTTGAGTTTGAATTCTTTGACTTTGAGTTTTGGGGGTTTTGACTTTGGACAGGTCAGAAAATGCGCCGGGTAGGTTAAATATGTGTATGTCAAGTTGTTAATATATAAAACATTAAAATTTAAAAAACGGCACTTGATTGGTCGGTAAAACTCGAGTGTTGTCAGTTTCGGGTATTGTAACAATGAGTCGGTAAAACTCGGGCGTTGGTAAAATCTAAGTGTTGTTAGTCTCAGGCGTTGCAACTGTGTCTCGACCCGTATTTGGTTGGTTTTGGTTACGTTCGTTATAATACCATAAGTAAAGAAAAAGGTCGGTAAAACCCGGACCCGGACATCGGTAAAAACATAACGTTGTCCATCCCGGGTGTTTCATCGTTGAGTTGTGATGAATAACCGCTTAATTATCAAATTAAAAAAAAATGATGTGGACCACTTTGGTGTCGCCGCTTGGCCCAATAAGGGTTAGCGGCACCAAAGTTTCCAATTGTATGTATGTATGTATGCATGTATGTATAATATAGTGATATATTTAAGAATGAATTTTTATTACCAATAAGCTAATTTTAATCAAAGAATCACTTATCGTGTAGATAGTTATACGTAGTGTTGGACTTAATATAGTGGAGGGACGAGACGTGTTACGCTATAGATACAACTATAGATACAAGTGTTATGCTAATGACTTTTGGTTTTTACGCATCAAATGAGCTCAAGTCTTACCGTTTTTACACCAGGCCAGGGCGAGCTTAGCATGAGGGAAGCAAGGTCAAGTAACCCCCTAGTTTTTTCTTTTATGCATAATATACTTTTAGGAACGTCACCTGTTGGTTTTCAAAAGATGATCACCTTAACTAGTGTCGAATGAAATAAAAGTTTGATGATACATGGTGAACTAGTTAATCTTGATAGTTAAAGGTCAAGCCTTCAAATCCTACTCAAAAGTATTTTCTTTTTTACTGTTTTCTCTTTTAGTGGGATTGATTGTTTTCTTCTTAAAGTTCATGATCCATCTTTATCATATTTTAGCTCACACCATGGCAACACTTTCTTGTAATAATTATTCTGATTTCTTACTTTATTTAGCATTTGGCCATTGTGATTTTTCAAGAATACCCCTATCTAGTTGACACACATTCATGAATTGCATGTAGCGTTGGATACTAAATTAGCATGGTTAAATGTAAACCAAGAAATTAACAAGACACCAAATCATTAATAACCGGCACTAAGAATTCACATATACAAATGAATTTGGTTGCACTTTCTGTTCAAGTAGAGTTTATTACATTTTTAATCAGACTCAAAAACTAAGTCGAGTTGATAAACATTCGAACTCCAACAACGTGCATTATTTCCTCGCTACAAATTATTTAAATTCCCAAAGCATATCGGTTATCTTTTTCAAAATGAATTCAACCTCAGCAATGAGAAGAAATCACAAGACAACAAAACCAGTATGTGAATCTTCAACTTAATCAACTTCAATAAGTGTCGTCTCATAGTCATCGGGAGCCAGAAACCCATGTAGATTCATCACAGTTGCAGCTACATTTGCTAGTCCACCATCCGGTACATCCTTCCGGTACTTCACACCTTTTGTTAACCCCGGGCCTCCAATTGCAACCGGCACCTAATTCAATATCCACTCCATTACTACTATTGTCTCAAAGTCAAACAGGTCAAATAAGTCATAGCCAAAATATTGCGGGTCAAACATTACCGGTTGAAGAGTGTGAGAAGTTTGGATTTGAACTTTTCCATCCTTGGCGAAAATAGGCTCTCCCTTCTTGTCTCTTTTCACCATGTCTTCTGCATTACCGTGATCTGCGGTTACCAAATATATTCCACCCACTTGTTCTACTGCATCAAGAATCATCTGTGTAACCACAAAAACATTGTAATTTAAGTTAAGTACATAGAATAACCAGTTTTCAGGACAAAAGTCAACATGGTCAAATTACCTTAACAGCATCATCAGCAGCCTTGCAGGCTACAATGGTAGCATCAATGTCACCAGTATGCCCAACCATGTCACCATTTGGTATGTTCACTCTTATCTACCAACATATGAAAACACAATACTACAAATTATAAATCAAAATTTCAACCAGTTAACTTATAGTGTAGGGGTCACTACATGAGCTCGAGCTTGCTTGCTTTGAGCTCTATTTCTAAAGCTCGAGAGTGGTTTTTCAAGCTCAAGTTCATCTCGTTTATTATTTTCTTAATAAAAATATGTGCATTTGTAACTTCTAATACTTATTTTTAATAGCTCATTTAAGCTCAGCTGAATTCGAGCTTTTAGCGAGTCGATTTCAAGTAGCTAATGAATAAAATCATCTATTAATGCTTCAAACAACAACATTTTATATGAAGCTTTTTTCTTACTATTCAAATAATATGAAGTCTTGAAATCATATTGAAACACTAACTATTTAATAAGAATTGAGTTGACCTGGTCGAATTTGCAACTGAGAATGGCTTCTTTGGCCTTCTCACCAATCTCCAAAGCCTTCATTTTTGGTTGAACATTGAATGTAATTCCACTATCACTTGGAATTTCCACATATTTCTCTAACTCTGCATTAAAATACCCAGAGCGGTTCCCGTTCCAGAAAAATGTAACATGACCGAATTTGACCGTTTCACTGTTAAACCAGAACATGAAGCCGGTTTTAAAATTCCTACTATCAACTTAGAATAACAAGAAGCTTTTTAAATGATAGATTTTCTACACTACACCAAATCAGTTAATTTCCATAATTTTTTACTGTTACTTCAACACACTTGTGTGAATTTCTTTTGTGTTTACTGATTTACAAGTGTTAACAAGATTAGTACTTTAACACACTTATAAAAGTATATTATTATACCATTACAAGTGTGACAAACATTATTTTTTGAGTTAATTAGATGGATGGTGCCTGTGGCTTGGTCATACTGCAACTTTAGTCCCCAAGTTTCTGAACTACCAACTATATACCAACTGTTTTGCACGAACGAAGACATTGGTCCCTAAAGTGGATAAATGTTAACGTTTACCATTAAGTAAAAGTTTAATTTCAGAAACTTTAGTCCTGCACTTTGGTAATATTGCAACTTTATTTCTCAAGTTTCAAACAGGGCCGTCTCGTGGGTAAGCTAAATGAGGCAATGGCTTTAGGCCTCAAGATTTATAGGGCCTCCATCTTAAATAAGAGTTATGTATTATGAGATTTTGAAAGTAGAGTTCTTTTAGAATTAGTAACTCAATGATGAGCCACAAGCTAAGAATGATTGCTTCATATCCATTATCACGGCATATCATCCATATTCTGTAATTCTTGTATACTCTCTAGCGCTATACACATAAAGAAAAGAAAATAAAAGGCCTCAACATTTTATAGTTAGTTTTAGGCCTCCGAGAACGTTGAGACAGGCCTGGTTTCAAAAATTACAAATTTGAAACAACTGTAAGCACAAACGTAACACCATTAGTTAGGGCCTAAGGGTGAATATGAGTCGGGCTTTATCAAGCCTTAGCCGGGATCGAGCCTCAAATAAAGTTCGTTTAGTTATCACGTCCGAGCTCGACCCTTGTATGGAAAGAACGTTTAGGCTCGTCGAGCCTTAAAAAGTGTTGTGCAAATTTGAGTTTTAACTATGATGGACATCTATGTGTTAACTTCACACAACGCAGCCGAGATCAAGCCAAGCTTTGGCTCGTTTAAGAAACTGCACACGAACTTGAGCATTGAGCCACGACTTAGGCTCGTTTGAGATTTTTCTCAAAATATATAAAAAATAACTAAAATGTATATAAAATAGTTAATAAATAACAAATGAGTGGATCCCCAGCCGAGCTTGAGCTTTAAAAAAGATCTCGAAATGAGTCGAGCTCTCGTAAATCAAAATGAGTCCAGCTTGTTTACGGCTGCGCCATTGGTCCCCAAATTGGACGGAGGTTAACCTTTTCTGTTAAGTGAATATGTATTGAAACTCGGGGACTAAATTTGGTCTAAAGTAGCAACTTTTAAAACTTGGATACTTGCAATATGACCAAACCACAGAGATTATCCGTGTAATTAGTGATTCAGAAGCTAACCTGCAAGCAAAGGTGCGGATCCCATTATAAACCAAATATTCACCCGAAGTCCTCTCGATCAATGGAGGCGAAACAAGATAATGCTGTGGAAGCTTCAACTCGCCATCATATTGAAGCATTCCCGCATAGCGGATCATAGGGAACCTAACTCGGTCAAACTTGTCAAACTTTTCATACTCCAGAGCTTGTGCAAGCATTGTCATACGATCAGCTCGGAAGTTAAACGTGACAACCGCATCACCATCGTTTATGGGGCCAACGGGCTTCCCGCTATCATCAACAATCACAAATGGTGGTAAGTATTGGTCATTTGCATTGGGAGCTTCCCTTAGCTTCTTTATAGCCTCAACAGCATTTTTAAATTTGTGTGGGGCTTCACCGAGAACCTGAGCGTCCCAACCGCGTTTCACTACTTCCCAGTCGTTCTGCAAATGTAGCAGTTATATTATTATGTCGGGCTGGCAATTTATGACATGGCATGTTAACATGACATGACTTGAAAATCAACACGGAGTTACACGAGTTAGTGTTTGGGATATTAAGTACTTGTAATTAACATTCATATAAATTTTGGTAACTTTAAATTTTTGTTTTAATTGTGGCTTATTATTTTTAATCATGTTAAACGGGTTGACCCCAACCCGTATGACATTTTAACTTATCATGTTAAATAGGTTAACAGGTCGACATGATAAGTCGATTGCCTGTTTTATCAAAGTGTTGTAGTATTATAGATATATAAATAATTAATAAACTGTAATTAAATATTTACAAGTTTTGGTAACTTTTATTTTATCATGTTAGTTGTGTCTTCTTATTTTTAATCATGGTAAACCTGCTGTGGCATATCATTAGTCTTTTAACAGGTTACCTATAATCTTGTTAAACGTGTTGCGTCGTATAACCCGTTTATTAATCATGTCCATGTTGGGGTTTAAGAAAATGACATGTTTAGTTAAATGTGTCTTGGTCTGTCAGTTTAACTGAACACGACCCCTTTTACGGTTTAACGGCTCTGCAATACACATAAGTAGCCATATAAGATTATTCAAGGTATGAATAAAATCTTATAAGCAATTGTGCACAAACATTTTTCCACATGACTTATGAATATGTGTATAACATTATCAAGTGGTTCAAACATACAAAACATGAAAACGTTACCTCATAACGGTCCAGGGTGACATACATGCGACCCCCACCAGAAGCAACTTGTGCATCAACACCTTTACTACGAAGCTCTGCAAGATCCTTTTCAAGTGTTTCTGCAAAATCAACACTTGACCCATCCACCACATCACGCCCATCAGTAAGTACATGAACGCGTATCCTCTTGGCACCGCGTTCACTAGCACCTTTGAGCAATAACTGCAAAACAATAAGATACACATTACACATATGACCGTGTACTAATAAGTAGGCAGAATTTCATATGACCATTTTGCCCTTATTTTTCTAAAACTTTAAAATTTCAAATTTACCCACTTTAACAATATTTTTCTCAAAATATGAAATTTACGCATTTCGTAAAAACAAGACTTAAAAGTTAGTTAAATTCAAATTTACTCGTTTCTTATAACAATTCAAGACCAATTTACCCTTTTCAACTTTAAAAGTTTATCTTACCCTTTACTTATAAAATGGAAAAATTTTATATATTGAGAAAAATATCGTTAATTGGTGAATACTAAATTTTAAGCCTAAAAAGCGTAAATATGAAAATTTTAATGTTTTAGATAACTAAGGGTAAAATGGTCATTTCATTTTTGTTTTAAATAAATGTGTGAATTTGATATTTTAGTTAGTTTTTAAGGGCATATATTCACGAGTTCGTGAGGTATGTATGAAAATTGATATTTAACAGTAGTTTAACATTGAAACCTACTTACCTGTAACTGATCAAGGCGCGAGTGCACGCCTCCATCACTCATCAATCCAATAAGGTGCAAAGTGTTATTTGCAAAAGATTCCTTAATATAATTAAAACCTTCATCTTCATAAATTTTTCCAGATGCAAGAGCATTATCAACAAGTTTTGCACTAGTAGAATAAATATACTCTTGTTAGTAAATAATAATGGCAATTACTCAATTAGATGATAGACAAGTTACAGTTTAGTGACAATGCATATGATTAGCACATTTGATTGTCAAGCTTAATTTCTTATTATACTCTTTGATAACAGATGCAATATTTCATTATTCAGCAAGATTTAGTCTGAAATCAACTACCAGTAACATAAAACAAAACATCAAATTGAAAAATGAAAGGGAGTTAATAAAATCACCCTTGAGCAAAAATTCGTCCGGAACCAAGAGCATTATGTCCGACTTCACTGTTCCCCATGTCATCATCTGTGGGGAGCCCCACGGCCTTACCATGCGCCTTCACCAATCTCCATCGATCAGGGGCAGTCTGTTGACAACATATACCAAATCATTCTCTAGTGGAAAATTGTATCTTAATAATCTAAACCACGATCCATTGACCTATAATAATTCATACCTACAATTTAACCAGTAGCACTCCTAACTTTCATTTCCGTTAATAAAATTAATCCCACTCGCATAGGTATCAAGGCCAGCTTTACATTCTATTTTCACTCGGTTTTGCTCATAATCATGACTTTGAGAGAAACCGAGTGGAATTTATATGTATATATGTGATGTTTTTGCGATTGTGATTATCCTTATCAACGCAATTGAAAGTTAATAATATTATTACAAGTGTAATCTCACACGCACACTTATCATAATTTACATATTATTTTCACTCAGATTTTGCTCATAATCATGATATTGAGTGAAACCGAGTGGAATTTAAATGTAAATCTGTGATGACATATCGTATTTTGGATTATTAAAATCCAATTATCGACCGATTAAAAAAAAATCAAAATCAACGGTTTCTGAATTCACATGCGATCATGATGAAATAATATCAAATCTAACAAGAATAATAATGAGTAATAAAATGCTATATATATATATATATATATATATTACTCCGTATTAATATAAATAGATCGATGAATTGAAATGAGATCGGAGAATAAAATAAAATGGTACGTTTTTGAGAGCATCCATGGTAGGCGTGTCGGCGACATGGATGCAATTGTATTGGTTCGGCGAGGCTTCACCCCAACCGTCCAAAACCACGACGGCAATCGTCTTTCCTTTCGGTAGTTTCGGGTGATCGGCCAGTTTCCAATTCGTTCCGGAGGATGCCATGATTGGTTTTCGTTTGTGTTTGTGTTTGTGTTTCTGAATGAAAGAAGAGCATGGAAATTGTCTAGTGATCACGTCAAACTACGTATTCTTGTTTAATACTCGTCCTTTGCCTTTGTTTCTTTTGCAAAATCGGCCTATAAAATAGGCTGATTGAAGAATTAAGCTATTCTTTTCCTAATACCCGGTTTCGGGTATGATTGGGTATTGAAAAATCAGGTATTTAGAGAAATCGGGTAGGGTATTGAGAATAAAAACTCACCCCTATGTACCCAGGTAGGGTATAATCGGGTTCCTTTATAACCGGGTACATGGCCGGCTTAACTAATATGGGGGCCTAAATCGATACAAGATTTTTAAGGCCTTTTCATAACAACTGTTAAGAAAAAAAGTTGATTATAAAACGTAACAATAATTTTTTTTTTGGGTCAACCCATATTTTCATTTCAAATAAAATGATTCAATTACAATAAAAGAGGCAGGTAAGCGGGCAACAATAATTGATTATTACAAATTTTGAACTCGTAACCTATAATTTAGTAACAATCAAGCCTACCACCACATCAATACATTAATTTGAGTTTATTTTACTCATTATAATATATCTATATATAATGTTTTTTTTGGGATTTTGAGGCCTTAACTGAGTGTGGGCCTAAAGCCCTAACTTGTTTTCGTTGTCTCACGAGCCACCCCTAAGTCCGGGTATAAAAACTCATGTATTGTTTCAGGTATTAGAAAATTGGTATCGGGTATCGGGTATAACCGTGTATGGGTATGTTGTATGACTGGTTCCGGGTATTTACGGGAATGAATCGGGTATGGTTACGGGTACGAGTATTGAGCTCAAAATGCATACTCTATCAATACCTTACGAGTAGGGTCGGTTCTGGTTTTGGGTATAAAATACCCGGGTATAAAAAACTGGTTCAGGTAATCTTTGTAGGGCCTGGTTTTAGGTACGGTTTTTTTTTTCACCTCTAAAGCTCATTACCACTGTACCACTTGTCTTGGACTCCTGGGCACTATGGCGGACGGGTGTATTCGTGAGTGGGGGTTAGTCACCCACTCAAATTTTCAATGGATTTTAAATATATTATAATTTTTAGTGTTAATTTTGGTTAAAGAAATTTAAAGCCCCTTTAAGTTTTTTTATTCGGCTCCATACTCTTTCTCCGAAGTCTTAGCTCGTCCCAATAAAATGAGAACAAGCCCACTCCTACACTTCATATTTTCAACGAGTATTGATAGAATTAAAAGAAACCCGTAAAATAAGAAGATCTTAATTCTTAAACGTAGAACACGGCTAACGGTTCAAGCTTCAAGTGACCATCCAAGTTCCAATCAAATCATGTTCACAATACATTTTTACATAAATGAAAAAAAGGAAATCAGATCGTATGTATTATCTTAATGCAAGCCTTCTTGATTTCTTTGTCTTATATATTAATATAATATATCATTGGCTTTTTAATATATATTGTTTGGTTTTTGATCTTTTACTACTTGAATTTTTGTTTTACGAGTGCTATGGAAATTTTTTTAAACCAATCTTCGGACCTATGTAGTTGATCTAGATAATCTTACGTGGCATCCCGATATGTAAAGAATTTTGGATTACCACACAGATCAAAGAGATGAGATACGAAAAAAGTATTGGATTAATAAAACACTTAGAGGGCAGTTGCCATATATATTTTGTTTTGTAATATTTAATGAGGTCTACTTTTAAATTGTTGTGTTGTGTATTTTTATTAGTTATAATCCCCCCCCTCCCCCGAGTTAAGTCATAAATGTTTGGATCCGTCACTGATTGGGCATTCGAAATTACATTATTATTCAATAAGAGCAAACAAGCCTGCAGCCCATTCACTTCAAACTGGACTGAGGGAAGGTGAGCCCACTCCAACTTCCAAACCGTGACCTCCTCCCTAAACTTGTGTTAACTATCACTGATATGCTATTGAGTTGAGTGTGACATTTTTCTTGGTCGTGCGCTTTAACCTTTCATTCATGCCTATCACATATTTAATTTTTTTATTTATTATCTTTTATTATAAGTTTCAAAATCGATACATGTAAATATCAGTGATGCTTACATTCCAACATTCTAGCTTTTAGAAAAGTACCAATCACATCTATAGATTCTAAACCTTTTCTTCTTCAAAACACGTCTTGCATATCGTTCGCTCATTTACCTTTGTTTATATTCGTTTGTTTATGTCCGTTTACTTTTGTTTCTTTGTATATTCATTCAAGTTTATTTATTATTTATTGCTAATGCTTTGCTAAATCATCTAATGCTACAACTTTAATTGAATATTATTGTCTATTTTCAACTTGTGATCACTTATGTTCCTTTGTGTTTCTGTTTATTTGTATGTTGGTTTGTCTTCGTTTGTGTAAATTGTGTTCGCTTATGTTCGTCTAGTATACTAACAATCAAACACAAATATTTTTCTCTTCTTCAAACAAACAAGAAATGTTGTTCAGTCACGTGTCCTTTAAAAGTAGTGTGAAAGTGTCGAGTCTGTTACAAAATCTTAAAACTCATTCGAGAGTATGTTTGTGCTAATGAATCGGCCATGCTAATAAAAGATCAATAAAGAATATCTACGAAAATAAACTATTATATCTCATGTAATTATTGTAAAAAGAAAGTTAACGTCATTCATGATTTTTAGAAAGAAGTTGTATATAAAAACGCAACTAGCCACAACCTTTTCTTTTTTAAGCAATGTATGATGTTGAAATCAGCACGCTTGTTAGTTAAGGTATGATTTACTTGTGGAATAAAAAACAAAGGATAAAGTTAGCATATTTCAGGACAATGGTTTAGAGTGTGGGGTTCCTTCATATCCCAAAGTGGTTTGGAGATATTTTGTTGAGCTAAACTTTTAAAATTAATTAGCAATTTATATAGATATATAAATTACTTTTTGGATAAATAAATTGGTAATTTAAAAGTTTATAAATACTTTTTGTTTTTTAATATGAAAAACTAGACTCAGTTGATTCGAGAAGCTATAAAAACATGTTAACCATGAAAAAAATTTTCCAACAAAATAGTGATTTAAATAACCGAGACGTGTTTTTATAGTTAGCATGCTCTTACAATGTCGCAACATAATCATTTTTCCTTGATTATTTTAGATCGCAACACATTTGTTTCACAAAGCATAAGGGAAAGAAAATTAGAAATTTTCAAGTCCATGATCCTGTACTTTACGGGTCTAGATTTATTTTAAGAATTAAATCTTTTAAAAACCGTATTAAAAATTTCACTATTTATTTGAATAAGGTGAAATTTTAACATATTGAACCTCTATTTTATTTTTCCAGATGAACAAGTTGAAAAATTAACTACTTATGTGAGAGTTACCTTAATAAAAAGAAAAAAAAAACTTTTTAGATAAAAAACTAAACACTTAATTTATATAATTATATTCAAAAGATCACAGAAATATTAAATATATTGTAAACTCGTAACAATCACCAGAAGCCGATACAAAACTAAAAAAATTACTTATATCAAAGTTCAAATTGAACATAAAGAATAAATTTTATTTATCTTTACATATGAATTTTTAACTAGGTTGGGCTAAAAGGTTTATTTACGTATGTTAGGTTTTCTTCTAAAGATAAAATAAAGATAATCGGGTTGATCAATATTTAACAAAATAATCCATCCAACAAAAACTGGGAATAAACGGAATATATAATATTAACAATATCAAACTTCATTATATATAGATGATGATGGTGATGCTGATACAAATAAACATCATACATACACCAATCTGAGCTTGATTTTTTATATAAAAACCAAAAAACCAAGCCTTCAATCGACCAGATTTCAAAAACAATGCATCAAAATTAATTCATCTGATCTTATTAATATTCACATTGGCTATTGGAACATCTGATTGAGGACAATGACCAGTGCCATTGCAACGGCTGGATCAATCTCCGGTTGTACGGTCAGACGAAACACATCTCCGCCAAGTCTCACACCTCCCACTGCCTCCTTCCGCTTAATTTCCGCCACGTGCCGCCGCTTGTCGTCGTAAACAACGCATGATCTCTGCGTGTACGATCCTTCAATCTCGTAAATCACCTTCTTCATTTTGGAACCTGTGATGCTCACGTGTGCTAATGACTTTTTGTTGAGGAGAGTCAGGTGCTTTGTCACCGTGAATCGATGATTCACCGCCGTGTCTCCGTCGTACACTTGCCAATTGTCCAAGAGACTTAGCCTCTGCCATGTTAAATTGTTAATATTTAGCAAAGACACTCGTAATCAAGATCCACGGGTTAAAAAGCTTAAACCGAGTGAAACTTAAATGAGCTTGAGTCTGAGCAAAAGCTTAAAAATCAATTCGTTTAATAAACGAGTCTAAACCCAAACTTCAATTTCTTATATTTGTATTATGTATAAAGTTATAATAAAATTAACAAACACATATTATGTAATATATAATACTTACTTAAAATGTACATAAAAAGCAGTTGTATGCACAAAATAATTCGTAAATAATAAACTAGCCAATCCGAGCAAAATAAAATCATATGTAATAAAAATCTAACATGTCAATGTCAATATATAACAAAACTAAAATCAAATAAACAATACATTTTTTTTTGGATTAATTTTCAAATCATAGGTAACTAAAAATCTAAACATATCAATATATAATAAGAGAAATTATCAGATAAGAAGTTTGGTTTTCCTAAGAAGGCTAGGAAGGATGGTATTTTAGTCTACTATCTTAATATTGAAACTCACTTAATTTAATTTCAAAAACCTACTTAATTAAAACCCACTTAAATTTTCACTCATCTCCTACAACTATCACCGCCCACCGCTACCACCTTGCCGAAAAAGTCTTCTGAAATTTCGCCGAAAAATAAAACACTATGAAAAAGACAAAATATAAAAAACACAATGGAAAAAACACTATAAAAATAAAAAAACACAATGACAAAAACACAATTAAATAACACAATGTAAAAAACACTATGAAAAATAAAACACACTTTTATAACACAATTTTGTAAAACACAATTATGATAAAACACACCTTGTAAAAACCCACGAATTTTTTTTATTTTTATAAAGCAATATGGTACTCAAATAAAATATAAAAAAACACTCGTTTTTATGGTGAAATTGTTTTGAAAAAAAAATGTTGTATAAAAAAGTTATGGACGTTTTAAAATGATGGGAGAATTTGACATGTGCCTTTGTGGTGAGAGAAAGTCAACAAATGTGTTATCCATATTATGCCCTTACCATTGTTTTACACTTAATGATCTTTCTAATCTAATCTCAACCATTCAATTCTCAAATGAATTGACAAGATTATTTCCTATTCTTCCTAGAAAAATTAATATTCTTGTTATAACTCAACCCATATATAATAAAACTAAATCAAAATTAAACAATACATTTTTCTTTTTGATTTGGAAAACTAGAAAAATTAAGCAAACCAAAAAAAAGTTTAATAAAATAGTAAATAGATCATTAAATATTTAGAGAAAATTATCATACAAAACTAGAAAGTAAATTTACGTGATAATTGCGTGAATTAAATAGCGTAATTATATACACAAATAGTGTATTAGGTAATTACGCACTATCTATAATTACACTATATCGTATATACTATTAAAATGCTCGATTAACACGTTTAACAAGTTAATTTAATCTAAATATTTAAAAATAATGAATTACACCTTGCGGCGAACGGTGAGAAGAGAACGGCCGGCGGCGTCCATGAGGACGATCTCAGCCTTAGTTCCGGCGGCGTAGTTATCGACTCGATAAACGAGATTGCCATTGGAATCGAAGACAGTAAAGCCATGGCAATTGAATAGCAGAGACTTCTTCCAAACTGTGAGGACAATCGGGTTGCAAGCACCGGAGACAGTGGAGGAGAGTGGTTGCAGGATATGTGGAACGACGGCGTTTGGGTAAACCTTTGCCATGACTCTGTTATCTTTGATGACAGAGGAAATGGTATAAAGGTTTTAAGGATAGAAGGTGAAGGGTGGTTGGTTTTATAGTCTCACCAAGACTACCTATTATTTATTATTGGTTATTATTTGTTATAATAATTTTATTTTTTTTATTTTTATTTGTAAAAAGTTTATTTTTATTTTGATGTGACTAATACTCGGTTGATTGGTTGACCGTGTAGTCTTACGTGTTTAAAACTCTTTTTTTTATGTAAATGTTTTTATTATATATTTTAAATTTAAAAATGGAATATTAAGTATTTTATAAAAATCAAGTTATCTTTGTTTGAAAAACTTCGAATTATCAAAATCCTATATCAAATGTTTAAGCTATCTTACCCACATCCTTTTATTTAAATTTTAAACTCCTTCAACCATTTTCTTTTTATTAATTTATTTCTTTTATAAACTTTAAATTATTTTAAAACGTTTAGTTTACTTTATAAAAACGTAATGCAAGGTTCCAAAGATGTGGTGGTCACATTTATCAATAATCAACGTAGTTGTTATAAAACCTGGTTTTACAAATTCAAAAACGGCTAGCGACGCAACTTATTATCCATACGCATACAATGTGCATCCATATTTTTTAAAATATTAATAAATTAAACAAACTCTTAATTAAATTATATATAAATGAGGACTCAAGAATTACATCATAAAATATGGATGGAAAATGATAAGGCACAATAGTTCTAAAAGACTAAAATATACTTGCGAGACTCTCTTGAAAATTCAGCACACTTGAATTTTCAAGAATTTTGTTATTGAAAATTTGCAATGGCTATTTTGTCATATGCATACTCTTTTGTGAGACTTGAATTTTCCACACTCTTGTGGGACTCAACTTTCATTGTTGTCAATAATTGCGTCCAAACATTAAAGCAAAAAACTTTTATGGTTAATTTAAATAACTTGGTGTTATGAGGGTGAGTGAAATTTGGGGTTGGATAGTTGTTGGTAGATAAGACGACAGTCGGCAAAGATGTGGTGAGTTGACATGGCCGGTGCCGTCCTTAATTAACTCACATACCGGAGAAAGAAGAATGTCACGTTATTCTTTCCTAACGCTCCCTACCCCCACTTAAGCTTTCTTAATTTTTTGTTGACTTGAGATTTTAAGACCATACATGTACTTAATAAATCAAGGTACGTAGTTGATTGGTATGAGTTCAAAATGTTATTATAATATTTTGTTTTATCTCAATTTCATGATTAGTTTTTTTTTTTTAAATCCTTGCTACTGTTAGTTATTGGTCATCGACATCGTCAAGCTAAGAATTAATCTTTGACTGGTGAATGTTGTTTGTTATTGACTTGTGTGTTACATTTAATATCCTTACGTTATATAATTCAAATGATATAAGTAACCATCATATGTAACCAATTTTAACTAAAATTGTTTTAAATCCACATATAACATGATATGTAATAGAAGGGAGATTGAGAGACGATGATCAAGTTAGAGGGTGTATATAAGAGAAGACAACATATATGAAAGTTTGAAAACAAATAAAACCAATGGTAATAGTTGTTAGAGATACAGAAAAAACCACTTGATCAACCTGTATGTGTTTTTTATTTTATATTTACATTATTGTCAACTCAATTTCTTTATATCGGGTCATCAATAATCTGATTCTTAGTTCGGTTCATATTTTTATTAAAAAAAATTGCATAAATGTTTGTAAGCAATGATAAGATACTATTTAAGTTTATTATTATATAAATAGGAGTATGATATTTATATAAAGAAAAAGACACACAATATGAACTAGAAAAGAGGTGGGAGTGGGGCTGCTTATCCACCCGTCCCTTCTAGACCCTAATGGCCAGTATCTACACTCTCCCATACCCATCATGGGCCCTTTGTGACATACTACTAGGTAAATATATTTAAATGACAAATAATAGCTTAAGAAACTATTAAAGTATTAATTAAGCAAGTATCATTAAGAGTTTAATGCAATGCTTTGAAAACTTGACCGGTGGTTAAGTTGACCATTTTGATGGTTCTTCGAATCGTCGGTTAACTACTAGTGTACCGACAAATGGAGACGTATAGCAATATAGCATCGGTTTACATCGATCAAGGATGGTTTTGACCGATTTATTTAGAACAGTCGATGTCTTTTATTCTAATTAGTTCAAGGAGTTTTAGAAAAGTCTGCGGATTAACCTTACAAAATATCTTTTATTTTAAATTTGAACCAATGGTCATATTTAATTAAATGATTGAACATATGAATTGGATACGACACATAACACACATTATTTATTAGACATACCAACCACTTAAAATCAAACTTTTCAACTAAAATATGACTAGGTCGGCATAATTAAGAATTTAAGATATCCAATACTGAATGGCACGTGATGTAAGATCATGACTAGATTGCCCCCTTCTACATCTGGAAGACCTTTCCCTGATGGGTTATTTTGGTCATTTAAAAATCATCGTTCTTTATCTTTAACATATAAGTTGTTTTTGTTTTCTAGTATTCATAGCATCGGCATGCATGGTGATGTTGAAATCCACTCTGTACAACACTATTAAAGTTATATATAGTAGCCCAAAAAAACGCACATTGTTTACCCAATCATGAAACCGTGTATAAAATGATGATGTTGTGTTTGAAAATATTACTGGATAAAACTTTTTATCCTTTATGGATAATATTTTGTTCAGTCATGTCATCAGCTTTTCAAAATACAGAAACTCATACAATGTTAATTTGCACGTTTCTAGTTGAGTCTCAATTTTAACCAACTTTATCCTTGTTTTTAATTTATTGAAATGAGATATTAGAAGTAAAGAACTGCCAACTTGTGTCCATAGATGTCTATATAAACAGATAAAAAAAAACAAATTCATCAGGGACACACACGCACCTAAGCAATGTGGTGACCGTCACTTTTGTTCGTGGTCTCCATTGTGGATGATCTTAGAGGTGTTTGAACGGTTCAAGTCTCTAAATGAGATAAGTGCATGTTTATTGTTTATGTTGACGATGTTATTATTTTAAAAAGTATAATACTAATTGGTGATAAAAGAATACAAACTTGTGATTAAGAACTAGTTAATACTTGTTATGATTTAAATAGTATATTATAACGTCACCATCTCTTGTTAATTACTGTACATCTGAAAACTGTAGGGTTATGATAAATTATTAAGTATAATAATGTTCGATGAAAAGTTGACTAGAAGTGCGCCCATGGGACAGGACAGGGGGTTAGTGCAACATCAACATGGCATGTAAACCATGTTCAAATAGTGTTGGAAGAAGATGCATAAAAAGTGATCATCCAATATGTGTGGTTCTTGATCTTCCCTATCCATGTGTTCACCACTTTCTATCATATCAAAGTAGATGGATTTACTTGTAATTAAGCAAAACTTCAAGTACAAGGTTAGAAGAGAAAATATGAAGAAAAAAAAATGTAACACGTCCCTTAGAGGATACAAAATTACAAACCAAGTGATTAACTGATTATTGTGACAATTTAGACGAAAAAGACCAAAAAAATTAAAAAAGGCATATTTCGGGTTTGAAAATAAGTTATGAAAACCATAATATGAAACCGGAGGGAGTGTCTCAACGAGCACCTAATGAAAAAAGTTTTAGACGACCACTACTCCAAGCTCAGCGGTCCGCTATGTGGCGATAATTAACGAAACACGGCTCTGACACGTGTAGCATGACTCGTTAACTGGTAGCAGACTGTTGTCACCGTAGCGATCTTCTAAGGCGAAAAATATACACACATGTCCCATGAATCCCCTTCGGGCAGTAGTGGTTCGCTACCGTATTCTTAGCTATCCACTACGGGTCCCAAGAAGACCTATAAATAGTGAGTCTGAGGAGTTCATTTGATTCATTAACAATTTCGAATTCTCACAACGTACTCGTATTCCCGATCCTCATTTGAGCGCTTTTGCCCGAATACTAGAAGCCAAAGTCACAAATTGTAGCTGCTTGATATTATAGTTTAATTAATCAATTGACTTGTCGATCAATATGAATTATAATAATCACTAATCAAGTCAAGAGATGCGAGGGTGCACATTTGTTTGAGTGTATTATGATCTTCAGGGCGAAGCCCCTAGCTAACGAGGGTTCAAAGGGCAACACCTCTTGTACAACGTCCACGGGGTGGCAGCCCCTGGCACGGTCTTGCAAGAAATAAAGTCACTGCCAGAGGTACGGAAAATATATCTAGACCTAAGGATGAACGTATTCAGTACCGGTACCTATTCGGTGCCGTTGGTACCAAGTTTTGAGTTTTCGATGTCGGCATGGTACTGTTACGGGCGTATGCCACAGTGGTATTTCCCGAATATTGCACGGAATACTGATACAAAATATTTCCAAATTTTGGGATCAAGATAATTAATCAACATAATATTTCTCTCTGCAATCAACGTAATTAATCAACCATGACAATTAAAAAGATAAAAAAGTTAATTTATTTTTATAATTTCTTTCTACTCTCTTGATTTATTCATACACATACAATTACTCCATACACTTAAGCTTCTTTCAACTCAATTTACCCACATCTTCAATCATCTACATAGCTTTATACCCATTAAACGCACACCTCTCGTCGTAGCATGCGCTAGCTTAATTAGTTGATGTTGGTGTTGGGCTTGCATGCGAAAGGTGGTGGGCTCAAACATGTCGTTCGTTTTTTATTTTGTTATTCCAATCATCTGTAAACTTTTGCTAACTGAGCTCAGCAAGAATAGCGTAGTGGGCCAAGACGTGAACTGGGCCTTAACCACCAAGATCCATTGTGTATTGTTAAGTTTGTGTCATGTTTCTTTTTATGTGTTCCGACTTTTTTCTTATTTTGTTGAAAAAAAAATAGTTTGCAAACTTAATTCTAAAATCTCATAAACAAGCCATGAGGTCAAGGGAGGGGCTTGGTGGAGGAGGTTTAACTCCGATAAGAATGACTTCACAAATTATAAGACGTATATTTGCTTTTAACTAAAACCAGACAAGTGCCCGCACGATACGGCGAGGAACATAAACATGCATGTTGGGTTTCACACATACTCATTCGAATGTTTTTGGTTTCCACTATACTTTTCGGGCTAAGTCTTTCTTTTCCTTACCATATATAAGCTTATGTAATATTTTACTTAAAAAATCTAAAAATTGACGAAAGGTAGTAATTACTAGAGGTTAGAAAATCAACCGGTTAATCGAACCGACCCAAAAACCGAACCGAAACCGAAGTTTGAAACCGATTATGTAGAAATCGGTTTGAAACCGGTTAACTGAACCGAAACCGGCCAAAACCCGAATAGGTCAAAACCGATCACAACCCGAACCAAAACCGATCATAAACCGGTTTTGACTTTTATTGACCAACAGTATATTCCAAACCAGTTTTGAGTTTTAAACCAGTTTGTGCACATCTAGTAATTAATAACCCAAGTAGACAATATAGAAAAGAGAAGGGGTGTTATATGTAACTTGACGATGATAACGAAGGAAAGAGGTGGAAACCAACCAAGCCAGTGACTTTGTTTGTAGTCAAGTCACAGTAGTAGCCACCCACTGATACTGGCCGACACCGTCTTTCCTCCACCGCTAACCACCTTCCACTACCACAGCACAACCCTAACCACTACACCACCTCCGGTACCATCGTCGGCACCGGAGAACCACAACGAACTGAGCTCCGGCTAATAATGAGATACTGTGCGATTCACTCATCCACGTCATCCGCATTCAAACAGTATGGGTAATTGCGGCACTCGCGAAGAATCCGCCGTCGTTTTAGACGCTCATCAAGGTTTCATTTCACCTTCATTATTATTATTTAATATTATTATTTACTTTCAGCTTAACTTTCAGATCTAGCTCACCTTTTGTATTAATATCTTGTTAAGAACGGTTATTTAATATTTAATTTAACAGTGAATCAGCTGCAATCGGTGTCCGGTAAAAATCAGGGTTTGGAGAAGAAGCACAGCCGGTCAATTTCGGATCTGAGTGATCCGTCAACGCCGCGTAATAATTTAAACGTTATTGAGGATTTGAGGAATAACTCGTTGTTGTATACTCATGTGATTGCTTTCACTTTGTTTGAGCTTGAAACTATTACCAAAAGCTTTAGGTCTGATTATATATTAGGTGAAGGGGGTTTTGGAACTGTTTATAAAGGCTATATTGATGAGAATGTGAGAGTCGGTCTCAAATCGCTTCCGGTTGCGGTTAAGGTTCTCAATAAGGAGGGACTTCAAGGCCACAGAGAATGGCTTGTAAGTTCCTCCGTCTTTGGTTCTGTATATCCAATAATGTACAATTATACTCGCGGTTTTAGTTGATATGAGTAATGGTGTTTTGTGTGCAGACCGAAGTTAATTTCCTTGGTCAGCTAAGACATCCTAATTTGGTGAAGTTGATTGGATATTGCTGTGAAGATGATCACAGATTGCTTGTTTACGAGTTTATGTTTCGTGGAAGCCTTGAAAATCACCTCTTTCGAAGTATGAACTCTCCTTTTGTGAACTATAGTTTGCTAACAACTGTATGCTAGTGGTAGTTTACTAATATCATTTTTATTTACTTATGTATGCCTGTATGGTTGTTACTCTGATTCTCTTAGCTACATATTATGTTATATGAAATACTATAATTTGCACGTCGAAAAAAGGTTTAATGGAGTTGAGGGTTTCAGTGGGAGCACCTCACCCTCTCTATCCATTAGGATAGATGAAAGGTTTTTCCTCATCCAACTGTCCTTGGACACCACCCATAGCTTTTTGCCAAGGCCGTCTCCGAGAATCGTGAAAAAGTTTTGGGCTGAAGGCGAAAACAAAAGTTGGGCCTCAAATTAGTTGAGTAATTGGGTTTAAACATTAAGAATGCATATTTTTTTTTTTCAAAAAAATATATATATTTCGGGCCTATCGGGGGGTCGGGCCAGGGTCAGTCGACCACCCAGCCCTGCTTCATAGCCGGCACTGGCTTTTGCTATGAATGGGATTTCTACTGGGTATGCTTGTGATACTGGTTAACAAAATTCCACTTTCCTTCTAGCTTTGGTGCTGCATGATTAGTATCTAGCATCATTAGCCGTGCTAGTTGTAACCTTTGGGTTCGGGCTCAAGCTTGTTCAAGCTCAGCTGCATTCAAGCTTTTAGCGAGCCGATCTCTAGTATTTCACGAGTGGCTTGACTAGTTTACACCCCTAGTTTTAATGTATATCTTCTAGACTATGTGATACGGGTCACGACCTAGAACTCGGCCCGAGCGAGAACGCAGCCGACCCGTTGAATGAACCGGATCCGAGATACGACTCAGGGGGGGGGGGGGAATCTGGATATGCAACAAAGTGAAGACCAAGTTGGATCATTATCTATTTTATTTTGTTTCTGTTTTGTATTTGAATTTCAAACTAGCTTTATTTGTGGTTTTTATCCTTATTTGTTTAGCTCGTACTTATCTCTAGGTTGGGTCTTTAAAACACCCTGGAGAACCATCTTTTAGTTGATTGATTTTTATTTTGAAGAAGTATTATTAAAGTTTCTCGTTCTTTTCATTGTTCTTCGTTCACTATCTTACTCGAACCGTATCAAGTGGTATCAAAGCCTGATACTATGGCCAGCCGCGTGTACAATACTCGCAGCACCAACCGCAGAGGCGGTGGTCGAGGTCCGATTGGCCAGCCACGGGATGACCGAGATGATGAAATCGAACGACTGCAACAACGAGTTCAAGAACTAGAACTGCAACTGGAGGAACGACAAGAGGAAACGGAATCAGACATCTTCGTCAGGGACGATGATACTGAGACCGAAGAGAATCCTTTTGGTCGCCTTCCGCGCCAACGAGATCAAGATTTCTACCTGGAGGATCCATTGAGGAGTCTGGGTTTACAGGTAGAAATTCCTGAATTCGAAGGTAAGACTCAACCAGACGAGTTCATCGAATGGTTGAGTACGGTCGAACGGATCTTTGAATTGCGAGCGATACCAGATCGTCTCAAAATCAAAGTCGTAGCAATCAAGTTTACCAAATATGCGTCTCTATGGTGGGACCACGTCAAGATGAAAAGGGCCCAATTGGGAAAATCCAAGGTGAAGTCAAGGGCAAAATTAAAAAAACTGTAACAAGCAAAATTTCTCCCAATCAATTACAGGCAAGAAGCTTTTATTGAATATCACAATCTGAAACAAGAAGGTTTGACAGTGGCTGAGGTCATTGCCGAGTTTGATAAGTTACGTATGCGGTGTTCAGCGGATGAAGAAGATGAACAAGTAATCGCTCGATTCCTTGGGGTGTTAAAACCTGAAATTGCTGATGTAGTTCAACTACAACAATATTGGTCTTTTACGGATGTGTGTAACTTGGCTCTAAAGATCGAAAAACAACTCCGTAATAAATCGAAGGGGATCCAGACCACTCGGTCTACCCCACCAGCTCGATCGACACCAAACCCAAGTACCCGAGTCACACCAAACCAGGTTCGAATTGACACCACTCCGGCCAGTGGGTCAAGTTCAGGGGGCACACGTATTGTCCGATGTTATAAGTGTCAAGGTATGGGACATTATGCCTGAGACTACTCCAACAAACACTTAGTGTCCCTAGTTGATGACCCGATGCCTCGGTATGACACGGATGGAGAAGGCGATAATTCCCACGGGGAGGAGGTTATTCAACCTGATCGAGAAGCATTGGTGGTTCAAAGAGTTCTTAACGCCTCCATGTTGAAAGGTACTGATGATACACTTTGGTTGCGTAATAACATCTTCCGAACAAAGTGCACTACCAAGGGAAAAGTTTGCATGGTCATAATCGATGGCGGAAGCTGTGAAAATATGGTAGCAACTCACATGGTTGAGAAGTTGGGTTTACAAGTCGAGCAACATCCGGAACCGTATCAGCTAACATGGCTTAAAAAAGGTAATATTGTAAAAGTTAATCAACGGTGCCTAGTAAACTTTTCGATTGGTGACAAGTACGCCGATGAAGTATGGTGTGAAGTAATACCGATGGACGCATGCCATCTGTTGCTTGGTCGACCTTGGCAATATGATCGCCGGGCTAAACACGACGGGTTTCGCAACACGTATACTTTCAAGAAAGACGGTGTAAACATCACGTTAGCACCATTAGACGCTCGGGAAACAGCGACAACAGCTTTGGTACTTCCCAAATCCGAATTCCTAGACTACACCAGGATTACACCCGTCCCGCTCCTCTTCGCGCTTGTCATCACAGAAGTGAACGAAGCTATACCCAAAGCACCCATTCAGGTACACCCTCTTTTACATGAGTTTAAGGATGTTTTTCCAATCGATATTCCACCAGGTCTACCGCTCACAAGAGAAATACAACATTGTATTGACTTTTTACCGGGTGCTAGCATTCCGAATAAGCCCGCGTACAGAATGAATCCCAAGGAATATGGTGAACTACAACGACAGGTCACAGAATTGTTACAGAAAGGACTAATTCGTGAAAGTATGAGTCCTTGCGCTGTTCCGGCGTTACTCGTGCCAAAGCAAGGGGGCACGTACCGTATGTGCATTGATAGTCGAGCAGTCAATAAAATTACTATAAAATACCGGTTTCCTATTCCTCGATTCGACGATTTAATTGACCAGTTACACGGGGCCTCGATTTTTTCTAAGATCAATCTGCGTAGTGGCTATCACCAGATTCGACTACGCCCTGGAGATGAATGGAAAACGGCATTTAAAACTCGAGACAGACTATATGAATGGATGGTAATGCCGTTCGGGTTATCTAACGCGCCTAGCACATTTATGAGGCTCATGAATCACATCTTCAAACCTTTTATCCGGCGTTTTGTGGTCGTCTACTTTGACGATATCTTGGTGTTTAGTCGTGATCACCAACAACACCTACAACACCTTCGTGAGGTATTTCTTGTTCTCCGGGCTCAAAAACTTTATGCTAATCGAACAAAGTGCCACTTTTTGACAGATGAGGTCCTTTTCTTGGGCTACATAGTGTCGGGTAAAGGAATTCGGATGGATAAGTCTAAAGAAGAAGCAATCACCAGTTGGCCGACACCAACCACCTTACATGATGTACGTAGCTTCCATGGCTTGGCGTCGTTCTATCGCCTATTTATTCGGGATTTCAGTACCGTTGTTGCCCCAATTACTGAGTGCCTAAAGGGCACTAAATTCACATGGACAGAGGCTGCCCAACGAGCCTTTGACGAATTATGTTTACGGGTCACTACAGCCCCGGTTTTGGCATTACCAAATTTCAGCATGGTGTTTCAAGTGGAATGTGACGCATCCGGCTCGGGATTGGGGGTGTTCTTAGCCAAGGTGATCGTCCCATCGCTTTCTTTAGTGAGAAGTTAAATGATACACGGAGGCGGTATAGCACATATGATAAGGAGTTTTATGCTATCATTCGGAGTCTCGAATATTGGCGGCATTATTTGTTGCCAGCCGAGTTTATTTTGTTTTCGGATCACCAGGCACTCAAGTATATACAAGGGCAGGGCAAACTAAATTCACGACATGCCAAGTGGGTCGAACTCTTGCAAGAATTCTCGTTTGTAATCAAACATAAAGCTGGGTCTGCCAATACAGTCGCTGACGCCTGAAGTCGTCGCCATAGCGTGGTAACAATCTTGAAACTTCAGGTCAATGGACTTGAGTTATTTCGCCAACTGTACCATGACGATCCGACTTCACAGAGGCATGGAACACCCGTCCCGCCCGACCTTATCATGAATTCACTAAACATGACGGGTACTTGTTTCGCGGAACTAAAATGTGTGTTCCGCGTTGCTCTCTACGGGACTCAATTATTTTAGAAAACCATCAGGGTGGTTTGGCTGGGCATTTTGGACGGGATAAAACATTGGGGTTGATCAATGACCGATTCTATTGGCCTCGAATGGGGAAAGATGTCGCCCGACTCATTAAACGTTGTCATACTTGTAGGGTCGCCAAAACCCGCCATACGAACGCGGGGTTATACACACCGCTACCTGTTCCAAATGCCCCATGGGAAGATGTTAGTTTAGATTTTGTTATGGGATTGCCCCGCACCCAACGCTTGAAAGACTCGATTATGGTGGTGGTGGACCGATTCTCTAAAATGGCTCATTTTGTTCCATGTGCAAAAACGTATGATGCGAGCAACATTGCACGGCTATATTTCTCTGAAATCGTTCGATTGCATGGAATTCCTAAAACTCTAACATCGGATCGTGATGTTAAATTTGTTAGCCACTTTTGGCGTACCTTGTGGAAGCGACTCGGGTCAAAACTACAGTTCAGCAGTTCGCACCATCCCCAGACAGACGGGCAGACAGAAGTAACAAATCGAAACCTTGGTAACTTGCTCCGTAGTTTTATAGGTAATAATCCTAAACAGTGGGATATGATACTAGCTCAGGCTGAATTTGCTTACAACCGTTCAAATCATGGTTTAACAGGGAGGAGCCCATTCTTTGTGGTGTACGGACGTAACCCGTTTACCCCGTTGGACCTTACCCCGCTGCCAGATGCTACTCATTTTAGTGAGGATGGAGCCGACCGTTCTGATCAGATTAAAGAAATTCACAAGCAAGTTCGTGATCAGATCATCAAACATAACTTGCAGTACCAAA
The DNA here is from genome assembly GCF_021521415.1 of Bidens hawaiensis. NCBI lineage: Eukaryota > Viridiplantae > Streptophyta > Magnoliopsida > Asterales > Asteraceae > Bidens > Bidens hawaiensis. The sequence goes on from NW_027492633.1 coordinate 169,353, forward strand.
CTCGGGCTAATTTGCATCGCCGTAAAGTTGTGTTTAAGGAAGGAGATTTAGTGTGGATCCATTTGAGACGAGAACGTTTTCCTGCTGGTAGGTTTGGTAAGCTGCAGCCACGTGCTGATGGTCCATTTCGAGTTCTGAAACGTATTAACGACAATGCCTATAAGATTGATCTACCAGGTCATTATAATGTGTCTGCCACTTTCAATGTCGCCGATTTAGCACCGTATGTGTCCGAAACTGATGATAGTCTTGAACCTCGGACGAGTCCTTTTCAAGATGGGGAGGATGATACGGGTCACGACCTAGAACGCAGCCGACCCGTTGAATGAACCGGATCCGAGATACGACTCCAGGGGAGGAATCTGGATATGCAACAAAGTGAAGACCAAGTTGGATCATTATCTATTTTATTTTGTTTCTGTTTTGTATTTGAATTTCAAACTAGCTTTATTTGTGGTTTTTATCCTTATTTGTTTAGCTCGTACTTATCTCTAGGTTGGGTCTTTAAAACACCCTGGAGAACCATCTTTTAGTTGATTGATTTTTATTTTGAAGAAGTATTATTAAAGTTTCTCGTTCTTTTCATTGTTCTTCGTTCACTATCTTACTCGAACCGTATCACTATGATTTTGTCATTAATGTAGTCCATCACTCCATCCACAATTAGGCCACGATAACCTTGATTTAAGCCTGGTTGAAAACTTTGTTTTTATTAACTTAGGGTTCTTAATTCTTAATGGTTTGGTGAGTGGGGATAGTGTGTAGTTTGTAGATAAACAAAGAATATTAAAACAGGCATCAAAGAGCCTTCAAACGCTTTAAATGTTTTTCTTGCATAGATTTTGTGTTTTCTTAACTTAATTGGAGTGCTTTATTGAGGTACTCAGAAACAAGTGCACCATTATCATGGTCAACAAGAATGATGATTGCTTTAGGGGCAGCAAAAGGCCTTGCCTTTCTTCACAATGCTGAACGACCTGTAATATATAGGGACTTCAAGACTTCCAACATTTTGTTGGACTCGGTATGTGGTTTTCACAATTGTGTAGTTATTTAACTTATTTTCTCATTTCTCATACCCTTTCTTTTATATTTAATTGTTCAGAATAGTTGTTTGATAATGGGAACTATGTATGTGCAGGATTATACAGCTAAACTATCTGATTTTGGTCTTGCAAAAGCGGGCCCACAAGGGGACGAGACGCACGTATCAACAAGAGTTATGGGCACCTATGGTTATGCTGCTCCTGAATATGTTATGACTGGTATAAATTTCTATATTTTCTGATAGCTTTGGTACATCATTTAACTCAAAATTGTTTTTATGTCAATAGAAAAGTTAACTAAATACATACATTTAAAGCTAGATTTATAATGAATTTCTAGCAACTGGTGCAGATATATTTGTACATAATAAAATATGCCATGTCAAATGAATATGAATATTATAATTGTGCATTTGACTTATTTAACACCGACTTCAGACCTTCAGTTCGTTTATTTTCTATATAGATATCGGTTTATCCAAATTCTATATTTTATATATAATTATTTTTTTGATAGCTGTAACTTGTAAGTTTTAATAATATTTACTCTGGTGACCATATATTTAAAATTTAGCATCCAAATGTCATTGGGGTTCAATCCTTGTTTTAATACATAACTTAGTCATTTGTTTTAAAATAATTAAAAAGCTTGGTTAAATGTTTATGATCTCTGGTTGTGTTTTATAAACTGCTGGTCAAATGTAGTAAATCAGTTAAACATGATATCGGTAAAAAGAAATTGGTTTAAGCCGTTTAATTTGTTTAAATACCTTGTATGATGTATTCAAATGCTTACGGTGTCCTGAATCATGTTTATTAAATTTATGCAATTTTTTAATCAAATTACTAATATTTAATACAATGCAGGACATCTTACCGCGAGGAGTGACGTATACAGCTTTGGAGTTGTTCTTCTAGAACTATTAACAGGAAAGAAATCTGTAGACAAAACAAGGCCCAGCAAAGAACAAAGCTTAGTGGACTGGGCCCGGCCCAAACTAAACGACAAAAGAAAACTACTCCAAATCATTGACCCAAGACTAGAAAACGAGTATTCGGTCCGAGGAGCCCAAAAAGCCTGCAGCTTAGCATATTATTGTTTAAGCCAGAACCCAAAAGCGAGACCGTTAATGAGTGATGTGGTGGAGACATTAGAGCCGTTACAAAGCAGCACCAGTTGTTCAAATGAAGTGTCGTTAGCCTCATCTTTAATTGGTGTGGGCCGGCCCATGGCTATGGGTAATCATCGGGCTTATCAGATGCACCATAAGTTTGTTCAGACTGTTGGGGCAGGGGCCGGTTGTAGGTCTGCTAACCCGAGTTGTTCTCCTGGACCGGCTGCTGCTTGCCGGGTTAGATGAGGAAATATGTGAAGTGTTATAACGTGTTAGTTTGTAAATTTTTGTTCTAAGTGTGTGTTTGTTTGTTTGGTTACTGATTGGGACTTGGAAGTGATGGTTGTACATGTTGATGTAGGTTGTGTTTTGAGATCTGTTGTTTTAAATGGCCTTTTGGTGGTTGTGTGAGTGTGAAACTGTCACTTGGTTTTTATTGCTTTAGTGCATCCTTTGTCAAATTTATTTGGAGAAAGGTTAAATTACCAAAATAAACATTTTGACAAAAAAAATTATCAAATTGAACATGGATCAAGTTAGTTTTCTTTTTAAACAGTTGACTTATGTTGACGGCTCATTCTCTCCTCGACAGGTGGCCAGGTTGGTGGTTTATTGGCAAAGATAAAACCTTAAACGCCAGTGATTTGGTGGGTTTAGAAGGTATTGGATAAATAGAAATTCGCCGTTCGAAAAAATAAAAATAAAAATCATTAAACTAGGTTATAATTATAAATTGAGCTTACAAAAATTCATAATATGCTAAATTTGTTTGTTTTCAAAAAATTATTTAAACAACATTTGCCACGTATTATATTTAAGTAACTATCAGTATCCATATATAAAATCTCGTAATCGTAATAGTATTGATTGACTATTAACATATATATTAAACTAGTTTGATCCTCCCGTGTAACGGTGTTTTATTCAAGTTTTTGTTTTAATCATTTATTATGTTATGATGATTTATTTTAATTTTTAAAGTAGTTTAGTTTTAATTTAATACATATATATTAGTTTTGTTATTATATTTTTTAGCATTTGAATTTTTTAAATTGAGATGTGTATGTTTTTTAGATTTTTAACGAACTAACATAAACAGACACGAGCATGTTGATTTTTTTAAATGAACAAACATGAACACAAATATTTGTCTAATGAAAAATGAGATGTTAATATAGTTGACAATGGTGGGTAGTATCGGAAGTTAACCGGCGATAGAAGATGATAGACCAGCAATAGAGAATACGTAAAGAAGATAAATTAAATTAGGGTTTAATGATAGTGTTTACCAATAAATGAAATCTTATAACCCATTTGAGAGCTATTAGGGTTTGGTAAGACCCATAACCCGTGTAAATTATTCTTTGATGTTTAAGAAGTTATTTCACAAATAAATTAGATATTATAACCCGTTTAGGAGTTATCCGGGTTTGGTGACCTGCAAAAATTATTGTTTGATTAAGAAAGAGTTTCATAAATATATGTTATGTTATAACCCATTTAAAGACTATCCAGGTTTGGTAAAACCCATACCCGTGAATTCGGGTAAAATGTATGAGAAATCTTCATTAAGAAATCAAGCAATCTGGTTGCTCTGGATAATGGGCGAAACAAACTGAGATTAAACCGAGAACCGAAGTACGAAACTGATTACATGTATTTTGGGTTTTAGCGGGCCGGGTCATCTCCATCTGTGAAAATCAGTATATCAATTCATACATACAGGTTCTAACCTAACCTAGCAATCTCCATCTGTCTATTGCATATCACATATTACATAACTAATATGTTTTCCGCTATGTGTGTGTTTGTGATTTTGAACGGTTTCTGACTGCTTACTTTTAATCAGATTAGGTTTACGATCTGTTTGAAATGTAAACTTGATTCAAACAGGTTTCTGTTTTTAACTTAGCTTTATGTTTTCATTATTGAACTTCATTTCAGTTTATGTTAATGATGATTATATTCGTTTCATATAATCACTAATTATCATACTTTATATCCCAATAAGTTATTACATATTAGGTCTTTTACCTCCAATTCATCTTCTTAATATTTAAATAATAAATAAATTACATACAAAAGAACATTTGTATATCACCAATAAAGTACAACCTTTGATATAAGAATAATAAGACTTTGATCCTGATAAAACTTGTAATATGAATGCAGAATATAATGCTTAATATTGATTTATAAAAGTTGTTAAGGTTCTGTATTTTATATTTGTAACTTGTAATATGAATATATTAAAAATGAAATGTTGATGCTTAACATTGATTTTTAGCAGTTATTAAGCTTGTGTATTGTATATCAATAAAATTTTGGTATTAAAAAATTACCTGCATTTGGTAAATAATGAAAATTAAAAGGCTGAAATTTATGAATTGTTCAGGGTATTTAAATAGTATATGTTTGTGAAGAAACACTAAATGACCCCGGCAGATTACGGATAATCTTAGGGTTAAGTAGATGTTTCCCACGAGGGTTAGGTCCGGCAAAGATGGTTGTTCTTCTCGACCTGCAAAACAGACACCGTGAGCTCGTCACTGAGAAGGGGGGGGGGGGTTCCTCCTTGTGACCACCCTCCGGCGTGAGAATCAGACTAGATTGCTCTGAATATAAGTGTATATTGAGAGAAATAGCTAGAGAGAAGATAAGATGATATAAGATAATGATATCGTTCCAAGGTGTTGGAGTATTTATAGCCGAAGGTAGGTTTCCAAGCAGGTACGGCCAGCTGTATAATATTCCTTTTTCCACCAACTACGGGCCATGTTCGTGCCACGATGGGAGTTGGTGGGTAGGCAGCGGCTGATAGTGACATTTTGTACTGGAGCGTGCTCCTCCTGGTACTATTGTCTGTGAGCTGTCACCCTGTGATTGGTTCATGGGTCGCTTTAGTCAGATCTTGTCTATTTGTCCATATCCTGGTAGGTATAGTACAAAAGATCTTCTGGAAGCGTACGGACTGGCTCTTTTGGGCGGGAATATTCCCGCCTTGCTCATTCCTTCTTCAGGTGACATTACTGAAGTATTTAGTGCCTTATGCGTGTAGCTTTACTGTTAGTGCGGGTAGCCTTCCCTCATGGCTTGCATCCGCAGCTGCGGGAACAGGCGGGGTACTGTACCACTGGGAGGCTTTCCTGCGGGAACAGCTGGCTTACTGCGTGTAAGGTCTTCATCTCTCTGAGCATGGTGGGTCCTGCGGAACCAGTTGATCTTTGCGCAGACGTACCTCTAAGGTGTGTCTTGCGGGTCCAACTGGGCTTTGCGGGGACCTACCTCTTCTGTTTGAATCCTAAATTATGAGATACATCTTTTCATGTTTGCATTTTACTGTTAATGACGTCTTCTTAGTATCAATAGCTTTTTGTGGAATATTTCTATGGCTTTTGTTAAAGATGTAATCTTTTAAGGATGTTCGTTACAATTCATATAGAATACTTTGTTGGGTCTCCGTACTGATGTTAACAGTAACCACTTTTTGATGTTTTTGAGGTTAGTTATGTCTAAGACCATAATATTTATCAATAGGGAAGCTGAATTTACTTGCACAGATGCACAATTTCTGGTTTGGAATTTGGCATTTGCTTGATGTTTGGTTTTTCTCAGCTAAATTGATCGTTGTGTCATGATCTGAATCTTATCTGTTGCCTTGAAGCTACAGGGTTGGAAAAATATGTCATTACTAAATGAGGTAGGTTTTACATATAGGATCATGATGATTATTGGCTGAGCAAAGCATAAGGGCATTATGGCAACTTCATGTTTTGATAAAAAAGAGCAAAGGGAGTAGAGAAGTGGAAGATATAAAATGGTGTTGTAGGCTTGTAGCAACATATAAAAAAACTCTGGTAATTATATTTAATCCCCGTGGGTAGGATAATCAATATAGAATTACCTCTTTGTTATTTTACTTTCTAATAGCCGAACAAAATGGAATTTTGAGTGCTATCAGTGGTTATTGTAATTATGGTAGATTAATGCATCGATAGTTATTTTTATTTTTAAGTATATAAATTATGGTTAGGAAGTAGAATCTACATGGGATGTTATGAAAAATTGTTGTATGAGACAAATAAACATGATTATACTTTTTTTACTCTAAATTTGTTGTATCAGTAGTTATATGTAATTTTATGGTATGAGTCGAGAATGTTTTAGTTATTTATATTATTATTATTAACAATTTGCTTTTCAATCATGGTACTCGAGATAGGGGAGAGATTCATTTGACTTGAACTTAGCCATGTAAATGCTTCTTTTTTCAAGTAGCGTAAAACAAAAAAACAAAAGTCAACATATGAATTTTGTGGGTCATGTAATTTACAGTAGATTCTAAAAGTTTGCTTCAAGCAAAATAATACACAATAAAACCATTTTGGATTGGAAAAGGCATATTATGTTGCCTTTTCAATCTTAAAACATGACTTTTTAAAAGTCAAAAGATGACTGTTTTTTTAGATTGTAATGTGTGACATGTAATTTACACTAAATTTTTCAATCTCACAAAGATGGGTATTAGAGACAATGACGGAAGTTATTTTAGTTTCAATTTGCATATCATGAAAATTATGTTGAAAAACTTTTTTTTGTACCCCAAAACAACTTTTAAGTTCCTTTTTTCTTTCTTTCAAATGACAAATTTAGTGTTTTACCCAACTCATTAAGTCTAAACAAAGTTATTGACTAGCTTTTCGGTGGGCTCAATTGGTTATTATGATCTCGGTTTTAACTTGCTTGCTCTTTCTTCAGGTCGAGGACAACACTATCGGGTTTTGTACTATCCCAGTGGTATGCATTTTCATTCTTTTGTTTTGGCGTTTTCATTTTGTTACCCCTAATTTTATAAATAATAAATTTTCTTTGTTATTGGTTCAATAGATCTTGCATCAAACGATTTAGTATTCAACATGAACAAGGAGAATTTGAATATGCACTTGAATGATAATATTTCTAAATTCATAATGTTATATGGTTTTTTTACCCATTTATTTATATGTATTTCTTAATTTTAGTCTATGAATAGAAAATGTTTGTAATTATATACAAATTTTGTAACGTAACATGTTTGTTTGATTTTATATTTACCAACCCGGGTTCTAACCTAGTATATATAATAAAAGAATAAGTAGATATAAGCCGGCTCGTTTGATGATTGTTGTTTTGTTTGCCTATAGGGAATCGAAGGAAGATGGTGTTCTACTTCAAAGCGAGGTCAGAAGCTGGAGACTACACCATCTTCATGGGTCTTGACAAGTTTGAGAACGAAGAGCTCATCAAATACGGTTTCCCAGAAGACATTTGGTTCGTAATTTTATTCCATTTATTTATTAAAACATAACATAACATCTCTAGTAGCTACCCAGAATGATGAGATAGGAACTCTAGTAGCTAAAGACTTTTAAATGTGTGTGTTTTTTAATCACTACCAGCAGCCAGCTTATATGATATGTAGTTTTTCATACATGGTTCTTTTTTTCTAGTGCAGGTTCCATGTGGATAAAATGTCTTCTGCTCACGTGTATGTGAGGCTACTTAAAGGTCAGACAATTGATGACATCTCCGAAGGCCTTCTTGAAGATTGTGCTCAGCTTGTCAAAGCAAATTCCATTCAAGGCAACTCCATATCACTTTATCTTTTAAAAAATATTTTTGTTTACCTTCATCCTTAGTCTATTACAAAAAAATGTGCTTACAATATAAACCAGGTTTGATTCAATATTTTTGACTGGTCAAAACATCTTGTGCTACTGAATAATATATTAGATTAATGATATGTGTTACTAATAGTAGCAACTTAGAAAGTTGTAAACACATATTTTGTGTGCTTTTGACCAGTTAGCTAAAGTTTGTCATATTACTTGTATGACCATTTAGTGTTCAAAATTGACTCATATTCAAATAAATATGTGGGCCAGGCTGTAGAAACATGTGTGTATTTGCTGAATGTGGTCTTGTACATGGCAGGAAATAAAGTGAATAACATTGATGTTGTTTATACTCCTTGGCAAAACTTAAAGAAGACACCGTCTATGGATGTTGGTCAAGTTGGTTTCCACAACAATAAAGCGGTCAGTCAAAATTTCACACGTACACGTATTCTGTTTGTTTGATCCTTTGTTCTCTATTATTGATGTCTGTATGTATGTTTGTATGAATGTTCAGGTGCGCACTGTGAGAGTAGAGAAGCGGATAAACGAGGTTGTTAATAGGCTAAACCGCATGAAAGTTGAAAGAAACCCTGATCTGAAAGGTACTTTATTATCAAACTTGTAGGAAATCCGCGCTGCGGAGGGAGCATTGAATCGTTAAAAAATATTGGTGTCGAAACATTGATAAAAGAAAGCATGAGCTTTAAAGAACACGAAACCTAAATAACTGAAAAAAAATAACAATAAAGGAATAGAAAAAAAACATACAAAGCCAAAACGAAGACAAGGGCAAAAAAGTTAATATTCCAACTCCTCCAAATAATTTTTGACAGTTTGACTATATAGAGCCAAACAGTCTGTCATTGTATAAGCTGTAAAACGTAGCTAAAATCTGGTTTATTTTGGGTTGAATTCGATAAAAGGTAGTTAGATATCCTTACTCGTTTTTAGATATCCAAGTAAAACTTTTACAGCAGCATAGCCCATTGGAAATTTTAATATAACAAAGTTCTTGAGTTTAAATTGGTGTACAAAATAACACTGAGAGCACCCCAACAGTAACTTCTACAAAAAAAAATAATAATAAAAATTTAAAAGCAATCTAAATATCAATCATTAAAGGAGATTTCAGATTTACTTCCGAAGACGAAAATCGTGTTCCTCAAATCGATTGATTAGAGTGCCCCTTATGTTATCCCATAGCTGGTATTTTTTCAGTGAGAACCTGCAAAAGTCAACATAGCATTAGTGATATAGTCATCCTTATTACTGAAACTAATAAATAATGAATAAGACACAAAAGATACCATATGCTAGAGAATTCTCGCAAAATCAGATTCGCGCCTGATATACAGATTCCTTAATTTGACTTCCATGAGGTAGAGTTGTAAACGAGCCGAATGCAGGTTGGACTCGGTACGGCTCAAACTTGAACGAGCCCGGCTTGTTTATTTTAGCATGCTAAAAACTAGAGCTCAGCTCGTAAAAAGTTTGACCCAGCTTGTGGCTCGTCAAACCAGCTCGTTATTATTATTATTATATATATTTTTTCTTTAGTTTTAGTTTCTTTTACATGTACTCATATATATAAAAGATGATTTTTTTTGTTAACATACACGTACTTCAAAAGTTAAAAACTAAAGAATTTATAACATTGTATTTTGTTTGTTATTTCAATATATTTCATCATCATCATCATCATCGTACTTAGTAAATCCCACCAATAGCAAAGCTATGGTAGGGTTTGAGGAGGGTAAGATGTAGACAACCTTACCTCTACCCCATAGGAATAGAAAGGCTGCTTCTGGATCCCCAACTCGATAGTAGTTTTGCATCAAGCCTTGGACATAAGGCACATAGCACTCAACCATCAACTGATTGGTCCATGTATGGTTGTCTTTCGGCTATCAACGCCACCACATGATGCCTGATTAACCTTCCGCCACTTTTAACGTTATTTTCACGAAATTAGTTAAATAACTTCAAAACTAGTGCAATTTCACTTTTGCCCCCTGAGGGCCTACACATATATACATTATATGCACACACCACAAACAGGGCGATTTTCAATATATTTAAATGTATATATATACATATGTGTGTGTATCGAGCGAGCCAACAAGCCAGTTATAGGGCGAGCCACGATAACCGACTCGAGCTCGGCTCGTTTACAGACCAAGTAAAATCGGCTTGGCTCGTTTACAAGCAAGCTTTTTCCAAGTGAACTTCGAGCGAGCCGCGAGCTTTTTGAACGTCATATTGACCATGAAATAAGTCAAAACTAACAACCGTAAGGGGAAAAAAAGTTAAAGCTTTTTGAACGTCATAGGATAAAACCACCCATGTTCATGTTCATGTCCTTTCTGATCTCTGTCTAATAAAGTGAAAGGCAAAAGAGTAACATGAATTTTGAATCGGGATTCAGGGCTTTGTTTCACGTTATGCAATAGGTGGTCGTACTTCGAGCATAACATATTGTAAAATTCTTAAAGTTAAGAGTTTTGAGAAAATAACAGTTTTGCCCTTTCTATATGTATTTTAATACAATAAGTATATATATACTTATTCACAAAGTTTCATATATTTCCATTTTATTATAAATACATTTTATAAACTGAGGGACCATTATACCCTTCTTTTAATACTCTAAAGTCGCGTGTCCTAATGCAAGTCATAAGGTTGTTGTTATGCTAATTACATATTGTTGATGTCTAGCTGAGCGTGAATCGGTTAATGCGGCAGAAAGGGCAGAGAGGAAGCAGCTGCTGCGAGGCAAAGTGAGTATATACATACATCTATTAATTTTTATTATGTGTTTGTAATAAGTAAGATAGTAATTTATGTTGGAGCAGAAACGGCGAGAGGAAACGGAGAGGCTGGAAAAGGAGAGACAAGCAGAGGTGAGGAGCTACAAGAATCTGATGGTTGCCGACAAAATGACTTCCAATAAAGAGATTGCGTCGACCAACAAATCCTTGCAGGAACTTGAAGAGGACTTCATGTAAAACATCCATTAATCTATCTTCACAATACAACCAAAATCAAACCAAAGCGTCTTGAAAAAATGTTTCATAATCTATCTTGCTTTGTATGAATTTGCTCTTTGTTACTTGTTATAAATGATTGGTTTGTTTGAATCTTAAATTGACCATTGAAAGTGGCCTAAACAAACATAGACTGCACGCTTCCGAACAAACCCTCTGGCGTTTGTTCTTTCGTCCCTGTAGCCTGCAATTGAAACAACTATGTTTCTTAACACTGTTTCGATAATAAGATGTGCTCATGTGGATATGACAGATACAATATGCTCAAGTTTGTCATTTGAACAAATATTTTATGTAGACTGGATATTTGCAAAACTGTCTTTATTTAATTTTTTGGATTTAGCCTATGTGGCGGTGTAATTGTTTATTGAGCGTAAGGCGCTGTTCCATTTCGATGGGTGAGAAACAGAGGAGATTGATGGAGAACAATGATGTCATTGTTAGATCCCGACAGACCACAAAACGCATGCCAAATCCACAAATCATTTGAAGCAACGGCTTCGACCATGACCATTGGATAAGGATGATCACATCTCATATATTGGCCTCTCAACTCGGTAGTACACATTCTCCAAGTGAGATGTGTACAATCAAGGTTACCCAACATCCCAGGAAGGTGATGTCTTTGTGCATGTGCTTGATACAAAGCAACAATGTCGTGGCTAGTTGGTCTACGTAAATACTACTAAATACTCTTGGCTATATAAACTAACGACCCACATCACTGGAAAAACTGAAGCACGTGAGGTCCTTGCAAACATACATAAATACTCACAGGTAAAAAGTTGTTTAACGGCCGAAGTGCATTTTTGTGAGGCCGTAAAACTCTTTTTGTTCCTCGCGTCCGTATTCTATTGAAACCATTTGAAATTTTCTTCTATATCGGCTACAATTTTTAAAAATAAACATTTCGACAAACGAAACCTATCTAGGAGCATCTAAACATTTTGACACAAACATTTACCAAAATGAACATGGATCAAGTTAGTTTTCTTTTTAAACATTTGACTTATGTTGGCCTCGGGTTAAAGTGAGATGTGTTCAATGAGGAGTGTACCATGAATCTAAATCCTAAATTCAGTCTAATTCATTTTATGGTTTTATTACAAATTAACTAAAAATGTTTAGAATTCAAATCCATATTATTAAACTAGCCAATGGGTTGGTGGTCCATTGGCAAAGACAAAGCCTTTAAACGTCTTTGGTTTGGTGGGTTTAGGAGGTCTTACATTCAAGTCTCATAAACGACAAACGTTAAAAGAAATTTTCCGTTCAAAAAAAATATATCATTAAACTAGGTTATAAATCGAGCTTACAAAAATTCTTAATATGCTAAATTTGTTTATTTTCAAAGAATTATTTAAATAACATTTGCCACATATTATATTTAAGTAACCATCAGTATTCATATATAATCTCGTAATAGAATTGATTGATATAACATATATATTAAACCGAGAACCAAACTACCGAACTGATTTCATGTATTTTGGGTTATCGGGCCGGGTCACGATTTTGTCTTTGTTTATTGGCTCGATAGATGCTCACATATTTATATTTCTCATTTATTATTGTTATATGCGAGATTTATTAGGTATGCTTGTTGTGTCCTTTTACTGTTTTAGAAACACATTAATGGAAAGTGTTATCAGTTGGGAACTCAAATTAACTTTTTATGGTCGCAATTAATTATACATTTAACGACTACATAAATTCAACAAACCGACAATTAATTTTTAACAAAATTTACGTAAAATCTAATTTAGGTTATATTGACTCATTTAGTGCCATCATTCAAAGAATTTGTATATATTGATTCTTCGCCTCTCTTAATTGTGATATTTTTTGTCATGGCAGCCATGAAACACATTTCAACCAAAAAACTCTTTTTGTTGTTGCTCATCCTTAACATAATCAAACTAATAAGTTCAGGCAAGCCATCTTTGTTAATCTTGAGTTTTACACCTTAATTATATTATATCGAATTATTCTAGATTTGAATGGATTATCAAAGTGTATCTGGTTTTATGTTTTTTTCAATTATATGTCAAAACAATTATTATAAAACAAGCGGACTTTGAGAACACTTCTAACCTGTTCAACATACATGAAATCTATAGAAGAAAGCACGGCTGAAGATGCAGCGTCATTGCCCGTGCCTGTGCCAATTGGGGGGATCGAATACAGGACGTTGGCGGGTAATGGGTGGCTGGGAACGAAGTATAGTCCATTCAAGACATGCTATCAATGCAGGTGCTGTCTCGTGGCTTCCGATCCAAAAACCTGCTCAAACATGCCTTGCTGTTATAATATAAACTGTGCGCTTCCGAACAAACCCTCTGGCATTTGTTCTTTCGTCCCCATGGCCTGCAATTGTAACAACTGTGTTTCTTAACACTGTTTAGATAATAGATGTGCTCGTGTGCATGTAACAGATACAGTATGCTCATGTTTGTCATTTGAACAAGTATTATATGTTGACCGGGCATTTGCAAATCTGTCTTTACTTAATTTTTTGGATTTATGCTATGTGGTGGTATAGTTGTTTATTGATATTTTACTCCGTATACCTATTCTAATAAAGTAAAATAATTATAGACACGTGTCTGTTTGTGGTTAATCTTCACAATTGTGGTTAATCTTCACAATTTATTTTCCTCCAAAACTAATATATGTCATAGATAAATTATTATTCACTTTTCTTTTACACTTCATTAATTTTATATCAATAATATGATTCAAATCCATAAATCATTTGAAGCGACGACTTTGACCATTACTGTTGTATAAGGATGATCACCTCTCATATATTGGTCTCTCAACTCGGTAGCACACATTCTCCAAGTGAGATGTGTACAATCAAGGCTACCCAACATCCCCAGAATGTGATGTCTTTGTTCGTGTGCTTGATACAAAATGACAATGTCGTGGCTAGTCGGTCTACGTAAATACTCTTGTTGTCTAAACTAACGATGACATCCAAAAAAACTAAAAGGATTCACGCGAGGTCCATGCAAACATACATAAATACATATCGAAATTGTCTGGGGGGTCACCGGTAGCGAGTTGTTTAACGGCCGAAGTGCATTTTTGTAAGGCCGTAAAACTCTTTTTGTTCGTCGGGTCCGTACTCTTTTGAAACCTTTCGAACTTTTCTTCTATATCATCTACTATTTTCAACATAACGTTTCGACATACGAAGCCTATCTCGGAACATTTCTTCGGTGTATTTCGGGTTCTTGAGGAAGTAATCTTTCATTAGAACTTGGAATCATTTTTCGTGATCACGATCTACGAATATTCTTCTAGATGTGGCGGTATCTTCTTCTTCCGTTTGTCAGGCAAGATTATATAGAATTGGGATACTTCTATCCTTGGAGGATTCTTCGTCTTCGGGAGGAAAAGATACAAGAAGAAAATTCAAATTCATTTTTATGGTAGGAGTGAGTGTGTATGAATTTTATAAGAGTGAGTATAAAATTGGTTGGAGTAGAGTGACTGAGTGACTATAAGATTGGTTATTTTTAAAGAAAAATAAATAAGTAAATATAGCCGTTATTAACGGCTAGTCAAACGTGACTTTCATAAAAAAAAATGCTCGGATAAAACCAGTGGCGGACCCAGGATTTTTTGTCAATGGGGTCCCAATTTTTTCGGTTTACAAAATTTTTCGGGTCGGTCGTTATTCGGGTCGGGTCGAGGCGAGGAGCATAATAAAACACGGAACTATGGTGTCATTGGAAACGAGTAAGTAGAAAGAATCTAAATTAGAAACTAGATGAAACATACACTTTTAATTCATACCCGAAAAACATGAACGTAATCTATATATATGGTCTTACATAATTGACCAAAACATGAAAAAATAACTCTAACACAAATAAATGATTAATTATAATATACATACACAAGGTAAATAATAAAAGAATATGCAAAATCCATGTTAAAGCACAAATACCCTAACTGAATAACTAAGACTAGGATATTAAAAAAACAACAAAAAAAGGAGTATGGTGGGGCTTGAACCTACAACCTCTCACAAGTAAAACAAGGGACTTCCACTGCACCAGTTCAATCCTAATAGTATGGGTTCCAAGTATTAATTTTTTATGGGGTCCTTACAAAATTTAATATACCGTCTTCGGTGTCCCGGGACCCCGATCGGACCTATGTGGGTCCGCCCTTGGATAAAACTACCCCTCAAAATCTCACCATTGCAAGAGTCAGGGGGTGGCAACGGTGTTCACCGTGATGACAACCACTCGTGAGCCACTATCCGACCACGACTCACTCCACCCTAATTATAACTAACTTTTAAAAAAGAGTAAACTATGGTTTCCGTCCCTGTGGTTTGTCTAAATCTGCGGTTTTAGTCTAATAGTTCAAATTTGTGATTTTCGTCATTGTGATTTCATTTCACTTGCAATTAGACCCGAACACACTAACACCGTTAAGTTTGATCGTTAAACCCATTAGTGTGCCCCTCACATGAGGGGCATTTTTGTCCTTTTTTTCCCCGACTACACACCACCCCCTCCTGTGAGGTGGCGGGTTGGAGTTTAGTTTTGATGAAAAAGGACAAAACTGCCCCTTACGTGAGGGGTGTATTGATGGGTTTAACGACCAGACTTAACGGGGTTAGTGGGGTCGGGATTAGTTGCAAGTGAAATGAAACCACATGAACGAAAATCACAAATTTAAAATTATTTAACTAAAACCGCATATATAAACAAACCACATGAACAAAACTACAGTTCACTTTTTATAAAATAATAAAACTAGCTTCCATCCAACAATAATGGAAAAAGGAAGGATAAAAGTAAATAAATAAATAAGACAGAATTACAAATTTTGTCCTTTAAAATAAGACGAATTACGGTTCGTGTCCTTTTCTAAGTTTCCTTGCAGGCGGTGCACTTTAAACTTTTTTTTCCTATAAGTTTTGTCCTTTACGCTAACTGGGTTAGAAAAAGTCAGTTAAATCCCATCACGTGAGGCGCATGTGAGGGTACTTTTGTCCTTTCATATATCTCTGCAACTAAGCCCTGTATCACTCTCCCCCCTCCCTCTCAATCGAATCAATTCCCGGCGATTAAAAACCCGACAGTTAAACCCTAAACCCTCGTATCCGACTCGACTCAACAACCCGACAGTTAATACCTTAAATTGCACATCATTCTCAGAACTTAAACACGTAAGATGGATGATCCTCCTCCTCCTCGATTCTACATTCGTGAAGCTGATGAACAATCAAATGCTGATGCGTTTTATGGTAAGTTAAAACTTTAGGGTTTATAATTGGGTTTATTTAACTAACAGCTGTTTAATCTTGTTTGTGTAGTAAATAATCCACATTTGTTCACGATCAAGATGCACCATGGTGGCAAATTCACTAAATTTCCTGGACGGGTTTATAACAGAGCCGTTGTCCATTTTGTTGACATACTAGATATTGACAAGTTTTCAGTTCACGAGCTTGATCGAATCTTGCTTGAATTATCCTATCCTACAGATAAGGTTAGATTCTACCATTATGTAGTACCGGGTTCAGAATTGGATTGGGGGCTTAGAGCTTTGGGAAGTGATGATGATGTTAGGGGATTTGCTAAGTATATTGGAGCTTTTAATCAGTTAATGAATGTGTATGTTGAGCATGAGTTCACCTCTGTACACACATACTTCTGCTCAACCTCAAAGTTTACCATTGAAGAGATAACAAATGAGGAGTTTCTTGCAAGTGAGGTCGTACTAGATAAAGCAAACTCAGTTAAGAAAAGGTTGTTGTTGGAATGGCAAGATAGCACAATATGAGGTTGTTGTTCAAAAGGTAGTTGTGGAACAAGACAAACAGGATGCAAATGTGAATGTTCAAGAAGAGAATAATGTTGGTGTTGTTGAACAACAAGACCAGATTGATATATGTCATGAGGATCCAGAATTTGACCCTATGTTTGGAGAGGATGCTTTTGGCGTGCAACCTACAAATGAGGTGGAGATTGATTACAATGGTGATGTAGATGGAGGTGGGGATGGAGGTGGATATGGTGTGCAGCCTACAAATGAGGTGGATATGGATTACAATGGAGGTGGGGATGAAGATAGTGAAGATTCTTCAATTTCAGATGAAGAAAGTGGAGATGAGTCTTCAAGTTCAGATGAAAGTGGAACTGATGATAGTAGGGATTCTAACTATGAAATGAGAGATGAGAGTTCTGATGATGATGAACATCTAGAGGGTTGTCCAGTTAAGAAACCAAAGAATGTGAAGAAATCTAAGAACAAAAAGAAATCTAAAAATGTTAAGAAAACTAGGGATGGTGATGAAGATTCAGAAAGTGATTCAGATAGTGACTTCAACTATGAAGATGGTGAAACACATGATGTAGATGTAGATATGAGGGATTTCAGACTGCATACTGATTTTGAAGTTGAACAGCAGGATGCAAATTGTAGTTTAGAGGTTTTGGACATAGAAATGGATGATGTGATGTTGGATAATGATAGGATGTATAATGAGAAACAAAGAAATGAGGGGGACATGGATTATCTTTTTCATGTGGGACAAGTTTTTGGTACAAAAGCAGAGGTGAAGGATATGATCAAGGCACATGCAGTTGAAACAAGAAGACAAATTAGGATAAGAAAAGATGATTTGGTAAGGGTCAGGGCTGTGTGTGAAGGAGATATGGAAGATGGGTCCCACATGCAGGGGGTTGGATCTAGCAGTGCTAATAAAGATGAGGGACCAGTCCAGAAAAGTATTGGGAGTAGGGGAAAAAGGAAAGACCCACTTGCTATTAGATGCCCTTGGGTACTGTTGTTGTCATACCAAAAGAGAACAGCTTCTTGGAAAATTACAAGGTTGATAAATGAACATAAATGCCTTCAATCTAGGGAAATTTATGCTTGCACAGCCGGGTTCCTCTCAAACCATTTGGTTACTGATCTTCAAGATGACCCAAAGCTGAAAGTTAAATCCATCAAAGAAAGGTTTCAAAGGAGGTTTGAAGTTGGTGTGTCTGAGATGAAAGCTTATAGGGCAAAGATGTTGGCCCAGGGAACATATAATTGGAAATTTCAGAGGCCAATATGGGTTATTGAGGGATTATATTGAAGAGTTGAAGAGGACTAATCCAGATACAACAGTGAAGCTTGAATTAGAAGAATGCTCAGATCCAACATCTGAGACAAGACAATTCAAGAGGATATACATCTGTTTGGGGTCTTTGAAAAAGGGGTTCAAAGCAATAGGTAGGGATCTGTTGGGACTGGATGGGGCTTTCCTTAAAAGTGCTTGGCCTGGTCAACTTTTAACAGCAGTTTCTCTAGATCCAAACAATGGATACTACCCTGTTGCATATGCTGTAGTTGAAGCTGAAACATTGAACTCTTGGGAATGGTTCTTGGAATGCCTTGGTGATGACTTGGATATAAACAACAGATCCAAGTTTACCTTTATGAGTGACAGGCAAAAGGGTCTTATACAGGCTGTAGATAAGTTGTTTCCTTCTGCAGAGCATAGGTTTTGTGTGAGGCACATTGAAGATAACCTAAGATCACTCTTCAAAGGAAAGCTTTTAAGGGATGCTCTTTGGAAGCTGGCTAGATGTACATCACCTACACAATATGAGAGAGAGATGAACAACCTAAAAAACTTGAACAAAAGGTGTCATCTTTGGGTATCTAAGATCCCACCAGAAACATAGTCAAGGTCACACTTCTCTGGTAAGTTTTTAATTTTGTATCCTTTATTCTCTCATAACTTTCAAGTTTTGTCCTTTATCTGTTGTGTTTTGTTATAATAGGTAGAGCAATGTCTGATGTGTTGACCAACAACATGTGTGAATGTTTCAATTCAAAGCTGGTAGATGGAAGGGACAAGCCTATTATCACATTGCTGGAATACATCAGAGAATATGTGATGAGGAAGATTGTTACTGTGTTGAAGGTAATTGATAGGTCATCAGGGTTACTAACACCATATGCTACACAAATTATGGAGTCAGTGAAGAAGGAAGCAAGCAGGTGAATTGTATGTGAATATTTACTTGTCTTGTAAATGATGTGAATGGTTTACATATTTGGATGATAGGTACTCTGTGCATTGGAATGGTGAGGATCATTATCAGGTAACAGGTCCATATGGTGATCAGTGTGTAGTGAACATGAGCACAAGTACATGTGCATGTAGGAGATGGGAGATAACTGGGATACCTTGTAGACATGTGGTGGCATGTATTTGGGTGAAGGGTGCACATGACAGATCTGTTGGCAGGCCAGAAACATTTGTCAAACCAATTTACACAATGGATAGGTGGAAGGCAGTGTATAGCTACAAGGTGTATCCCATCAATGGTATGAGTATGTGGCCCACATCACAAGTCCCAATCCAGATCACAGCTCCTAAATTAAAAAAGCAAACTGGAAGGCCAAAGAAATCAAGGAAAAAGTCAGCAGTGGAAAGGGAAGATGGTGGTTCAAGGAAAAAGTCAAAGGTTGATGCAAAGGGCAAAGGAAAGGCTGTGGAGGGTGAAGGCCAGAAAGTGAAGGCAGTGAGAAAGACAAAGCCAAAAGGATCAAACACTTGTGGGACATGTGGTCAAAAGGGTCACAACAAGAGATCATGCATGAAAAATTTTGCAGATTAATGTGCCTACTGTTTGACTGTTTTTGTAGTTTTTATGACTTTATGGTATGGATATTTTTATGACTGTTTTTTCAGATTAAGTTGTTAGACTTTTTTTGAAGTTTTTCATGGTATGGATGTATTAAGTTGTTGTCTGGACTTATTTTAAGTTTTTCAAACACTTGTATGGATGTATTAAGTTGTTATGGATGTATTAAGTTTTTCATGTTTTTGAAGTTTTTCATGGTATGGTAATGGTTGTGCATAACTGCAGATGGATGGATCAGATGTTACTTATTTTAAGGGTTTGGACATATTTGCCCTTGGATCAGATTTTACATAATTTAATGGTTTGGCAGATGGATGTTTGTGCAGATGACTCATTCATCTTTTTGTGCATATGGATCTGCAGATGGATGGATCAGATGTTACTTATTTTAAGGGTTTGAACATATTTGCCCTTGGATCAGATTTTACCTAATTTAATGGTTTGGCAGATGGATGTTTGTGCAGATGACTCATTCATCTTTTTGTGCATATGGATCTGCAGATGGATGGATCAGATGTTACTTATTTTAAGGGTTTGGACATATTTGCCCTTGGATCAGATTTTACTTAATTTAATGGTTTGGCAGATAGATGTTTGTGCAGATGACTCATTCATCTTTTTGTGCATATGGATCTGCAGATGGATGGATCAGATGTTACTTATTTTAAGGGTTTGGACATATTTGCCCTTGGATCAGATTTTACATAATTTAATGGTTTGGCAGTTTTTACTTATTTGCCCTTGGATCAGATCAGATCATATTATGCAGTATTCATCTCTTGGTTTATGGATGTTGTAGATGGATGTGTAGATAGTGCACAATGTGCTGATTGTGCATGATGTGCAGATTCTGCATAATGTGTAGATTGTGCATAATGTGTAGATAGTGCACAATGTGCAGATTGTGTATACAATCCATCCAAAAGTCCAAAATAAACTAACCAAAGATCCAAATTAAATCCAAAATAAACTGATGATACATTGCTTAAAAGGGATCCAAAATTACATCCAAAATAAAGTCAAAATACATAATACTTAAACTGCATAAAGTCCTAAATTAACTAATAAAGTCAAAATACAAATAGTCAACAACTTCAAATTCAGTCAACTAGTTACATTTTCATTGCAATTACAATTGCAATGAAAATGATCCAACTAATGACCAATCTGTTCTTCATCTTCCTTGCTTATTCTTTATAACTCTCTAAACTTTGTTCAACCATGTTTTTCGATTTCAATAAGCCCGGTATAATCTCCAATGCCCGTTCACACATTGGTGGGTCACGCCATCCAAGAAAGGGGCAATCCGATGTCTGGAAAAGAGGAGAAACATGAAGTATAAACAATTGACTGGAACTTAAATCGAATTACACACTTACCATGTCCGGACAAGAGAAAAACCGACGACCTGGATTTCTATCAATCCATGAAGTTCGAACAACTGCTACCTTGCCACAAACACAGTAAGCCATCATCAATTGTGCCCTGGTATTTGAATTTCGCATCGAGCCCTAATTGATTGAAGCCCTAATTGAGTCGCGTCGGATACGAGGGTTTAGGGTTTAACTGTCGGGTTTTTAATCGCCGGGGAATTGAATCGATTGAAGGTGGGGTTGGGTTAAAAAGAGGGGGAAGAGTGATACAGGGTTTAGTTGCAGAGATATATGAAAGGACAAAAGTACCCTCACATGCGCCTCACGTGATGGGATTTAACTGACTTTTTCTAACCCAGTTAGCGTAAAGGACAAAACTTGTAGGAAAAAAAAAGTTTAAAGTACACCGCCTGCAAGAAAACTTAGAAAAGGACACGAACCGTAATTCGTCTTATTTTAAAGGACAAAATTTGTAATTCTAAATAAAGAAAGTGTTAGTTAAGCTAGTAACTAACTCAATCAATAAATGGATGAAAATGGGTCATGTTAACGGTATTAACTTCTCGTTCCATCAGCACCTCCAGCAACCCGAATCTTCTTCTTCCAAAATCAGCATATTCTCTTAATTCCTTTGATTACTTTACTTATAACCCACACACTATCAATCAACTGAATGCTCGTTTGATCGATCAAAATGGTCTCCAAATCCGGTCTCGTTCCAATAACCAGAGCCTTCCTTTCTTCTTACTATGATAAGCACCCTTTCCCTCCGCTTTCCGACAACATCTCTCGCCTTACTCAACAGCTCCGCCAATTGTCTGCTGGTCTCCAAGACGACGCTGCTCGCCCGCTCCCTGAAGGTTCCTTACTTTAATTATCAACTTAACTACTTATGATCAATTTCATTAAAATCCTGACTAGGCGCCAATTAGTTAAAACTGAAAATTTTATATATTTGAAAAGTTACTTATAAAATTCCAATCCAGTTAATTGTTAGTACCTACCTCATTGTCCAAATATCACCTAGCGAGTTCTACAACACTGACACACATATTTTTGGATCAATAAAATAAAAGAAAGTGGCCTAAGAAAGTAGAGGTGCTCAAAACCGAATCAGGTCGAGTCAAAGCTGGTCAAAACCGGTTTGTTAGGGGGAAAGGATAGGTGCGGTTAGAAAGTTGCTTTTATTCTGTTCGGTTTGGTTTGGTTTTAACTGGTTTTATTGGTGGAGGTCTCAAACCGATTACAAACGGACGTTTTGGTTCGGTTTCTGGATAGGACCGGGATCCCAAACGTTTTGGTGGAGTTCAGTTTTCCATATGTTGACATTTTATTTGTTTCAGGAGAACAATATTTGGTACAAGAAGAGGATTCACAGCCACCGCGTATAATCGATGAGAATATGTGGAAAAACCGAGAGCAGATTGAAGAAATTATTCTTTTGCTAGAAACCTCTCATTGGCCACAACTGGTAAGAAGCAAAGTCATCTAAATTATACTTAGCATTAGGCTTTCAAGATGTTTATAAATGTTAGTGTTCATTATTTATTATATTATTTAACCGTGAGCAGCTTCAACAACAATCAACACCTGAAGACATTGAACTCGCTCGCTTTCTTAAACAACTAAGAGAAAAATGTGAACTCATATTGAATATTGTGGTGTCAATTCAGTCCAAGAATTCAGAAAGCGTGTTCAACACAGGTTTTTTATGATCACTAATAAGAAGAAATGATTCTTGATGGTTTTTGATTTTATAATAAAACGATGATAATTGTCGAAGCATATGCAGTTATGACCTATATGCCTCAAGACTTTAGAGGTGCATTGATTAGAAAGCATAGAGAGTGGTCGGAGAAGAGTAAGAAAGCTCAGGTGGATGCTTTAATAAAATCTGGTGGAAGTATACGCGATCGTTATGCCCTGTTATGGCAACAACAAATGGAGCGGTAAGACACTTGGGTCTTTGTTTCTCGGGTTGAATATGGAAAATATGTTACAAGTATATATTATGAGCCAGTAACTCCAAACAGATCAAAATGTATGCCTGTCAATATTTGTATTTGTTCCTTACCAATTAATCACCAATTGGCCCTATTCTGCTCTATTAAGTAACTATATAAAGGTGCCTTTTTTTCTAATTAAATGTATAGTATACGTGCCCAGGAGACGACAGTTAGCTCAGTTGGGTTCGGGTGGAGGTGTTTATAAGACGATTGTGAAATACTTAGTAGGTGTCCCGCAGGTTCTACTGGATTTTGTTCGCCAAATAAATGATGATGAAGGGTATTTTTTTTTCTTGCCAAAATATGCATAAATAAATCCAATTTGGATTAGTTAGTATTCTTATTTTGAAGCCGAAATACTTTATATATATTTAGGCCGATGGAGGAACAAAGGTATTGCTACAGACCGTCTATGTATGCTCTTACAAAATTGGTGCTTAATATTCACCTTTTCCTCTCATTGTCATGGTGGCGCTTTGAAGATGTCAAATTGTGAGTACATTATATGTATATTTCTATTCTGTCTAACAACGAATTTACATTCGTATATATAGATACCATTTTTAAATACTTTGCATTTCCACATTTACTCGCTATATTACTATTTTGTTGGGTAAATATGATATCATACCATGTTTTGAGGGGATATTTGGAAATGATCCAATATTTAGAAGTCATACAAGTGATCTAACTTTATTTCTATTTTGCGATTGGTTTCGATGACTTCAACTATGCAGGCGGAAGCATCAATTATCTATCTTAGAAGAAGCGGTTAATGTCTACATATCTGAATTGGAAAGGTTCCTCAAATTCACTGGGTACTGATTCCAATTCCCACAACTAATGGTTATATTTTTGGCAATATAACTTTTGTTAAATTTAACATTACTCATATATGTGACATTTGTTTCATCTGAATGGACATCTAGCATATTGGTAGATTATGAAATTGTTTTATATTTGATTGATAGGGAAGTTTTTGCAAACTCTCCTTTCTTTGTGACAGCAGAGGAAGCCGGTGCAATAGAAGCAAAGTAAGTACATAACTTCACTCACAAGTAGAGGTGCACAAGCTAAACGGTTAACTGATTTCTAACCGGAAACCTAAGCGGTTAGTAATTGGTCCACCACTAACCGGTTTATACCTGGTTCTAACCACCGACTAGAAACCAGTTTATATTATTAATCTCTGAAACCGGTTACAAATTCCCTTGGCTTCCGATCCAAAAAACATGCTCAAACATGCCTTGCTGTTATAACATAGACTGCGTGCTTCCAAACTAACCCTCTGGCGTTTGTTCTTTCGTCCCCATGGCCTGCAGTTGTGTCAACTGTGCTTCTTAATTACGCTGTTTATATTCAGTTTATAAGATGTGCTCTTGTCCATGTAATAGATACTATATGCTCAAGTTTGTCATTTGAACAGATATTATATGTTGACTGGGTATTTGCAAAGCTGTCTTTATTTAATTTTTTGGATTTATATATGTAATGTGGCGGTATATTTGTGTGTTGATATTTTTACTCCATAAATTAATATTTTACAAAAAATGTTTATCATTCAAAACCCTAAATTTACTAATTGTTATATTAAATATGGTGCTCATGATTTATTTAAAATAAAACATTCATATCAATATTGTTATATTAAATATTTTGTATATAAAAATGATATTTATAATAAAATGTTGTCTCAAATTTAAAAATTAAATTTACAAAGACTAAGGTTTTATTGTAAAAGAAAAATAAATAAAAATAAATTATATTTTAAAATACAAAGAAAAATGACGAACAATCTTAAATTGTTGTGTTAAAAAAATACGAGAAGGGAATGCGATATTGTGAATATAATTTGGGTTTTATACTTGAAGCGAAATCACATTTATATATGTTAAGTCAAAAAATCAAACACATTTACCACTTTAGTGGAGTTGGTAAGCACGTTTGGTTTGATACATAAGGTCTTAAGTTTGAAACTCGTATCACACTATAACTTACTTTTAGTCATTGATCATAATATAGTAGTAAATAGTGACATGACATTTACTTGGCATCCTATGTGGAGTGTCTAGTTAAATGTCATGTGAACAAAACGTTCCAGAGAGAGGTATAACGACAAGGAACTGAGGTACGTCAAGGCTAACTATGTGGAGTGTCTAGTTAAATGTCATGTGAACAAAACGTTCCAGAGAGAGGTATAACGACAAGGAACTGAGGTACGTCAAGGCTAACTCTAATTAAAATATATTTAATTAATTATTTAAAAAAAAGTTAAATAAAAGAGAGAAAGTAACATTGATTTTGAAAGTTGAAAAGAGGTAAAAAATAAATTGAAATGCGGCATTTATTAAACAAAACGAACTGGCAAGATGCTGGGACAAACCAAACAAAATCAAGGCCGGACAAGGCCATTACAATAAATCAAAATTACACCAAACGGTTCATCAAAATATTCGAGTTTCGCTCGACTCTTGATCAAAAGAAATTCAAGCCTCTTTATCTCTTGTAGGATACAAGAGAGGTAAAACTTCTAATCGATAAAGATAGCTTCCAACACAAGTCTAAATTGTGAAAGGAAAGAAAGTCATAAAGAGAACTACTTTCTTCAAAGAAACTTGACGTTATAATTAAAAATTACTTCCACGCTAATAGTATGCCCTCTTATTTATAAAACACTTTCAAATGGATTATTCAAGATTTTCATCAATCAACTAACTAATTCTTAAAAATACACTTTATTTATATATATTATTAAATCATTTGTTTAGGCCGGTTTGAAAATGGATCTTCACCGACACGTAAGAGATATACTTCTCCTTTTATTAAAAATCCGTGAATTTAGGTCTGTAAACGAACACGAACATGAACAGTCAATCTAACACATATTTTGTCTTCGTGTTCGTTTATTTAAAAAGTGAATATGTACGTGTTCGTTTATGTTCATTTGTTTAAATATTAACGAACTGTTTACGAACATGTTTAACAAAGATAAACCAATATAAATGAACAAATGTAAATGAACACAAACAAACATAAACGAACTTAAATATACACAAATGAACAAATATAAAACCATTAAGTAGATTACTCTTTGAGATTATATTTAATTATTTTATTTTAATATGTAAACGAACATAAATAAACAGACATTGATGAACGTAAATAAACGAACATTCACAAGCATAATTGAACGAACAAAACACGTGTTCATGTTTGTTCGTTTATTAAAAAAACAAACATGAATGAACTTTTAACTAAATAATTCACGAACAATTCACCAGCGATCTGTCAGTTTACATGCCTACAAGAAATTCATTAATGACACTTGTAACTAACTTTTATAAAATAATAACACTGGCTTCCTTCCAACAATAATGGAAAAAGAAGAAGACTAAAGGCTAAAAGTAAATAAACAAAATTAACATACACAATAATAATAAATAAATAAAGTGTTAGTTAGTTAGTTAAGTAACTTAATTTTGAAGCAATCAGTAATGGATGGAAGAGGCTCATGTTAACGGTATTAACTTTTCATTCCACCACCTCCAGCAACCCGAATCTTCTTCTTCCAAAATCAGCATATTCTTTTCCTCCAATTACTTTATGCTGCTGATCAACCCGCCATTATCAATCAACTGAATACTCGTTTGATAGATCAGAATGGTCTCCAAGTCCGGTCTGGTTCCAATAACCAGAGCCTTGCTTTCTTCTTACTATGACAAACACCCTTTTCCACCCCTTTCCGACGACGTCTCTCGCCTTACTCAACAGCTCCGCCAACTGTCTGCTGGTCTCCAAGACGACGCTGCTCGTCCGCTCCCTGAAGGTTCCTTGCTTTAATTATTAACTTATGATCAATTTCAGTAGTGCAGTTGCATCATGTTGATCATCAGT
Organism: Bidens hawaiensis; assembly: GCF_021521415.1. Classification (NCBI taxonomy): domain Eukaryota; kingdom Viridiplantae; phylum Streptophyta; class Magnoliopsida; order Asterales; family Asteraceae; genus Bidens; species Bidens hawaiensis. Next base: position 196,163 of record NW_027492633.1, read on the forward strand.
TAACTTAATTATGATGTATATAAGTTGTGTAATTGCATAATCATATTCCATGTGTGACTGCTAGTAACAGACTCATATTTAGATCAACTAGATATAAGAAAGGATAAGTATGGTTATAAAGTTGTTTTTATTCGGTTCGGTTTGGTTTTAACTGGTTTCAATGGAGGAGTTATTAAACCAATTACAAACTGATGTTTTGGTTTGGTTTCAAACCGGTTTCTGGATAGGATCAGTTTCAGATCCCAAACCAGAATCTGAAGCTGGATCGGATCGAGTCAAAACCAGCTAAAGAACCAGTTCGGTTTAGAAACCAGTTTAGAGGGGGATAACTTTTGCTCTGTTTTGAGTTACGGGGCTCATAGTCAGTGTCCCAACTCAGGTTGAGATGTTTTATCTGGAGCTCCGATTTTGATTTTAAGATTTTCCCTCAAGTTTGTGTGATTTTGATTACGAGTTCAGTTTTTCATATGTTGACATTTTATATGTTTCAGGAGAACGATATTTGGTACAAGAAGTGGATTCGCAGCCACCACATAAAATCGATGAGAATATGTGGAAAAACCGAGAGCAGATTGAAGAAATTATTTACTTGCTAGAAACCTCTCACTGGCCAAAACCGGTAAGAAGCTAAGTCATCTAAATTATAATTAACATTAGGCTTTCAAGATGTTTATAAATGTTTATTTAACTGTGAGCAGCTTCAACAACAATCTACACCTGAAGACATTGAACTCGCTCGCCTTCTTAAACAACTAAGAGAAAAATGTGAACTCATATTGAATATTGTGGTGTCCTTTCAGTCCAAGAATTCTGAAAACGTGTTCAACACAGGTTTTTTTTCTTTTTTTTATCATTAATAAGAGGAAATGATTCTTGATGGTTTTTGATTTTATTAAAAAAACGATGATAATTGTCGATGCATATGCAGTTATGACATATATGCCTCAAGACTTCAGAGGTGCATTGATTAGAAAGCAAAGAGAGCGGTCGGAGAAGAGCAAGAAAGCTCAGGTGGATGCTTTAATAAAATCTGGTGGAAGTATACGCGATCGTTATGCTCTGTTATGGCAACAACAGATGGAACGGTAAGACACTTGAGTCTTTGATTCTCGGGTTGAATATGGAAAATATGTTACAAGTATATATTATGAGCCAGTAACTCCAAACAGATCAAAATGTATGCCTGTCAATATTTGTATTTGTTCCTTACCAATTAATTACCAACTGGCCCTATTCTGCCCTATTAAGTAACTATATAAAAGATGTTATTTTTTTCTAATTACATGTATAATTTGCATGCCCAGGAGACGACAGTTAGCTCAGTTGGGTTCGGCTGGAGGTGTCTATAAGACGGTTGTGAAATACTTAGTAGGTGTCCCGCAGGTTCTACTGGATTTTGTTCGCCAAATAAATGATGTTGAAGGGTATTTTTTTTCTCTCCAAAGTATGCATAAACATATCCAATTTGGATGAGTTAGTATTCTTATTTTGAAGCTAAAATACTTTATATATATTTAGGCCGATGGAGGAACAAAGGCATCGCTACGGACCCCCTATGTATGCTCTTACAAAATTGGTGCTTAATATTCACCTTTTTCTCTCTTTGTCATGGTGGCGCTTTGAAGATGTTAAATTGTGAGTAAAATGTTTGTATATTTCAGTGTCTGTCTAACAACCAATTTACATTCGTATATATACATACAATTGGTAAATACTTACATTTCCATATTTACTCACTATATTACGATCTTTTGTTGGGTAAATATTCCAATATTTAGAAGTCATACGAGTAATCTAACTTTATTTCTGCTGTGGTTGGTTTCGATGACTTCAACTAATCAGGGAGAAGCATCAATTATCTATCTTAGAAGAAGCGGTTAATGTCTACATATCTGAATTGGAAAGGTTCCTCAAATTCACTGGGTACTGATTCCAATTCCCACAACTAATGGTTATATTTTTGGCAATATAACGTTTGATAAAATTTAATATTACTCGTATATAATGACATCTTACATATTGGTAGATGATGAAACTGTTTTATATTTGATTGATAGGGAAGTGTTTGCAAATTCTCCTTTCTTTGTGACAGCAGAGGAAGCTGGTACAATAGAAGCAAAGTAAGTACATAACTTTACCATAATTTGTTAGAATAATGCTTGGCTTTGTGTTAATTATCATTTTTGCAGTAAAAATGATGACTATAGAGAAGCAAGTATTCCAGCTGGGACTACTTATGAGGTATATATGCTAAACACATGAATGCGTTCACCTAAACGGGTCAAAGTTGGGCCATTCTGGCTCGTGTAAAATTTTCATCTTAATTTCAGCTTCGACCTGCCAACCTGCTATCTTTCTTTTCTAAAATCTGAAGTTTTGCCATAATAATGTTTAAACTTTGTTTTGTGTTTAATATCTAGATTTCCCTGGAGGTCGACTCGGTAAACTCATACATTGCTTGGGATTTTTCAATAGCACAAGGAAAAATTAGCATGGTACAAATCTATTTTTAAGATTTTAGTTGAAAATGATTTTGTTCTTTTAAAATAAACCCAAACAGTTATATTCAGGGTGGTTTGGTTTCTAATATATTTTTTTAAGTTCTTGTTATGTAAAAAGGTTGCCATTTCATCAGAAACATATTCCAAATCTTTTTATTTATTATTTAACAAAGCATAACTTCGGTATCAGTTTCGATCCTTTCTTATGGATCTTCATAAATCATTTATCCCACTTTATGAGTGGGATTTTACCGAATAAGTTTGTTTGTTTTGTTATGGATATCACATTGTCCATTTATCTTGTTTTCACAGGACATAGGATTCAGCATAGAATATACAAATTATTCGGGACGAAAAACAGTAAGTTCCATTATGACTGTATCAAAACTTAAATAGTTAAATTGTATTTTCTTTTTCAGTTTTTGATTTGGTCCTTATGTATACATGTTACATAGCAAATCTTGCCTTACCGGAGGTATGATTCGGACCAAGTAAGTATTATATATGCTGTATATCAGTATATATCAATTTATTTTCTGAAAACATTAAGAAGTATTTCACACACTCAAATGTTGGATTAATTTGCAGGGCAACTTCTGTGCAATCTCTGCTGGCAACTACAAACTCATTTGGGATAATTCGTTTTCGACATTCTTCAGAAAGGTTCGCACACATGTTTAAAGATTTTAGTGGTTTCATTGCACAAATGTTTCATGATTTATATGCAAATGGTTAATGAAATAATTGCTCAAAAAGTTTTCTTAACATCATTGATATATTCAAATCAAATTTCTACTAGTTTTTGCCTTTAACCTTTTTGTAAGGACACCTGTCCCGTGCAAGCTACATGTTATTACATCGCCTCATTTATTAGCAGGGTATTGATGGGACCCGTGAATTTTTTTCTGATAAATTTTCATGTTTGTTAAATAAAATCGTCATACGATTTAAGCACTAAACATGAGGTTCGGTGGTCCTTTATTTAACTATAATCGAATTTAACAAATGCAACAGGCCCTCCGGTACAAGGTGGACTGTATACCACCAGTTGTGGAACCCGAAGAAGCAGAAGAAAGAGGAACAACGTGATATATCATTGCCAGAAAATGCGCCGGTAGAGTTTATTATATGAACCATTGATTTATAAGTGTAACTATTTTTTCCAGATTTTGACAATACACATAGTCATAAAAAATTGTTGTCTGGTTAAATGTAAGGTGTGTTGTCATTGAAGTTTATCATTGGTTTAAAGAATACAATAAATAGATGCCTAAGTTAAAAATGAGATAATCCTTCAAACAATTATTATTCAAACTGGTTAATGAGATTTCAAGTACCAACATAAAACGATGGACGCTAGGCAAAAGACGGCTTACAAGAGTTTGACTTTATAACATCCAAATATGCATACATCAACCCATGTCACAGTCACAGCTTGACTTTGTAAAGTCCAAATTGAAAATTATGCAAACTAAGAGAACTAATATAATTTTTAACGAAATCCAACATTTTATTATAACATGCTAGAACAAAAAAAAAAGTTGACTAATGCGATAAACGTATAATTAAGGTGAAAAGAACGGTCCACGTTCATTTCAGAGTGAAGATTATGCCTAAGATCTCTAAACCTAAACACCCTCTAAATAATAAAACAAACAATTCCATAACCTCTAGTAGTATGTCTTAATTCTTTTTGGATCGGTTCCGTTAATATTCGGTTATGAGACACACTTAACCATAATCATAACCAATTAATCGGTTAATTAAATAACCTTAACCATACTAAAAGTAAACATAGAAGGTGAGCCTATGTGACACTTTTGGTCTCCCTAAAACATCTCATCTTAAGGTGAACTCATTTTTGGTTGGATCCCATTTTAACCCGAAACAAATTGATATTTGTTTTAAACGTCCTATTTTAATCAAATTTCATTTCGGTAAAAACTCACCCTTCATCCAATCTCACTCGTCCCGTCTAACACTCCTTCAAGAACCCATTCCAACACGCTCTACCAACCAATTTCTTCCCCCAAGGTCGAGTTCCACAACCCGCGCGGGACAGCTTAGGTGGAGTTAGTATAGGGTGTCCCGCTCACCCTCAAATTGCCTTGCATGTGGGTTAGGTGTCCAGTGTCCTTTCCCATCACAGTACTTAATGAGGTTCCGTATCTTTATATGTGGTCAAACTTGTTCCAAGTATCTATCTAATCAAACCTGCAATTGTCGGTAAAAGTAATGTTTGAAAAAATTTAGCAAGTGTCTGATTATGGTAGTGGATGAATCATGTATTATTATGAGTTGATGGTGAACCTATCCATATCAACATGAATGCGAAAAAATTGGGTGAAATTTTATTATTATTATTATTATTATTATTATTATTATTTTTATTATTATTATCTGAACAACTAATTTTTACCCCCGCTGATGTGTGATTAACTAAAACTCACTTTTTCCTCTTACAAGGCTTGAACCCTTATCTTTGCTAGATAATACCACCACCTATGCCACCATACCAAAATTATTAAAACTTTTCACCAAGTCTACAATATTTATTATTTTGATTGAATTCAATAAAAAGTAACAAACATATTATAAACTAAACTCAATTAAGAAAATTGTTCATAACACTTGGAATATTCATCCTTCAAAACTTGTTACATTTGATCTTTCTATCGCCCAAACGAATTATCGCCCCCCCCCCCCCTCTTTCACACCCTCAATAACAAATCGGGTTTCGATCACTTAACGGGCTTTCAAGACGTTTGATCTATTTAATCAAGCCCGTGACATATGAACCTCGGTCCATGATCTGACTCATTAAGGTCTCCAAGCGGAAGCAGTAAGCAAACAAAGGTCTTTCCATCCAAGCTTAAGGGTGCCCTTATCTTCCACCAAAGTGTACCCATTTGAAGGAAACATCCCTAACAGAAGTGTTGCTTGGGCAGCTGCATTTCCAGCTAACGATATACCTTTGAACCCGCATTGTTCTAGCTTCTCCCTCCAATTACTAAACTTCACTTCCCCGGTCCTTGACGGCCCACCTACTGCCAACACGTTGCGTATTTCCTTTGATAGTAGTTGTTGTTCAACCACGTGCCTCTCTTCACTCTCTTCCCCGTAGCTCGAACCCAATGAGTCGAACAATGCTGAGTAATAGTGAATTGCCTCCACAAATCTTCCGAGAAATGATCCTGCATGGCTAAGATCTTGCTCTACCACGGTCACCACTTTTGGGGCCAATCTAATTCAAAATCATATACGCGAGTTAAAGGGGATAAACGATCACAATTGCAATATGACTATTTCATTAGTTAATAAAAGGTGTTGCTATACATACACCACCCCACATATCATACTCGTTTATGAAGTTAGACGGGCCATATAGCTCGCTACTAGAGAATTAACCATTTCCTACGCCTCTTTTCATCAGAAAATCAGAGAAAACAGACATTTCCAAGTAATTTTTGACCAAAATGTATTTGAAAGGTTGCATTTTCGACCAAAACTTGCGACCAATTTCTAAGGAAATTAAATTTTTGAAAAACAATAATTTAGTTGAAAATGGCCGCAAACTTTTGAGAAATTCGTCTTCTTCATAAACGCGTAGGAAATTCTAGCCAAATTGTTTTCGTCGCAAATTTTCATAGGACATCGTACACTTTTCTAGTAGTGTGAGCATTCGCAAAACACACACTATCACATTAGAAAGCTTTAGTAAAGTTATACAGGCCGTATAAAGCTATATAGGTCATATAACGTTATACGGTCTGTACAATTTTTACAAACCAGCATTTCCATGTAACATTTTTCACGTATCATACAACCATACATCTCCTATATCGTTATAAGCATATGAGTGATATGTGAATAGCATATAAGGTGGTATTGGTATAATACTATTATCTATGAAATATATACCTTTGTAGGAACCATAAAGTATTGGTATCAGAGCCGGTGACGTCATACAACGAATGCTGCAACCAGTGAACCGCAACCGCTTCTCTCTTGTTCACATTCAACCTCTCCGGATTCAAGTTCCCAACTTTATCAGTAACCGCGGAGAACTCAAACGGCAGTCCAAGTTTCTCCGCAAAATCCGAAAGCCTTTTCCCAGTCGCCTCAAGCGCGTCCAATGAGTTACCCAAACCAGTTAACCTCACAAAAGGCGGACCACCTGGTCTAGACGCCAATATATGAAATAAACCCGGCCATTGCAACCCTTGCATTATATCCAAATCAATAATATGCACTCTATCTTCTCTTTCAAATGCTTCTTGTATCGCTTGGTTTGCGGTGAAATGTGAGAATTTGACGAATGGACTTATGCCGTTGAATACTTGGAATGCTGACGTAATCTTTTTTAGGTTTTGAGAAACTGCTATGTTTGGGGGGAGTGTGGTGTATATGCCGAGACATGAGTTCATGAGCCTCGCGGACATGGCTTCCGAGAAGTATGTGGCCACGCGTTGTGCCGCGGTACCGTATGGTGTTGAAAGCTCGGATATTTCGAGTAGCATTTTGTTTGCTTCTTCGAAATTTTCGGCGGAAACTAGCTCCGCGCATTGGAGGAGTAAGGTGAGTAGGTGTAAGCCTTGCTCGTCTCGTTTCTGCTGACGGAGTTCTTCGCGTTTCTTTTCGCGTAAAGCTATTGCTGCTGCTTGGGCTGTTGCGGTTATTGTGGCTTGATCAGCTGCTGCTGCTGTTGCTGGTGGTGGTTGTGAGGGTGGTGACTCTTGTTGCTGCTGCTGCTGCTCGTGACTGGTGGTGTAATTCTCACTGGTCCAATCTAGATGACTGTGATTATTAATCTGATGTTGTAAATCCGCTTGCGGGAGTGGAAATCTCACCGCGGATGGTGGCACGGGTTGCTGATCTACCAAATTCGGTGGATCTGTCAACGAACGAAGCCGATATTCGAGTAGCGTGGCCAAATTAGGGTTACACGGATGAATAATTTCCCTCACGTTATGAATCAAGTGAGGAATGGAAACATCGGTGGAACTATTAATCAAATCTTTTATGATGTTATCAATCCACGCCGCTGCCGACGTGGAATCATCCACACCCGGTAGCGGCGTAATCGGCATGGCAGTGCTCGTGCTGGAGCTATTTCCAGCACCAGCACTGCCTGTCATAAACGTCATCCCAACGTTAGCGTTGGAGATGGCGTTGTTGTTGTTATTATTATTACTTGCCGCCATTGGCAAATGGTAATAAGTTTTGTCAGGTGGGAACATAGGAAGGCCGGAAAACACACATAACGGCGGAGGGTTGCTTTTGTTAGTAGAGCAGGTGGTGGTGGATAATGACATCAGATGAGCCGTGTTTGTGGACGATGATGATGACGGTAACGGTAACGTCATAGTGGAGTGGTTAGCCGGATGGTCAACACCAACAGTACTGTTGATATTAATATTATTATTATTGTTATCATTTTGAGACCATGATACAATATTATTATTATTATCATTTGGTGGTCGACGTAACAATCTATGGTGGTGGTGGTGGTAGTCTCCAGTACCGGACTGGAGTTCCATATCGGAAGCCGTCCTCTTTCTCGCCATTCCGGCAAGTGGTGGTGGTGGTGGTGTATTATAATGTGTATGTGTTGTATATATATAATATATGTGAACAAATGGTTAGTAGTTTATATAAATGAGAATAACCGCCATGAACGTACAGTGGGAGATGTGCGTGTGTTCCCTTATGAGCCACCACGCCCAACCTGTTACTTTTGTCGTGAAATATAAAGTAATATAGAACTTGACTTATTTGGTGGTGGCAGGTGGTGGAGGTGGTGGTGGTGGTGGTGGGAGTGGGAGTGGTTGAGATGGGCGATGGGAATGTGGGGATTGGAGGGATGTGTGTGTTTTTGGTGAAGTGTGTTTAAGGAAAGACGACAACTTGGGTGTCGGGAAGTGTTTGACCTTTGCTTACATTCGAGCGAGGTTTTCAAAGATCCTCGATTGTTACACCTGTACTCTACCTACGCCTATCACCTCGTATCGAGCTCTTCGTTGATCTCTTTTCCCCGCCTTTTCGCTCTTGTTTACTGTCTTTGTTGTCTTGCACTTTTTAATTAGTAAAAAACAACTATGTGTGGTTTTTATTATACTAAGGTAATTAATTATATATAATTGAATGTTGTAACTAACTATTTTGTTGTTAAACACGTATTGTGTACATGTTTGTTTCGTTGTTTTTATGAGCCACCAACAAGTTTCTTTAATGCATGTAGACAATGAAAGTTTGAGTATTCGTGGACACTAGATGTTGAATGTATGTTTATCTAAGAGCCTTTATTAAAAGCACTTTTAAGCATTCGGATCTAATTATCATCTGGTGGAAGAGTTTCTTTATTGAGAGCGAGATGGATTTTTATTTAATTTTTTAAAACTGAGACGATGTCGTCTGAAGTTTTGTGAAGGTGGGTGGAGGAACAGAGAAGAAGAGAGAAAGTGAATATGTAACTTGTGGTTGAAGTATAAGAAATTTATGAGCTTAAAGTACTTGAAAGCGTATTCTCATCGATGTTTATGTGAAGTGTATTATCATTAGTTGAGTTTCAATACAATGAATAGCCTCTTATTTATAGTGGGAACGACCCAAAGTGATTGTACTAAATTCCTATAGATAGTTAACTAATATGATATGAGATATAACATTTAATATAATTGTATTTGTATCTCTAATCTAATATGTTTTCTCAAGCTAAACGTATGCAATAACGTCAAGTTTGAGCCTAATAGTTTCAAATTGAATAGATGACAACCAGTTTGATCAAAGCACGGTAAGTTAGGCAACAACAGACACAAAATATTTTTTTACTGGATTTAGTAAAATATTCAACACTTACAGAAATTATCAATTTTACCGTTGCACAACTTTTAATGACATGTAAGATTTAATACTGAGACAAGGATAACATGGGTGTAGAAGGTTTTGCGTCAATTACACATGCCGTCAACAAAAGTGTAACACCTGTGTCACAAATTTTTAAGATTTTTGTGTCGTGTGATTATGTGTCACGCTATCATTCCTTTGCACCATTATCACAAAACTTCAACTGCATATGCTTAAAATGTTATCAAGACATGTGACATACTATAAAATTAAAGTTTTATGTAAGACAGTTATTGGCTGTTTAAGTAAAATGTGTAACTAAATCTTATTTTCTTATTAAAAAAACAAAATAGAAATATATATTACTATTATACCATGAATGAAGAATTTAAATCATTTTTTAAAAGAAAAAGGATAAAGGCGAGGGGAAGAAGAAAATTGGGGGTTGGTATAGGTTCATGTCCCAAAAAGAAATGGTAGTGTTTGACATTTTGTTTTCAACGGGCATATTATGCATTGAGCTGCTGCAGCTTTTTCACTCCATTATTTTATCTACTTTAATAAATCCTTTTCAAAATTAGTTTTATAAAATATTAACCGTTAACTAAGATGTGTTCATCTATTAAAAAGAAAAACCAAAATTTTCCAGTTTTAGTAGATGACTAATACATATTAAGGGGTGTTTGAGATTTCTTATTTTAGCTTCTTATAACTCTTTAATAAGTTACAACTTCGTAACTTATTAACTTATTCTCTCACAATACCAAACACATTTTAACTTTTTCAAAAGTTAATGAGTCATAAGTAGCTTAAAATAAGCAAACTCCAAACACCCCCTAAGAAGATTCATCAAATACAATACAAACGAAAAATCTGTACTAATTGTGCGAACTAAGTAATAACACGGTGGCAGTGTCACACCCCAACCTACGGTAGAAATGTCGGGCGAACCGATTGCTCACAGCTTTTCAAAGGTTACTATCAAGCAAGATTAATAAATGACAATATATATTAAATTTATTTAAATGAAACAATTACAGTTAAGTACATCAAATATAAAGAAACTACAACAATGATTAATTATTTGTATCCTAAAAGGCATCTCTACGTGATCTCCATCTTGCTAAACAACCAAGCTGATAACCTGCAAATGCGTATAAAATATATTTTTGTCAACAACACATGTTGAGTGAGTAAAACACCAGTTTCAGACACAACAGTAATAGTATATATATAATATATAAAGAAAGATGCAAACTGTTCCTGTGAGATAAACAGTTAAACCATAAACCATAGCACATACACAAACAATCAAACATAAAGAAAATGGCTAAACCATTGCCATGCAAATGAGCATTGATTACCAAATATGAGGTGTTGGTGAAACCATTGCCAATGCGATCGGGCTCCGGCCACTACGACGATCGTATGATCATACTATAACGAGATTATGTTGGACCTCTCCGAATGCGATTCAAGTAAGCAAGTAAGCAAATAACAAGTTAGGCATAAAACTGATATACACACAAGGATTAAACAGTTGCGATTTTGAATACTAGATAATAGATAAATATGATACGACACGCATATGTTCCCAAAAAGGTTAAAAATAAGTAAAAGGGGGAGTGATTACTCACCTCAATAGACGAACAATAGTGAATGGATAACAATAAAAATGACGAAAGCGAATCACGCGCGTTGACGATAAGGCCTAATAAGGAAAAAAAAAGAATACTAAGATACGCTAAGTTAATTAACTAAATCGGATAAGCGAGTTCGATAATTAAAATTATTATTAAGTCGCTATTAAACCCTTAATCATAATTAATATGATGTTTTACTTTATATAAAGATATTATACGAAATATTATTAGTTTGGTTAAATTACAAATAAAGTATAATAGTAGAGATAATATAATATTTTATTATATAAAAATATTTACGTAAAAATCACATATTTTATACTTCATTAATTTGTCAAATATACACAAGTATAAGAATTCATCTTTTCAAATCTTTAACATTTTGTAAAACCCTTTACTTATTATAAATACGTTTATTTATATATAAATAGTGTTTAACCCAAGATTCGGAAACGTGACCAGATAAAATGTTGGTTTTCTTTTTAACAAAATATCAATTAATTACAAGTTTTATAATAATAATTATAACATTTATAATATAAATTAATTGATAGAAGTATTAATATATTTGTTAAATGGATTCTCACAAAAATAATATAACAAAAACGGGTCTGGAGGGGTCTCGAACCCGAGCCCTCCAGCCCAACAATCCATTACCCAACCACTGCTCTGAATGACCATTTGATAAAATAATGAAAACGGAAAACAATATAACCAGATAAACGACAGAACCAAATAACCTAGGAACCCTAACGAAATCAATCGATCAAACGACTCAATGTTCGTTTGATCTAGGTTAGGGTTATTGAAGAGCAGTCCACGACGTGCAAAACCATATAAACAATTACCTGTGAAGATGATTAATCACGGACTTAATACTCGTTAATGTCGACGGTTAAACGAGTTATGTCGGCTAGTTCATAAAGGCAATACGTAACTGATTTGATCTTGTTTCTAAAATAAAGATGTTGGTTAGGCCGTACATAGTAAGTATAACGCGTACAATCTTCAATTTCCATGTTGGATGCGATGATTGTGGTCCAAGCTAGTCAAAATAGGTCCGGGTTTGCGATATGGATCACGGGTAAACAGGTTGGGTATAAGGGTTAACGGGTTAAAGGATAGAATATATTGATTTTGTTAATTAGTCCCTGGACTATAGAGAGGGATACAAAAATGGGTTTAAAGTATAGTTTTCGGGTAACATTGTATATAAACCAAAGTTACTTTATTATTATTTATATATATTTATATATATAAATGTAACAAATGATAATATTTTAATAATTTAAATAACTTGATATCTTATTGATAAAGTTTTCTCGAACATAAAAACGGGCCGGGTTACGATTATTAAAATAATATATTAAAAATCTCGAATTGTTACAGGCAAATTTGTAATTAATTGTTCTTGTTGGCGCGCTTCTTTTAGCTAACCTAATAAATCAAATTGCATGAACTGACGCTTTTGATTAATGAATGCAAATCATATTCGATTACTCAATTGACCTATGCAAATCGGATTTAACTGTAATTTTGTAGTTACGGAGTAACTTTTGAAGAAGAATGTTGCAAACCTAATCATTATTTGGACTTACCGAAACTTGCGAATTGAACTAATCGATCAACTGAAGCTTGCGATTTAAGCTAATCGATTAATAGAAGCTTTGCGAATTGAATTGATTGATGAATTGATGCTTATGATTCGAGGTTGTAAGAATAAATATATTTTATATATTTATTTATATGGCCATCATTATCATTTATATAATAATAGATCAAAATAATTAATTATGCCTTATTATATATTAGCTTGGTAATTGTTGATGGGCCATATTACTCTTGATAGCTAATAAAGGGTTTCCCATTGGGTGTATATGTAGAGAGAATAAATTAACATCATAACCTAATCTCACACACATAAGTAAATCATGTGTCTCCTCTCTCTTCTAAACCGGGTTCCTCTCAAGAACCCTAACCATCCTTAACTATACATCCTAAAAGGGAACTCGATCAAGATGACAAGCATGTCGACTACATCATACCCTGCTGCGGTTACTACTCTTCATGCTGTAACAGGTTCATAGGTTTAATATTTATCATGTTTTATATTACTTACATGAAGAACTGATCAACATGTGGTACCAAAGCGATGTTGATTAATCAGTTCTTCATGTTTCCCTAAATCTGGAATTGAATCAGAAGACATAGACTAAAACTTGATAAACCCTAATTTTTTCGGTTTCTTTTTCATGTTCTATTACGAAAACAATAATGATAAACCCTAATTTTTTCGCTAAAATTCATATTTAGTAAACTCTAATATTTTCGAAATCTGTTAATTTCATGTTTAAAGATTTCGATTCCAAGTTATTTTTTATGTTTAATTGTTAAAATTTTCGATGATGTTCTTCGTGTTCATCATTATTATCGAAAATTATACATATGTTGGTTCAAAATCTAGATTAAAATTTGTTAATAATTATTTAGGGAAATATTTTTTCAAATCTTGGATAACTTAGAAGTTTTAATATTTTCTTAAAAAGATTTGAGTTCCCTTAAAATAGGAAACAAATATAATTGTTAATCATTAAAAAGATTTGAACAAATCTTATCATTATTAATTTAGTTAATAAAGATCATGGGTTAAGGGCTTAAACTAGTTTACGGGTTCAAGTGTTATTTAAAAATCATGTATTATGGGCTTAAAATAGCTTATGTGTTCTAAGAGTTTATGAAAAAACCCACTAAAAGCCGGAAACTGGCAATTCTCGGGAACCCAAAATTTCCGAGAACTAATTCCGCAAAATAAGGTCCTACCAGAAACTTAAAAATCCCTACTCTAAACATTTTCCGCTATTAACTAATTAAATGTTTTGTAAACCTTAAATATTATAATATTTTACAAAACATAAAGGCTTAACTTGAATGAACTTTTGATGTAACACTTCTGCCCAAAGGTGATGAGTTACATTTACCCTATCATTCAAGTATAACTGAAAAGCTTTTGTTAGTTTTGCCTAACATGATACAAATGTTTCACTTATGCCCAAAGCTGATTTTTTTACATTATTATTTAGCAAAACTAGCCCATGTATAATTAAATAATTGTCTCACTTCTGCCCAAAGGTGATGTGTTACAATTGTTTTTCACATATACTTAAATAAATTTTAATTTTGCCCAAAGGTGATTTATTTTTTGTTTAAGTAGAACTGTTAATTATAGTCTATTAGTTTGATGTTAAAAATAGACATATCACATCTTCAATAAAATGTAGTGATCCTCATATTAATGATCCTTTATTAATCTAATGATCATAAACTTTAATCTATATTTTTTAATATCCCATAATATTACTCACTATATTTTCTTCAATAAATAACGATCTCATCCAAATCATCCACTCTAATCTTAATATGCAATTGAATTTTGTCTCATAAAGAGTTTTAATAACATTTAGCTCTTCTCAATTTTAATTATTCATTATGACATGATATGGCTATCCTACTGCTCTTTCTAATAACAATCATTATATTAAAAACTAGAGCATAACAAATGGAATGCGTCAATCATAATGTCTCTTATAATAATGATAATCAATAATTTATTTAAATAAATGATATCACTAGAGTTATTCTTGATTTAGTTTTTCCTAAGACTAATCAAAATAACTCATAAGATGCATGCATTCTTTCTTGAAAATTCTAACTATAAGGTTAAATGGCATTACCGAATACATCATAATGTAAAATACCATGACCCATAAAATTAAGGGCTTACACATGGAAATAAATACATTTTTTAGTACATTACATACTAAAATTTTCAGCAGTACAATTTGGTGCCTTACGAATCAACTATAACACTCAGAAGTACCAAAGGAAAATGAGTGTGTTGATCAGCAACATTGTACACGAAAAGAAATGTCTGGTGCTAGAAATAGGATGTTATTCAACTCACTACCACTAAAACCTAAAAGAGGATAATTCTAAGGTTCATACACAAAATACAAGTATTACTTCCAGCTTTAGGTTTCTTAAGGAGAAGTCCATTGCAAAAATATGCCATTAGATTAGGCATAGACATTACAAAACTATCCATAATTCAAAGGACAACTGGCTAAAACTGATAGTTGTATAATAATGATATATAAGTCTGCTAATCCTAATATTCCCATTAACACATGATTTGTTGAGTCTAGTTCTATATGTTTACCCGAAATCAACAAATAACTAACATGAGTGTTAGTGACAAATTTAAATGTTAAGGTTATTAGAACCATGATAAGCTGTCTTTTAATTACATTTTATGATACCTTAAATATTCTGAAGGTTAATCAGAATTTAGTATTAATACGTAAGTTACATTATGACAGTTATAAGGTTTGCATAGCCAACATAAAGTCATCTTACCTTAAACTCTTATATTATTTGTTATCAATATCTGGATTGAAACATTTATAAAATAGAACTAGATGATAATGTATACTTTCACAACTTTTGTTATAATGCAATAAAAATTTAACGAAAGACAAATGAGACCTATAATATTCATCTATTAAAACCAAATTTCATGAGAAATCATGACATGGTTGATGAGGGTGATTTTTCATATAATCTCATTCTTAGTGATTTTAAATCATGTGTTAAATGCCCTAAACATTACTTGGCTCAAGGAATAAGTATGGGTCCACCATAAGTTATATTTCACTGACATTCATGAAACTTATTCAAACGGAATATTCAGACATAATTCTTTTATCATTTAAAATGCTATTTACTTGTATCTAATCAGTATTCTATGGTTCGCGGTCTTAAAGAGATCCGTTCATATATGCTTAATACGATTTCTTCTAAATATGTCCTTTAAGTTTATTATGACATCTGGACGTTAATGGAATCAAATCAAGTCTAACATATATATGACATACTCCCACATCATGTACATCATTGAAACTTCTCTTGTATTTTTCCTAGAGATATTAAAGATCAGTGGGAGCCTTAAGTGTCTCAATCATAACTTACAAGATTTGCAAGAGGTGGGGAAGTGAAAACTTGATATTATCTCAAATACACCTCTTGTACAAGACACTGCTCCATCATAACACTATTATATCAAAACTTATCTCTTTAGAATTTACTACTACTCTTACAAAAGTGTAGGTTCCCGGCCGGATCTACACAGGAATATCTCGTAGCACTAGGGTGCGAAATCCCCACGTAATACGATACGAGCGTAAGATATATAATACGTTGAGACGATACACGAACACACGTTACAATACTAATAAACACGTTGTATTGCAACACTTCAACACGTGGTCTCTAATCACAAACACGTTCCGTCTCCCAGACCCTTAAACAAAACAAGCCGAAGCTGAGGTTATATAATCCTCGACAACTTCGCTTGTCTACAAGTTCGCCTGGGATGACATTATATCTAAAACCAAAACAAACAATCTAACACGATACAGACACATACAAAACACTATATACTGAACTACTGACATTATGCACCAACAGACTCCCCCTTGGCAGTAGCTTCATATCTCTATATTCAATCTCGTGTCTAGTAATCCCAAAAATCTCGTGTCACCCGTCTTCAAGCATGAACGCCCTGTCTGACACACACAGAGACCACCCTCTGGTATTTCTTAGTTTTTTCTTTCCACGCAGGAATATAGAATATCTTCTTATCGTTTAGCACCTGCAACTCAGCTTGAGACAAATTTACCAAGTGCATGGGATCATACACTCTCAGAATCTCTTGTTCGTCTTCATCTTCCATAACCGCTTCAGCTGTTTGGCTATCAACATACCACCACTTTAGACTCTTTAAAACATCCTTGGGCATTGTCTTCATCGGCA
Organism: Bidens hawaiensis; assembly: GCF_021521415.1. Lineage (NCBI taxonomy): Eukaryota > Viridiplantae > Streptophyta > Magnoliopsida > Asterales > Asteraceae > Bidens > Bidens hawaiensis. Next base: position 213,021 of record NW_027492633.1, read on the forward strand.
CTTCTTTCAAACACCGAACCGGCTTATATTTCATCACCATCCAAGGTTTTCCATCAGCTCGCATTCCTCTTTCCTTATCTTTAACCAGCTTCTCTTTTTGCGGCTTTAACAATTCAAACTTCTTCTCTTTCACACTTTCTTTCCACACAATCTTCCCAATTATTCTGGCCATATTATCATCACTTCTATTAATCAACCCCAATTTTGCCAAATCCTTCACCTCACACTCAGGCAAGGTATTGAGAGATCTCAACATCCTCTTAAAATACTGAATCCCATCAAAGCGTTTAATCACAAATAATCTCAACTGCTCATCATACAACCAGCATATAATACCCTTCTTTGACTCAGCATACCCTTTGATATTGTAACTTTTCTTGAACATGGTTGGAACCGCTGGCTTCTTTGTCTTTACAAACCAGTGAGCGTATCCTTCTTTCCATCTCGGCTGCTCTTCCCACTCAGACTCATCTGTCACATCCATATCTTGACTCACATTTACTTTGTCAACGCCTGGAATATCATGTTCTACACTGTTATCCACAATCTCACCCTCTTCAATCTCACTATCGATCACAATCTGTTCACCTATCTTTTCCATCTCTTCAACAGGTAACACATCGTCATCACCCACATCATCATCACCACCTGATCCACCTGCTGTACCAGTTGACTCCCCCTGAGACGTGGAAGTCCCAAGAGTTTGTTCAGTTCTTGGCAACTCACCACCTGCACCTTTCGATGCATTGGGATCATCGTCTCTATCATGACTTTTCTTTGTTCTCAACTCATCATCCTTGCAGTTCGTCTCCCCCTGAGATGCTAAGAACTACTTTAGAGCATCAAAAAGTTTACTGTGTTCAACAAGGAGGGACGATTGGATCTGATTTTTTGCTACAAGGAGCTGGATAGCTTGTGTCTGGATTAGATTTATTCTCGATTGTTCAGCAACCACCCTTTCAAGAGCCGCTATCTGGAGTATCAGAAGCAGGCTGAACAGTAACCGCGGGTGGTAATGTAACAGATAACCCCGCAGTAGCTACCAACGTCGACTCAACAAATCTTGCAACAACCTCCGATGGAGTAAGAGTAGGATGTGGCAAGGAAACTATCTCCGGAGCCGAAAACTGAAACGTGGTTGGTGGAATACCAAATGATGATGATGTCACCACGGGAACACTGGAGGGATCGGTACTGTTACAGTCATCGAAGCCGGAACCATGGTCATACCAGATAACGAGGGTGGAGAGAAACGAACCACCCTTGAGCTTTCACCAGCTCCCTAACCCTCACCAGTTCTGGCCCTCTTTGATCGATGTATCAACTGGTCTAACTCCTCCTCGAAGTCAGATTCACTGGCATCTGAGTCTTTCTTTCTCTTACCATGTATTCTTTCTTGTGTGACCAGAATCTGTCGTGCTTCAGCGATATTGTCAGCGGAGGAGTCAGAGTCGGTTCTCTCAGCGATGTGAGCGAACGAGGAAGGAGATGATCTCGCGATAGTCGTCGACACCACTAGCATCCGGATCCAAAGTAATGTACATGTTGTGACCCGGAAAGCACTGTCGGTTGTTATCACCACCTTCGTCACCACCAGCACCACCAGTGCCTGCCACAGCAGCCATATCTGCACAACAAACGGTCTAAGTTAGAACATCGACAAAGCAGATCATAACTTCGCCTGTTACCAAGAGCGAAGTTATGATAACATCTTATGTGCAGGCGAAGTTAACCATATGGCGAAGTTGAGTGCAACTTCGCCTTAACCCTAACTTCGCCTGAGAACAACCAGGCTAATTAATTAATTAAACATGAGCAGGCGAAGTTATGCATAAGGCGAAGTTGAGAACAACTTCGCCTAAGCCTAACTTCGCCTGAATCTGAAACGGCGAGTACAGAGGTCCGATCCTGGGTTGTTTGGTGAATTTGTGATTGAAAACAAGAAAAGATGTTACTATGGAGATCTAGACGATTTACTGAGTTACGAACACATTAGAAACAGATTGGTTTATCAGTTGTTTAAAAGTTAGCATAAACAATGTCACACATCGAATCACCACGGCCCTTGATTATCACCATTAGTATGAATTACATGTAATACCGAGCCTACACACCTTTAACACGGATTGGAAACAGATAATACGGATTCAAGGATTAAGTACGCCGAGGGTTAGGAGTGTATATAAGTTCGCCGAGGGTTTGACCAGGTTGACCCTTATATAGGTTTGAAAATGCAAGGGCGAAGTTAACCTTAACTTTGCCCCTGTGACAACTTCGCTGGTCAACAGATTATCATTAACTTCGCTCAAGGTCAACCATGGTCAACTTCGCCTCTTTACAAGTTCGCCTAAAGTGTACTCGGAAGCAAAGTGTGCTCGGAAAACAAGGTGTACTCAGAAAACAAAGTGTGCTCAGAAGTAAAGTCTACTCGGAAAGCAAAACACTTGTATTTTTCAATTTTTAACTAGCACAAAGTGTACCCGGAAGCACTTTCCTAGCACAAAGTGTACCCGGAAATCAAAACACTTGTGATTTTTCAATTTTCAACTAGCACAAAGTGTGCTCGGAAGTAAAGTCTACTCGGAAAGCAAAACACTTGTATTTTTCAATTTTTAACTAGCACAAGTGTACCCGGAAGCACTTTCCTAGCACAAAGTGTACCCGGAAATCAAAACACTTGTGATTTTTCAATTTTCAACTAGCACAAAGTGTGCTCGGAAGTACAAGTGTGCTCGGATTACTTAGTGCTAGGAAACAAAGTGTGCTAGGATTCCTTAGTGCTTTTTCATTTTCTTTCACATAACACCAAGCATGCTCGGGAGCAAAAGTGTGCTCGGGAGCAAAAATGTGCTCGGTAGCAAGGGTGTGCTCGGGAGTACTTGTGATTTTTCATTTTCTTTCACTTAACACCAAGCATGCTCGGGAGCAAAAGTGTGCTCGGGAGCAAAAGTGTGCTCGGGAGCAAAAGTGTGCTCGGTAGCAAGGGTGTGCTTGGGAGTACTTGTGATTTTTCATTTTCTTTCACTTAACACCAAGCATGGACAACTTCGCCTCTTTACCTTAACACAAATTCGCCTAACTTAATTTACAAAACAGGACCTTATAAATTTGATCAAAGTGCAACTGTCTTTTAAAATTCTCCGCTAAAGATTTAAACTTTACGATCAAAGAACCAAGTAACCAAGTTTTAAACCACAAAACAAAATATGCAAAGAAAAATTTAGTAATTAAATAAACGGGATCAAATTTCAGTCTAGACGGGGACCAGCATGTTTTAGAAAAGATCCGAACAGGAATCATACTAATTAAGTGGCTGTAACATAGATCCATGTTCAGCGGTAATATGACATAAGGAAACAGGTTGCAAGCAGGTATAAAACTTAGTATGGTTTTCATCGCTTCTGTGATACGGATTAGGTTCAATTAAGCTCAAAATTTAGATGGACATCACATGAGAGATTGTGATGCCTCCTATCTATTCTCAAAGCGTATTTGGCTTTCCTCAAGTCACCCCGAGTTGACTTCGACCCGTAGTGTCTGATTAAACAGTAAGTACATATCGATCTTTAGAGTCTTCTTCCCGGTCTCTTTCTTGCCTCTTGATTGATATTTGAAACAACATAAGCTTCAGAAGGCTTAACAACACAGATATATATTTAATAATATATATTTTTTCTAATAAAGACATTAACACAGCTTGATCTTTTAGACAACTGCAAGTCCCGAATCTGGATCACTGCAGGTACTTGACACTATCTTCTCGGGAATCAGAACACTCACGGGCTCGTGTATGACTGGATAATCACTTTTCTGCCTATCATTCGGAAAGATGTATATGGAGACATGCACAACTCAGAATGATTCTCCACATTAAATCGACGAGATTTAGTTTGTATCACTTCTACTTTTACGCACCATATAAAGCTACCATAACTTACAATGGTTGTTCTAGAGTCTTTTAGGCTTAATAACTTCACTAGTTAAGCACACAGAATTAGTTTTTCTATCACTTTCCAAGGTTGGATAAATTTTCTTTTAAACATTGAATTGAAACTTCTTACGAAGTTATAGACTTGAAAAATTATATCATCTCCCTAAAAAATTTTTAAATTCTATCGCCCCGATCAAGTCAAAGTCTTCAGGTAAACGGCTATCATGAAGATCCAATGGATCAGCTGGACCGACCACACACAAGTATGTGTCCTTCTAACTAAGTATGAACGACTATTTTTCAGCGAAAGAATAAAATGTAACACCCCGACCAAAGGCGGATTATACATCGGGGCGCCACATATTGTTTCATTACTCGTGACACTATTGGGTGTCAATATTTAATAAATACATTCATTCGCGCACGCGCAGGGTAAACAAGAGATATAAATAAACCAACATAAATCAATATATTATAAATCATAATATTCGAACAGCAATAACTTGTCTTGATACATTTTAATCTAGGTCCAAAAGTAAAAACGTCCTATGTGTCCACAAGCTCCAAAACAGCTACTGCAAACCTGAACATGTGTTAAAATAAACGTCAAACACTTGCGTGTTGGTGAGAAATCAAGTTTAATACAATACATAGATAACAATAAATCTGCGCGCAACATGTGTATGTCTGGTTTTCAACAAGGGTGTAATCTGATCGGGACCAACTCTAAGATTCATAAGACTGCCAGTGCTCACAATTGAGCTCACAAACAAGACTAACTGTGCATGTGTAAACAAAAGAGAAAATCATAAACGATAGTTCTCCCGTGTTCATCTAATGGTACCATGAGAACTGCGGAATAGACCGACAAGACGGTTAATGATCCACACATACAAATAAACAGCCAAGTCTACGTCCTCAACACATGGGATACTGCGCGACTAAAGTTCATAAACAAGTTTAAGACTCTAAGTTTGTATGAACACATGAACATCCCAAAACATTAAAAGCAAAAAGGGATTAGGTACGAGATTACTCACTTGATAAACGATGCGGTGTAAGATAAAGCAAGAACCAACTTTAAACAAGCACAAGTTAACCTATAAATAAGATTATTGTTTTAATGATTTGTTTTAAGTCTTGATTATAAGTTAGCATAATTAATAAGTAAATTATTATATATATATTACCGAAAATCAGGGCAGAGGAGAGGAGAAAACGGAGGCAAAGAGGAAGACGGCAGAGAGAGCAAGGAGCAAGAGAACAGGAGAGATTAAGTGTTTTGTGTGTGTAGTGTTAGGAAAAAATATCATTATTATTTATAGGAAAACCCTAGGAGACATAATCCCTAGAAAAGGGGAAAGGATCTTTAACAGGATCAAGCAAAAGATATCAAAAAGCATAAGAATCCAAAAGCAAAAGATATCAAAAGATATGGCAGCTGCAGAGGCAAGATAAAGCTGTCAGGGAACAGTAAAAAAAAAAGCATGGGCGGTTCAGATAAAGGTACAGGTCAGGCATGGAAAAAGCAGATCTCAAAAGATTATGTCAGTCACTTTATCTGTCAACCAATGGGGTTGGTGCGCATGCTGCGCCGAAAGTAACTTTTCAGACATAAAGCAGATTAGGTCAACAGCTCAAAAGATAAGACAACTCAAAAGCAACGGCTAGATTAAACAGAAGAAAACTCAAAGGGTTTAGCGCGAGAAGGCTGACACAAAAGGTCAAGAGAGCGCGAGCGCGAAGGCAGACAGAACCAACCTTAACGCGTCGCGGAAAGAAATACATTTCTAAGCGCGCCGCGGGAAGAATCACATTTCTTAGCGCGCCGCGGTAGGAACTAAAATTCCTAGCGCGCCGCGGGAAGAACTATAATTCTTCGCGCGTCGAGGGATGAACTACGATTCTTAGCGTGCTGCGAGAAGAACTACAAATCCTTAGCGCGTCGCGGGAAGAACTACCGTCCTTCGCGCGCTGCGAGAAGAATTACAATTCTTAGCGCGCTGCGAGAAGAGTTCGTCTCGCGTATCGCTGAAACAGGTGGTCTTCACGCAGGCTTCCTTGTAAGGAGTCTGGCGCGTGGAGCTGCGCAGACAACCTTAGGCGGGAAGGAACAAAGGACAAGCAAAGAGTTAGCAGAAAAAGAAGGAAACAAGGCGGAAAGAGAGGAGAGGGACGGGACGGCGGAAAGAAAGAGAGAGAAAGAGGCGGGAAGGAAAATATATATTATTATTAAAAGTAAAATATAAGTATAAATAAATATTAAATCATAAAAGAAAGAGATCGGGTCAGAGAAACGGGTACCTGGGTCGGGTCGGATCGGGGCAGATGTTACAGTCTCCCCTACTTTAAGAAATTTCGTCCCGAAATTTATCTCGAAGTAGGTTGCGCAGAGAACAGGTGCGGGTACTTGATCTTCATTTGATCTTCCCTTTCCCATGTAAACTCGGCTCCGCGCTTGGACTCCCAACGAACTTTCACGATAGGGATACGACTGCGCTTGGTTTGCTTTACCTCGCGATCCATAATCTCAACAGGCTTCTCAACGAAATGCATAGTTTCATCAACTTGAACTTCATCAAGTGGAATGTGAAGGTTCTCGTCCGCTAAACACTTCTTGAGATTGGATACATGGAACGTTGGATGCACATTACTGAGCGCGGGCGGCAGGTCAAGTCTGTAGGCAACTTTTCCCACACGCGCGAGAATCTTGAATGGACCAACATAACGAGGAGCAAGCTTACCTTTCTTCCCAAAGCGGACAACACCCTTCCAAGGCGACACTTTGAGGAGAACAAGATCACCAACTTGAAATTCGAGAGGCTTACGCCTACGATCTGCGTAACTCTTCTGTCGGCTTCTAGCAGTCAGCAGATGATCACGGATCTTGGCGATTTTATCGGTTGTCTCTTGAACAAGTTCGGGTCCTGTGATTTGAGTTTCACCCACTTCGTTCCAACAAATCGGGGAGCGGCACTTACGACCGTAAAGTGCTTCAAATGGGGCCATACCGATACTGGAATGATAGCTGTTATTATAAGAGAACTCGATCAAAGGCAGGTGCGAATCCCAATTACCTCCAAAATCAAGAACACAAGATCGGAGCATATCCTCAAGAGTTTGAATAGTTCGCTCAGACTGACCGTCAGTCTGAGGATGATATGCCGTACTCATGTCCAAGCGAGTTCCTAGTGCAGATTGGAGAGATTTCCAAAAGCGAGATATAAAACGGCCATCGCGATCGGATATGATGCTCAAAGGAGTACCATGGCGGCAGACAATTTCCTTGACATAAAGCTGCGCGAGTTGCTCAACACGGTAGTTTTCACGAATGGGCAGAAAGTGAGCAGACTTAGTCAAACGATCCACTATTACCCAAATGCTATCATGTTTGCTTGCTGTCAAAGGTAACTTGGTAATAAAGTCCATTGCTACACATTCCCATTTCCACGTAGGAATTTCAGGTTGTTCGAGCAAACCAGATGGGCGTTGGTGTTCAGCTTTTACTTTAGAACAAGTCAGACATTTAGCTACGAACACAGCAATATCCTTCTTCATACCGGGCCACCAATAAGTAATGCGCAAATCCTTGTACATCTTATCAGCGCCGGGATGAATAGAATACCGAGATTTGTGTGCTTCACTCAGGATATCAGCGCGAAGATTCTCATCAAAGGGAATCCAGATGCGATTAAGATAACAGAGAATTCCACTCAGATTGGGCACAAAATGCGCTTCCGCGCCACACGCTAACTCGGCGCGAAGGTTACCATTACTGATGGATGCGCGCTGCGCGTCACGAATACGCGATTCAAGGTTGCTTTGAATCGGCGCGAAGTGAAGCTGGGTGCGCGGCAAGATACAGTTAAGCTGGCAGGGTTTTCGGCTGAGCGCATCGGCTACCACATTAGCCTTACCAGGATGATATCGGATCTCACAATCGTAATCGCTGATGAGTTCGTTCCATCGGCGTTGCCTCATGTTAAGTTCCTTTTGATCAAAGATATGCTGAAGGCTTTTATGGTCAGTGTAGAGGATACACTTAGTACCATAAAGGTAGTGTCTCCAGATCTTCAAGGCAAAAACAACTGCACCAAGTTCGAGATCGTGAGTTGTATAATTCTTTTCATGAACCTTGAGTTGCCTTGATGCGTAAGCGATAACCTTGCCTCGTTGCATAAGAACACAACCGAGACCTTGGTTGGATGCATCGCAATACACGACAAAATCATCATTACCCTCAGGTAGCGCAAGGACAGGAGCTTCACACAACAAACGCTTGAGCGTCAGAAAGGCTTCTTCTTGCTTCGAGCCCCAAATATACGGTTTACCTTTGTGCGTTAGAGCTGTTAAAGGCAAAGCGATCTTCGAGAAGTTCGAAATGAAGCGCCGGTAATAACCAGCTAAGCCCAGAAAGGAACGGATCTCAGAAGGAGAGGATGGCGTAATCCAGTTCTTGATTGCTTCAATTTTGGATGGGTCGACATGGATGCCCATCTTGTTAACAACATGGCCAAGAAACTGTACTTCATCCGACCAAAATTCACACTTGGAAAGCTTAGCATAGAGTTGCTCAGCTCTAAGCTTTTGCAACACTAATCGGAGATGTTGCTCATGCTCGGCCTTGGTCTTAGAATACACCAGAACATCATCGATAAACACGATCACGAATTTATCCAAGAAAGGCCTACACACCCGATTCATTAGATCCATGAAAACGGCGGGTGCGTTGGTTAAACCGAAGGACATGACCAAGAATTCAAAATGGCCATAACGAGTTCGAAAAGCAGTCTTCGGGACGTCTTCATCGCGGATGCGCAACTGGTGATAACCAGAGCGGAGATCAATCTTCGAGAAACAAGAGGCACCTTGGAGTTGATCGAAGAGGTCGTCAATACGCGGTAAAGGATACCGGTTTTTAATGGTGAGTTTGTTCAACTCGCGGTAATCAATACACATGCGAAACGATCCATCTTTCTTTTTAACGAACAACACCGGAGCACCCCAGGGCGAAGAGCTAGGGCGAATGAATCCTTTAGCAGTCAACTCTTGAAGTTGGCTAGCCAATTCTTGCATCTCAGCGGGTGCAAGACGGTAAGGAGATTTAGCTACGGGGGAAGCACCAGGGACAAGATCAATACGGAACTCGACTTCACGAGCGGGAGGGATACCAGGAAGATCATCAGGAAAAACTTCAGGGAAATCACGCACAACAGGGATATCGCGAAGCTTCTTCTTTCCTTCATCGGGTTTAACCACATGGGCTAAAAATGCAATACACCTTTTCCGCATGAGTCTTTGGGCTTCGGCGCAAGACATAAGTTTAAGACCGCGGGAGGGTTTCTCGCCGTAAATATGAAGATCACCATTTTCTCGAGGTATGCGAATCATCTTCTTGGCGCAAATAACTTCGGCGCGATTATTCGAGAGCCAGTCCATACCAATAATAACATCAAAGCTTCCAAGAGGCATAGGGATGAGGTCGATCAGAAAATCGTTTTCGTTAAGGTTAAGCGTGCAATCTTTAATCACTGAGTTTATTAAAATAGTTTCGCCATTAGCCAATTCAATTGAAAAATCTTCTTTTAAATCGTTGCGCGGTCGCGCAAGCTTCTGCTCGAAGGCGCGAGAGATAAAACTTCGATCGGCGCCAATATCAAAAAGTACAGAAGCATAAAATCCGTTAAGCAAAAATGTACCATTAACTACGTCATTATTCGCTTGCGCTTGGTGCGCGGTTATATTAAAAGCTCGTCCACGCGTTACTTGGTTCGAAATCTGGTTCACCGGATTCGCTTGCGTAATCTGAACTTGTAGCCTTGGGCACGCGTTCCGGAAATGACTGGGATCACCGCAGTTAAAGCACGATCTGGGTCGTGGGTTTTGGTAGATTGATTGTGGGTTCTGCGGGTAGACTGGTGGTGTTGGCGCAATTTGATTGGCGGGAAGGACTCTACAGTTTTCAGCAGCGTGACCAGTACGGCCACATCGGTTACAAAGTCGACACGGGGTTTGGGTTGGGTGGTGAAATCTACAGGTTGGGCAAAAGGGATGGTTTCCTGTGTAAGGTTTCTTAGTTGGCGGGGCAGGGAGTGCTGGATTGGTTAAGGCATAGTTGTGGGCTACAGGAGGTGTTGGGTAGGTTGACAGAGGGTTAGGCGCGTAAGCTGGAGGTTGGTAGATGGGTTGCTGGACTATGGGCGGGTTGGTAAGCGCATAGGCCTTGCGCCTGCGCTTGAGGTTGTTACGGTTTGAGGGTTCAGGTTTGGTTTCTGTTGGTTCAGGGACAGTCTTGGTGGGTTTGTTTTTCTCAGCTCCCCGCAGGAACAGGGTTCCTGCTCTGACATGGTTGTCGCTGAGCACAGCGGCCAACTCAATGGCGTCAGAGAGGGTTACTGGGTTTCTGGCCCATACAGAATCTTGAATTTCCATGGGGAGACCCCCAAGGAATTTCTCTATGGCTCGGCGTGAAGGGGTAACAAGGTGAGGGACCAGTAAGCTTAGCTCGTGGAAGCGCGTCGCGTACTCGCGCGCTTCACCGCTGTATTGCTTCAAGTTCCAGAATTCTTCCTCCAGGCGCTTAACTTCGTTGGGAGGGCAGAATTCTCGCGTAAGAATTTCCTTGAATTCCTCCCAGAGCATGCTGGAAGCAGCTTCTGCGCCACGCGCATGGGCTACTCCATTCCACCATGTAAGCGCTCTAGATTCCAGGACACTGGAAGCATATAGGGTTCGTCTGTCTGAGGGGCATTGGGTGTGGAGGAAAGTGTTTTCTATTTTCTCAAGCCACTGGAGCATCACGGTGGCTCCTTCAAGACCTGTGAACTTTGGAGGGTTACCCGCGTTAAAGGACTTAATGTTGTAACCAGAGGTGTTGGTATTGTTTTGGCTCAAAGCTTGGGCTATTGCGGCGGCCATTTCCTGGGAACGTTGCTGTCTACGCATGCGCGAGGCTTCTCTTCTCTGAAATCGGCGAGATAGCGGAGGCATTCTATAAAAGTTTTAATTTTTAGTTAATATCTTGGTTTTAGCGCAAAGTATAACTTTATAAAGCTTGGTTTCGCAGAGTTAGATACTATCAAAAGTTAAAGTAAAATAAATGACTTTAAATGCAGACTTAATAAAGGTAACAAATTCGAATCAAGAATCGACAATTCATGTATCACCATGACTTTCCGAATTCCCAATTTAAAATATACGAGCAAACGAGTATTGGAGATTGACGATTCATGTATCACCATGACTTTTCAATCTTCAATATAAAATACACAAGAAAATGAGTATTGGAGGTTGACAACTCATGTATCACCATGACTTTTCAAGTCTCCAACCTCAGAACATAATCGTAAATGGAAATTGAAAATCAACTATTCATGTATCACCATGACTTTTCGGATTTTCAAACCCAACAAACGAATATGTAAGAAAAATCAATAAAAATCGAAATTCAACAAAAATCGAAATATCGCGAAATAAAACATAAAATCATATACTGCGCAAGCGCGAGCATATTCATAAATAACGAGTAATTAACAATAAACGCGCAAACATGAGATTTCTCTCATGCGCGAGAAGGGACTCTTAGGTATTCTAGGCCGTTACGTCTAACCACCTATCCTAAAGTCAACGAGCTCTGATACCAATCTGTAACACCCCGACCAAAGGCGGATTATACATCGGGGCGCCACATATTGTTTCATTACTCGTGACACTATTGGGTGTCAATATTTAATAAATACATTCATTCGCGCACGCGCAGGGTAAACAAGAGATATAAATAAACCAACATAAATCAATATATTATAAATCATAATATTCGAACAGCAATAACTTGTCTTGATACATTTTAATCTAGGTCCAAAAGTAAAAACGTCCTATGTGTCCACAAGCTCCAAAACAGCTACTGCAAACCTGAACATGTGTTAAAATAAACGTCAAACACTTGCGTGTTGGTGAGAAATCAAGTTTAATACAATACATAGATAACAATAAATCTGCGCGCAACATGTGTATGTCTGGTTTTCAACAAGGGTGTAATCTGATCGGGACCAACTCTAAGATTCATAAGACTGCCAGTGCTCACAATTGAGCTCACAAACAAGACTAACTGTGCATGTGTAAACAAAAGAGAAAATCATAAACGATAGTTCTCCCGTGTTCATCTAATGGTACCATGAGAACTGCGGAATAGACCGACAAGACGGTTAATGATCCACACATACAAATAAACAGCCAAGTCTACGTCCTCAACACATGGGATACTGCGCGACTAAAGTTCATAAACAAGTTTAAGACTCTAAGTTTGTATGAACACATGAACATCCCAAAACATTAAAAGCAAAAAGGGATTAGGTACGAGATTACTCACTTGATAAACGATGCGGTGTAAGATAAAGCAAGAACCAACTTTAAACAAGCACAAGTTAACCTATAAATAAGATTATTGTTTTAATGATTTGTTTTAAGTCTTGATTATAAGTTAGCATAATTAATAAGTAAATTATTATATATATATTACCGAAAATCAGGGCAGAGGAGAGGAGAAAACGGAGGCAAAGAGGAAGACGGCAGAGAGAGCAAGGAGCAAGAGAACAGGAGAGATTAAGTGTTTTGTGTGTGTAGTGTTAGGAAAAAATATCATTATTATTTATAGGAAAACCCTAGGAGACATAATCCCTAGAAAAGGGGAAAGGATCTTTAACAGGATCAAGCAAAAGATATCAAAAAGCATAAGAATCCAAAAGCAAAAGATATCAAAAGATATGGCAGCTGCAGAGGCAAGATAAAGCTGTCAGGGAACAGTAAAAAAAAAAGCATGGGCGGTTCAGATAAAGGTACAGGTCAGGCATGGAAAAAGCAGATCTCAAAAGATTATGTCAGTCACTTTATCTGTCAACCAATGGGGTTGGTGCGCATGCTGCGCCGAAAGTAACTTTTCAGACATAAAGCAGATTAGGTCAACAGCTCAAAAGATAAGACAACTCAAAAGCAACGGCTAGATTAAACAGAAGAAAACTCAAAGGGTTTAGCGCGAGAAGGCTGACACAAAAGGTCAAGAGAGCGCGAGCGCGAAGGCAGACAGAACCAACCTTAACGCGTCGCGGAAAGAAATACATTTCTAAGCGCGCCGCGGGAAGAATCACATTTCTTAGCGCGCCGCGGTAGGAACTAAAATTCCTAGCGCGCCGCGGGAAGAACTATAATTCTTCGCGCGTCGAGGGATGAACTACGATTCTTAGCGTGCTGCGAGAAGAACTACAAATCCTTAGCGCGTCGCGGGAAGAACTACCGTCCTTCGCGCGCTGCGAGAAGAATTACAATTCTTAGCGCGCTGCGAGAAGAGTTCGTCTCGCGTATCGCTGAAACAGGTGGTCTTCACGCAGGCTTCCTTGTAAGCAGTCTGGCGCGTGGAGCTGCGCAGACAACCTTAGGCGGGAAGGAACAAAGGACAAGCAAAGAGTTAGCAGAAAAAGAAGGAAACAAGGCGGAAAGAGAGGAGAGGGACGGGACGGCGGAAAGAAAGAGAGAGAAAGAGGCGGGAAGGAAAATATATATTATTATTAAAAGTAAAATATAAGTATAAATAAATATTAAATCATAAAAGAAAGAGATCGGGTCAGAGAAACGGGTACCTGGGTCGGGTCGGATCGGGGCAGATGTTACATAAAAACCCATCATAAACCGCCCCGGTCACTTTCAGTCATCTGGTTAATGGCTATCCTCATAATCTACTAGTAGAAGTAAGGACCAAACATATCCGAGGATATGTCCTTCAAACTGAAGCAACCGACTTAATTCTAAGCGGTAGTGATTTTATTTTTTTATTTAATTTTTTTAATAAAAACGAAAAACAAGGTTACTCTGGATTGATCATCCCATTTAGCTCAACCAGATTTTGAAAACGGGATCGGTCAAACGCTTTAGTAAAAAGATCGGCGAAATTATCCAACGAATCAACCTTTTCAAGCACAATTAATTTCTTCTCAGCACAATCCCGTATAAAATGATGACGAATGTCAATATGTTTAGTTTTTCTGTGTTTGACGGGATTGTTAGTTACTGAGATTGCAGCAGTGTTATCAATGCAAATAGGAGTTTGAGTGAAATTCAGACCGTAATCGCGCAATTGCTGTTGTATCCAAAGAACCTGGGAGCAGCAGTTCGATGCTGCCATGTACTCTGCTTCACATGTGGAAATGGCTACCGAGGTCTGTTTTTTGCACTGCCACGACACCAATCTTCCTCCAGAAACTGACATCCACCGGTTGTTGACTTCCTGTTCTGATTGCAACCTCCATAGTCAGAATCTGTGTAAGTGACAAAATCCAGTTCTCCCCCTTTTGTGTACCACAATCCCAACTTAGGCTTGCCTTTGACAGAAGACATGATTCTTCTGTTGTCATCTCAGTTGACCTCATATCCATTACATACGTGTTCTTTTCTCTTGGAGCTCTCATCACCACCCATGCCTCTGGTATCTTGAAACCCGGATAAAGAACGATTGCCTCATTTTTAGTAAAATGCACCGTGTATTCTTTGTCACAAATCTGAGACACACTCAACAAGTTATGCTTCAACTCTTCAACAAAATTCACCTTCTCTAACTTCATTTTTCCATTTGTCACAGTTCCCATACCAGTGATTCTACCTCCACTCTCTCCAGCGAAACTAACCCTTCTTCCTTGAACAGGTTTCCAGTCATGTAACAAATTTTTGTTACCAGTCATGTGCCGGGAACAGCCACTGTCCACAACCCACAGATTGTTTACAGCCCTGTTCAACTGTTCATGCACAGTTAAAGAAAAAGATTAAAATCTGAGGACCCAAGACCTACTGGTCTTGGGTCGATTAAATCTGTTGACCGGCATCCAGTACTTTGGTTGTCCAAAATCAGTTTGAGGATGATTTCTGTAAGTTCTGAAAGGAAACCTTCTTGAGGATTGACTATGAGGCCATCCAAACCTTAGTGAATTAACTGAATTATAATTGTTGGTTTAGTAGTTAACTGGGGAAAAATGATACCGATTTCTTTGAAATCTTGGATTAGTCCAATGTCTGAAATTTTGTGATTTCGCATTCTTACCAGTATAATAATTACTCTTTGTTTTATTCTGCGTTTTCGGAGGCCTCATACCTCTAAGGTTTCTCTGGTTTAGAGAACAATCAGCAATAAGGTGTCCTACTTGATTGCATCTGAAACAACTTCTGTTTTCAACTTTCGTCTCAACAGTAGTTGCAGATGTCGAGGTTGCATTACTACCCGTTTGTCGAACATATGGTGGGACAAACGGATTTAGGGAAGGTTTCTTTTCATCGGATTTAGGCTTATATTCCTCCCCACGTTTTAGTAACACTACCTCTTCTTTTATCTCACCCGATTCGGATGACTGGTCCAAATTTGATGAGACAGAGCTAGGGACAGAAATCTCAACCTCAGAAGTTGACTTACTCGTTTCGCTCTTTTTGACTTCAGGTTCTTCAGTCGAAATTTTGACTGGAACTGTCTGATTAATCTCAACATTAGAAGATTGCTGATTACTAGGACTATAGGTATAGTTATTGTTATACGGTGGTGGAACTTCAGAAAATCCAATTCCCCCTTTGTTAACCGGGGAACGTTGAACACTTATGATGTGATCTAGCATAGCTGATGAATTTCTAAATTGTTCAATTTTTCTGTTTAGTTCCACCACTTTTACCTGGTAATCAGCTATCTGTTTATCTCTTTCAGCAATTAGTTTGGTTTTTTCTTCTAGCACTTCATAACTAAGATCAATTACTTGTATTTTATCAGCTAGACTGGCTTTAAGACTTCTGATATCCTTTTCACTAGCTTTTATTTTTACCGAGTAACTGTTTTATCTAGTTTTAGTATAGTGATGATCTTCTTTTAATGTTTTAAATTGAGCGTCCAAACTAACAAACTGATCAGTTATTGTTTTCAATTGCTCAGACAGATTTTCACATTACATACAATGAAGTTCAGAACTTACCTCAGAGAGCTGATCGTTCACTTCTGCCATATATGCTTGATTTTCTCCCGTCTCCCGCTCACTTCCTCCAGTTTCGATGTTTACCAAATTAGCATGTTCGAACACTTCCTCAACGTGTATATTCCAGTTGTATCCACCATTCTATCTAGATACCATAGCCCTATTCTCACTACCACCCCCATTCTGTTGTGCAGGCCTGTTCTGACTTCGTTCTACTCTCTCATTTGTACATTCCTTAGCAAAATGACCATTTTGTTGACAGTTGTAACATCGTACCTTTGATTTATCAAACCCTGGTCTTTCCCCAACGAACTTTCTGCCCGTTTTCTTCATGAATCTCTTTACCCTTCTTACTATAATAGCCATCTGCCACTGCAGGTCCATCTCTTCCAAATCATCAGCATCGATCTGATCATAGTCTTCATCCAACGTTGCAGGGTCGACTATTTTACCTTTGATGTAGTTCTCATAAGATGCAATGAACGATGCATAGAGAGCAACCAGCTGTTCAGCTGATTTATCACTCATGGGCATCTGTGAGTAGTTTTAACTCGGAACATTTGACGAGAAATTTCCAGTTGTGGCTTGAGGTTTTGAAGGATTACTGCCTCCAGCTACGAAACATACGTCACCATCCATATTGAGAATCACATGACCATCACGAGTTGAGTTTGAGTTTGATTCTCCCTTTGAGTAGTAGGCAGAGGATTCTGATTTTGAACTTGAACTTGGAGTGAATTTCGCACCATACATTCCCGGATCCTGAACCTGATCAGTTGGTGTCTCCTTCCGAACCATGTTAAGTTCAAAATTTCGTAACTTATTCACTGCTATTTCCAAATCAATATTGGCAAAGTCTTTATCCTCTCGCATCAAAACCGTGTACATTTCCCATTTCGGTGGAAGAGCATCAAGGAGTTTCTCTACTATCTCTTCTTCCTTGTATTCAATGGAGTAATTACTAAATTCGGTCATCAAGTGATAATATCTGGTGATGATATCGTCAAGTGATTCATTTTTCAAATACTTGAATACAGAGAATTGGGTTTTTAGTAGCTTTGTCTTGGAAGCACGTATCCCCACATTACCTTCATATCTATTTTCTAGAGCTTCCCATAGCTCTCTAGCGGTTTTGTACTTCTTGAAGGTATGAAGAATCTCTTGTGGAAGAGCCATTGTTATTGCTGCATGAGCTTTACTTTCTGCCTCATACATTTTCTTTTCCTCATCTTCCATCTTACTGTACTTCTTAATTTGATCACGACCTTCGAACAAGGATGTTGGTGGAATGTATCCATCTTGAATGCAAACCCACATCTTAGCGTCTTGATACTTCACATACTGTTCAAACCGATCTTTCCATGCAACGAAATCGGTACCCTTTAGCATTTTTGGAGCTTTGGTTGCTGAACCGGCTTCAACCTCCATTTTTACCAGTTCAGTAATGTTTATTGAAGTCATAGTTGAAAGAAATACGACTCGAAATACAAAGAAAGTATATAATTTTTTATTTTTTTTATTTTGAACAGTGATCAGATGGCGAAGTTGTGCTTAACTTCGCTTGAGCTTAACTTCGCTTGCTTCCTAACTTCGCTGAACCTTAACTTCGCTGAACCTTAACTTCGCTTTCTCTGTAACTTCGCCTTCTTTGTAACTTCGCCTAAACCTTATAAGTTCGCTTAAACCCTACAAACGATGACGGCAACTTCGCCTGATGAACACGAGTTTCTGCAGGTTTTGATTGAACGTATTGCGAGGTATGCGAAGGTGTATTGGGTTGTATTTGATGGTGGGAGATGGGCAAGACACAAAAACTATGTATTTCAACGTAAACTCGTTCCGCGAATAGTCAAACGGAACAACCTTAACACCTGTGTGATAGTCCCGAACCACACAATCACGAGCAAATGCTCTGATACCAATTGTAGGTTCCCAACCGGATCTACACAGGAATATCTCATAGCACTAGGGTGCGGAATCCCCACGTAATACGATACGAGCGTAAGATATATAATACGTTGAGACGATACACGAACACACGTTACAGTACTAATAAACACGTTGTATTGCAACACTTCAACACGTGATCTCTAATCACAAACACGTTCTGTCTCCCAAACCCTTAAACAAAACAAGCCGAAGCTGAGGTTATATAATCCTCGACAACTTCGCATGTCTACAAGTTCGCCTACATCCCAGGCCAACTTGTGTGACATTATATCTAAAACCAAAACAAACAATCTAACACGATTACAGACACATACAAAACACTAAATACTGAACTACTGACATTATGCACCAACAAAAAGTTTATTGTTGCTTAAACGTGGACAAATTCAGATTTCTTACTAAATTAATTCTCACCAAGAGAAACTGCAACAACTTATATTATTAACGTGTTTCTCTATTAGAATCTATTGGTCTTTAAATACTGACCCTAAGTATGCAAATTTCCTAAAGGTTTCTAAGGTCAGTGGGAGCAATAAAAGTCTTTAAAATGACTTGTTAGAAGTACAAGAGGCGGGGGAAGAGAGATATTAAATTTTACTCCAATTACACCTCTTGTACACCATACTGCGCCAAATCTTACACACTTAGAATCCTGAAAATGATAGCAACCTAACTAAGAGCTAATCCATAAAACTGAGACTTTTAAAATTACCCAATAATCAACTTAGGAGGCCATCTAGGTTTTAAAACCTACTACATTTGATGCTTATGTAACCTCCCTAACTAAAGTTGAATTGGGTGTTGGAAAGTTTAATGATCATACCCCTTATAATTAAACCATTATCACCAATCATAATTGACTCCATAAGTCGCTAACGTTTTGAGATTTGGCAAAATCACCTAAAGGTGTTCATAACTAAACTAAATCCTAACACAAACGTTAAGACACTAAGAAGCATAATTGATTATTAAAGGTTAGATTCAAAAGGGAATAAATCATCAAAGAATCTTATAACCTATATTATAAAACATTTCTTTGAGGATAATCACTGTTCAAGTAGCTTATAATAGATAAAGAGCTACGTTAGAAGAACATTAAAACAACTTTCCCTAATAACTGACTTACATATCTACATGCTCATAAAACAACCTAAATGTTATAAACTGAAGGTTAATGAACATTTAGTCTATAAGTCAATAATATCCATATATGGGTTAATGCAAACATCAAAATTTGATGAAATATTTATACAATTATTTTCATCAAAAACCAAGTGGATTAATGTACCTACCTCAAGATGAGTGAGAGCAACTAAAAACAAACTTGTCCTTATATAGATGACATTCTTCTGACAAGTATATGTTACATAATTCAAAGCAATGTTCACACACTTTGATATGAAATATCTCAAAAATATCCCTTACATAATAGATATCATAACATTCTGAGATAGACCCAAAGGGATATCTGTTTTGTTCTATAAGTTTTATCTTAAATGGGTCCTTACACATGTAACAAACAATATTGCTCTATTTAGAGGATAATATGATCATTGAGATTATTACCTTATGCTTCATTAAGTAGAAGCCTTATGTAGGTTCAAGTCTATACTTGTTCAGATATTACTCAAAATTGTAACACACTAGATATGCCTAGATTAATGTGAAACATCTAAAAGAGTATTAAAATATCTTTAAAAGAAACGAAAGACTATAATTTAAAAGAAGAAGTGAGAATTCAAACCGGTATATTACTCTAAACTTTGTCATATTCAAAAATAAGAAAATGTAATTTTCGGGATATATTCTTATGTCAGTAGATAAATCTATCTCATGGAGGAGTCATAATGAACTGATAACAACAACCTAAGTCATAACAACATAATATGTTGATTAATTACAACGTTGTTGTCAATAAATGTTGTTGAATATTTATTAGTGGACTCATAAGTTTTATTAAACTCCAAATAACTTATATATTGAAGACTAATTGTGATAACGTCAGCTACCATGTTTTCTCAAACAGTAACAGTTTGATGGGTGCTGCATTAAATTTTGATATGAAATTAATTATTCGTTTATGAACGAATTGAGAAATCTAAATTTTCATATCGAATACATTCATGATATGCTTAAAGATCCTATAACTAAAGGTCTATTACCCATAAGTATTATGAAAGCACTTATAATCATGAGGGGTTTATATGACCACGTACAACTGCATATCGTACTATGAATGATTAACTATTAAATTTCCTCATCATTTTTGATTTTGTACGTCTCTTAATATGTTCTGCATGCATAATGACATATAGACGAATTAAATATACAAATCAAACGTTCTGAAGGGCTTACTTGAAAATTTTGATCATAACTACTTATGTTTTAAATAAGGAATGCAGTATGATTAATGGGGGTCTTGAGCTGATGTTCAATTCAATGACTGTATTTCTCTGCTCCAGTTTGAGTTTAAAACTAAAATGAGTGTTAACTCCTAATCAGGCTTATCTAATACTCATAATAAATGATTACTCGGCCAAGTGGGAGAATGTAAGAATAAATATATTTTATATATTTATTTATATGGCCATCATTATCATTTATATAATAATAGATCAAAATAATTAATTATGCCTTATTATATATTAGCTTGGTAATTGTTGATGGGCCATATTACTCTTAATAGCTAATAAAGGGTTTCCCCTTAGGTGTATATATAGAGAGAATAAATTAACATCATAACCTAATCTCACACACATAAGTAAATCATGCGTCTCCTCTCTCTTCTAAACCGGGTTCCTCTCAAGAACCCTAACCATCCTTAACTATACATCCTAAAGGGGAACTCGATCAAGATGACATGCATGTCGACTACATCATACCCTGCTGCGGTTACTACTCTTCGTGCTGTAACAGGTTCATAGGTTTAATATTTATCATGTTTTATATTACTTACATGAAGAACTAATCAACAGAGGTGACTTTAAACAACAAAAAGGACACAAAGTCTCTTGCTGGCTATTACATTGCAAAGGTTTTCAATTGATAACTAGGATAATTATTACTCGTAAGTAGCGTGGTTATGCTAAAAGAGACGAACATATTGTGAGATATAGATATATATATATATATACATATAGTAATTTTTTGTTATAAGTATAGTAACGGTGTTTCAATAATTACTCTTGTTATGCATAAAATTACTATACTGCATATAATTAGAGTAATTGAATATACACTCAGAGTAATTATGATAATACAAACCATCTCCCTTTTATATAAAATCAAAGAGGAATTGTTATTTGCATATATGCAAATGCCAAAATTTTGTCCTTGTGATTCGCAATCTTTGTACGAACATATAGTTTGTGCGTACCCCCCCCCCCCCTCCCTCACACTTATTAAAAGAAATCTTATGCTATAGCCCTAATAAAAGCTCAAGTTTTTTTAAAACAACAAATGTACACATTTTATAATAATACTTCTAAACCCACATTTTAATGTTGACCAAATGAATTGAACTCTCAATATTTGAGAATAAACAACCCTACTCAACACCTTGATACAACTAAACCAACAACCCTTAATTATAAAACTTATGGACTTATCTTAACTCTTGATTTATGTTGATCAAGAGATCCAATAAGACAAAGTGTGATGGAGGGGAGTTACTCAATTAAAAGTACCGTCGTGTCACTTCCACGTAGGCATGAGGCATTCAGTAACTTTTACTCAAAAACGCGTAATGGTTAACTGAAAACATAATTATTATTCAATCTTTGGGAAAAAAAATCGAGGGCCTCTCTGGAAGCGACATCTCTATTCTTTATGATAGAGGTATGTTTTGTATACATCTTACTCTCCATAGACCTTGCTAATAGCTAATGAAATTTTATTGGGTATAATTATTATAATTTTTTTAAATGGGGAATGGTGAATTTAATTGGTTGGAAAGCGAGTGGCCCCACCTCTTTTGCCCGTTGGTGTCGTTAGTGGACTAGCGCTTAAAGGGGCTCGACACCCTTTGGTGCCCACTTTTTGGAATGGTGTAAGACCAAGTTTTGTGAAAAGTCATGGGGACGCTATCCATGGCTAGTGTGAGCACCTTCCGAGGCATAAAAGAGGGTTAACCACCAAGGGCGAGGCACTAGTCCTCTGACGGGCTTTAAATAGAATGAAATATGTCATCCAGTGGAAACAAGTCATATGGTCAAGAGGACGCCATCCATGACCTTCCACAACACTCGGTCTAATGATTTTAGGCGTTAAAATAGATGAGATAGCAATGAGTACTCCCCCCTACACTTCCCACGAGAAAAAAACCACTGCCTGGCAATATTATGAATATTCTATATTTTTTCAAACGTTTCTCCAAAATACAAACCAACCCACAAAGTACAGTCAAAAACACATTTTTTTTGCATAGTAGTCATTTTCGTGAAGAATCATGCATGCTTTTCAAATAAGACGACAATTTATTTAAATTTTCTTTTTTACTATCAAAATTTTAAGAATCCTACAAGATTGATGATGTTTCAATGCAAGTCAGATTGTGTGGCCAGATTTTGATACATCAAAAAGATGATCCCACAAAATCACAAAAAAAAAGATATGCAAATTGTGAATTTTGAATTCATATTTATGAACGTTTCATTATATATTTGTAACTTTAAGACTGTTCTCTATGGTGTAGGGGTGTTCTTCGGGTTCGTTTTTTGAGTTTCGGGTTTTTCGGGTCGGGTTCTTCGGGTTTCAAAGTTTCAAATCTTGACCCGAAACCCAACCCGAATCTCTCACAGGTTTTTCGGGTTTGGGTAATTCGGGTTCGGGTTTTTTCGGGTTGGGTTAATCGGGTTTCGAGAATCCTAGAAAACAAAACAAAAAACAAAAAAAAAATTAAACTACAATGCAAAAATTAAAATAACATATTATTCTTTGCTCGTAAGCAAATAATCAAATAATGAACCAACATAACTTGATAAAACAATCCAAAAGAAGAGTAAAACTAATTTGAACCATAATCGTCTTCTATCTGGTGTGATTTATTTGTTCGATTACGGTTGTTATTAGTAATAAACTAAAAACATAAATTAACAATAAACAATCGATCTATAATATATCTAAAAGTATAGTTAATTTTAAAACTAAAAGTTTATTCGGGTTGACCAGAAACTTATAAATCAAACCAGAGAACCAACCCGAATTACTTCGGTTCGGGTTCGGGTTTTTCGGGTCAGGTTAGTTCGGGTTCGGGTACGTGTTTTCTCGGGTTGGGTTTCGAGTTTCGGGTAAAAGTGACAGCCTACTATTGTGGGGGCATTGAAACCCCTCCACAATGTCACGTCAGTGCCACATAAGCACCGGGGGATATCGTAGCCCCAACCTATAATGTCCTGCTGTGGTTTAAAGCCCTCTGGCGCCTCTTATATAATATATATAGAGAGAGAGAGAGAGGGAGAAAAGTTCAAATAAAAATAAGGAGTTTCTTATGAATGGTAAGAACCAATAGAATTTTGACATATAACATTACAACATATGATGAAAGAACAAATCTAGGAAACTATGTCAGTTATAATGGCCAAAGAGTAATTATAGGAAATTATGACGGTTTTTTGTAATTTTAAATCTCAACCATTAATTAACATGATCTAATAACTATGATTTATTCCTAGTTTTCTTAGGAAACTACTTGTTTTTAGAATAACCATCCCTTATATATAAATATATATATGTAGGGTGCGGTTACGCTACGAAAATGCTTAACGTACATTAACGTACGCGAGACGCTCAAAGGCAAAACCCTAAAACGCTCAGAAAACGCTCACAAAACCTTAAACGCTCATTAAATGCTCGTTAAACGCTCAAAAACCGTCTTTGTGAAAAAAAATGAAAAATTGATCGATTAACCATCCAAAACTGTTTTTTTCGGTGAAGCAATGATTGATTGGATATGTATTGACGATTCCGAGATGTTTGGATGTGATTTCATGGATCGATTCGCGAAAAACGGGATCCGCGTACATATTTGTACGTTAAGCATTTTCGTATTGGATCTTTTCACTATATATGTATGTGTGTGTAAGAGATTGAGAAAGAACGGCGCCAATCGTTGTGAAGCCCCCCACCTTCCACGTCCCCGACGCCCCAAGGGCACCCATGGCGTGCAGTCTAATATAAGATGGTCTTAGGAATGTATGTTGAACTATTGATCAAATCTTTTTTAATCTCGACGTCTAGTTAAATAGTCAAAAACCAAAAAATCTCACCTCTTACCCACAAACCATTATAAATTGTCAATATTATCCATTTCAAGGAAAAAAAGATCTTTATAATCTTGCTAAATTTTAATGGGGGTGGGGATAACGGTAGAAAATTAAAGATAAAAAAAACACTAAAAACTGGAAAGATGTAGTCAGAGGCCAAAAAAGTGGTGCACAAAAAATTTAGATTTTAGTGTGCAGAAATGTTTTGGAGAGGGGGCGCTGGCGTGGTAAAGTTAAACGTCTTTTTGTTTTTGTTGCCTGCATCACTTGTCACACTTCTTACCATTTATATTATTTTCTATAGTTTTAAATGGTGTAAAAATGGATTGCAAAGTAATATAAAATGTTTTATATTATAGAAAGTAATGCCAAGTACTTCAAAAAATTTTGCATTTAAGTTCAGGTGTGTTATAAAATCATGTTAAGTTCTAATAAAATCATAAAGGTGGCTCATTGGTGTTTTCATTAGTTTTTTATATATCATAAAATGTTAAGTTGTATGAATTCATTTATGAATTTTAGTTTATGTCTATAGTCTAACATCTGGAATAAGGTGATATACCAACTTAACTCATTAACACTTTTGGTGATAAGTTTGAGCAGTGGCGAATGTTAGACGGAAACCAGGGGTCAATATTTTTGGACGAAAAGGAGTAAATTTACGCTGCGTATGAAAAATTTCGGACAAAAGCAGGTAGATTTTTTTCGCTGACTAAAATTCTATGTATAAATGAATATAAGACTATAGTTTGTTGTACAGAATTAAATAATCAAAACTTGAATGAAGAATGATTACATATAACACAGATAACCGGTAAACTTATAATCTTTCAATGTTTAAACTACTAATAATCACTAATTTTTTGATGTATCGGGCTTTTTTGTTGATTCGTATCTTTTGAGTTCAGTATTATTGTCATTGTTGCTACAGATAGAACAATTTCTTCATTGAAGGCGATGTTTCGATCTCATTTCTGATAATGTGATTGTTGTATGTATTAGGGACCATTAATTAGTTTTCTTCACCAATAATTTATTGTGGTTTGTTTTGTTGCAGAAGTACTGTTGGGGACCATTAATTTTCTTCTTGATACATCTATTCAAGAATTGTTGAAGATGATAAGATGATGAAATAAATATATGTAGGGAAGATTAGATTTTTCTTTGTTTTTTATTTTGGATTTCAAACTTTCTAATGATCTTTTATTTTATTATTCCTTAGTTGGCCAATTAGTCAAGTTTTTCCTTGTGGCAGTAATTTCAATTCCCATGAATTCCACAAGCTTAAGAAGACTTAACCTTTAAGCATTCTTGTCAGTAAACTTTTGATTAGGCTAAACTTTAAGCATTGTTTTAGGTTATACTTACTTAAACTTATCAAAATCAACAATTTTATTTTCAAAAATTTTATGTTCAAATCATGTAGTATCATATGACTTTGTTATTTAATATGTGCTCATAAATCAAACTGGAAAAATATTTAATGTCTTACTTTACAGCTTGCCTGAGTTGAAAACGAAATTATTGAGGATGAAGTCGTTGAAAATCAATATATTAAAGATGAACGTTATAGATACAATGGTTAAAAAAACAAAACAAAAACATGAGAGACACATTGTTGTACTTACTCTCGTTTTTTATGGGCCTATTTGACCCAACTACGTGTGAACTCTACTTTTCATGTTCTCAATTTATCAATAAAGGGACCAAACCAAACAACCCAAATTAGAAACTTATAATATTTTACATACCATACTATAGGTTGAGATGCATTTTTGAATATGTGCTACGAATGGTTCCTACTTCATACCAGTTTTATGACTTTCTAGCCTATCCCTAAACTATATTCTAAAATATAATCACATATAATATTAACTTTATAATGAAGGGAATTTCAACAACTAATTCCTTATTTCCTGTCCTTCACTTTTGGCATAGTGGTAGAAAGATTTGGACTTTTTATTGGAGATCCAAGTGTGATCTCCACTTGTGTCATTTTGGATAGATATTAGCATTGAAAAATGCGAGCTACGTCTCGTGAGATTGTTAGTTCGGATCCCGAGTCCACCCGAGTTTTCGTCCTACCGTGTGTTACGCTAGAGAGTTATGCTTTTGTGACGACATAACGACTGTCAAGTGGTGACCGGCAGTATAGTCTCCTGAGGGAACACTCAAGCCAAACTCTAAAGTCAACGTGTGCCCAGTTAAAACAACATAGTCAAGACATACGAGGCTATCCAAATTAAAGAATGCAATAACCTAAACACAAAAGAAAACACAAAAAAGAAACTCGCAGTTTTAAAAATGAAAAAATTACAAAAGTTTAGTGACAACACTTGTGTAAATAATATGTTGATGGAGGACCAATTCCGTAACTTGTTAGAATCCTTATATTTGAAGCCCCAAATAGAAGCAGCTGAACAAGGCGGCGTTAGCATCAAGGTTAGTTTCATCATCCTCTCAAAAGTCAAAACCCTAGGGTTTTATATATGTATATTATACAGATATTGATATACCTTAGCTAGAATTAGAAGTAGCGTTCATGTTAGTTGTCAATTTATCCAACAAATTAAGTATGATTATTATATCCTTTTCTCATTGAAGTTTGATACAGGTTTCTATTAGGGATAAGATTATGGGGGTAAGATTGTAAATTCCGTTACAGTAGAAATATCGCTAAAACCTCGATTAGTCGAGCTTAAATGAGCTCGAGCTTCTGTTTAGCTACAATAGAAATGTAGCTAAGTTTCCTTATTGTATCCAATTAAGTCACTCAAACTCTGTTTGTCTCAATTAGGTCACTCGACTTTCACCTAACGTGCTAATCCTAGGCGTTTTACCTATTTAATAGGTTACCATGCTGACGTGGCAGTTTTTCAGTTTAGAAAAGTTGTGGACTGGTGATGTGGAATTTATAATTATATTCCTTAATTAATATTTCGGGCATGTAAAACACCATAGGTGTCGTGTCGCCTGGCGTCGAAGATCGATTACACATGAAACTCACTCGTCTCCGTGCTTCGTGCGGTATTCGCTTATTCTCCACTCTTTCGAACCCCACATGGAATTCTTCACAAACCACTCTCGTCATCACGAACCCAACTCTATTAGCTGTAGAATCATGCAGTTCCATGGCGATGTTGAAGCAAATCCAAGCACAAATGACAAGAACAGGACTCATTTTCCATGTTTTCCCGTTAAGCAGGATCTTAACCTTCTGTGCTTTATCGGAAGCAGGAGATCTACCTCACGCTCGATATCTTTTTAACTAGTGTCCTAACCCCAACGTATATATGTGGAATATTATGATCAGAGGGTATCTGAAATCACGTTTTTATTCAAAAGGTTTGTCTTTGTTTCGTTTAATGGTTCGGGAGTGTGTTGAAATGGACCGTAGGAGCTTTGTATTTGGATTGAAAGCGTGTGAGAGTTTATCAGCTGGCGAGTCAGTACACTCATTGGTTTGGAAAGTGGGATTTTGTCGTGATGTCGTTGTGCAAAACGGGTTGGTTCATTTTTATGGAGAGAGAGGGCGGCTGGGTTGTGCACAGAAGGTGTTTGATGAAAATCCTGAGAGAGACGTTGTGTCTTGGACTAGTTTGATTAATGGGTATGGTAAGCATGGTATGCCAGATGAGGCGTATAGAGTTTTTAAGCTTATGAAAGCTAGTGGGGTTGAACCAAACGAGGTCACGATGATAGCAGTGTTTTCAGCTTGTTCTCAGAAGGGGGATTTGGAATTTGGGAAATCTGTTCATGATTATGTCAAAAGTAAGAATCTGAACATGGGACTTCATTTGATGAATTCGATATTGGATATGTATGTTAAATGCGGGTCTCTAGTTACTGCTAGGGAGATATTTGTGGGCATGAGAAAACGCGATGTTTTCTCATGGACAAGTTTGATTAACGGATATGCTAAAAATGGGGACTTGATTATGGCAAGGAAGGTGTTTGATGAAATGCCTGAGAGAAATGTTGTATCGTGGAATGCTATGATTGCAGGCTATTCTCAAAATAATAAGCCAAAGGAAGCACTAGAAGTCTTTTACGAAATGGAAAATGCAGGTTTGGTCCCCGTAGAGACCACTTTAGTATGTGTACTCTCTGCTTGTGCTCAATCGGGCTGCTTAGATTTAGGTCAATGGTTGTACTCAAATTACATTACAAGAACGCGTGTTCAGCTTACTGTGACACTAGGAAATGCATTCATAGACATGTATGCCAAGTGTGGAAACATTGATGCAGCCGTCGAGCTCTTGAACAAAATGGAAGATAAAGATTTAGTATCTTGGAACTCCATGATTGTTGGTTTCGCTTCACATGGGCATGCAGTGAAAGCCCTAAATCTTTTTGAACAAATGTGTGAAATGGGATACAAACCTGATGAGATCACATTTGTAGGTGTGCTGTCAGCCTGTAGTCACGGAGGTTTACTCACCCGAGGAAGATATTACTTCAAAGAGATGGAGAACATTTACGGGTTAAAACCAACAGTTGAACATTATGCATGCATGATTGATTTACTTGGTAGAATTGGGCTTTTGGATGAAGCTTATGGAATGATAAAAGAAATGCCAATGGAGCGGGCGCGATTCTTAACGCGTGTAGGTTGCATAACAATCTTGATCTAGGTAAACTTGCTAGTGAAAAGCTCATAGAGTTGGATCCAAATGATAGTGGTATTTATGTGCTTTTGGAAGGTTTATGTGCTACAAGATGTGAATGGGATGATGTGAAAAGTGTTAGGAGTATGATGAGAGGGAACAATGTTAAGAAAACTCCGGGTCGGAGTTCAATAGAAGTGAAGGGAGAGTTTCATGGGTTCATGGTTGCTGATAAATCACACCCAGAATCTGAAAATATATATAAAGTGTTGGGTGAAATAATATTGTTGTCGAGGCTGGATGATGCATCGAATGTTGACCTTTCACACATTTGTTCTGTCAAATAATAACCGCTTTTCTGCCAATAGAACCGACAAAAATGTAATTTCGTTTGGGGATAACACGCTACATGATGTTTGTCTGATAAAACATCATCTGTCCACATCATCATCATTCACAAATTTTTTAACAAGGTAAAATGCCACGTAAAAAAAACCCTATG
Source organism: Bidens hawaiensis (assembly GCF_021521415.1). Classification (NCBI taxonomy): domain Eukaryota; kingdom Viridiplantae; phylum Streptophyta; class Magnoliopsida; order Asterales; family Asteraceae; genus Bidens; species Bidens hawaiensis. The sequence goes on from NW_027492633.1 coordinate 242,267, forward strand.
ATTGGCACATTAGATGAAAGTTGAGTTGACTTAATTGATACGAACAAAGTTGTGTGACCTAATTGGTACAATACAGTAATTTTGTTACATTTTTGTGAAGTTTTCCAATTAATTAATTTTCATGTAGCGGATAAGTATATTAAGATAATAAGTATCATTATACATATAAGTTTGATAAATTAAATAATGAAGTACTGTATATTATGTTACATAAAATTACAATTATAGTATAAGTATATAAACTTTAGTGTTCAATTGTTGATCAGGCTTGTTAACTGTGAAAAATTATGCAGATTTTTGTAGTGAAATTACAATGGAAATTCAGGTTCCTGCTGTTAAAGTAACACTTCGTCTCGGATCCGAGACGCATTCTATAGAAGCTTGCAAAGGGATTATTTCAGAACAACTGGCTTTCGTGAAAGGAGAAAGTATGAACATATTGAAGGAGTTTATTACCGCTCATAACGTTCCAATTGATGTCCCTGATGAAGTAGAGTCTGAAGATGATGATGGTGATGATGAGACGCCGGTTGTGAAGTCAAAGAAGGTTAAGACATAGAAAAGAAGTAATTGATTTATCCAATTTTTGGATGTAGTTACTTTAAATATATTCTAAGAACTTTGGTTGTAAAAGATTGTGGTCTACTATGTGGTAATTCCAAGTTAATTAACTACATTCTAAATCAGTCTATGCTACTGACATTATCAGGAAACCTAGCACAATATTATTAGGACAGTTAAAATGCATGTATAATTCAGGCTGTGTGCTGAAGATGTTGAATGTCTTTCTGCACACATGAAATGTACAAGGAGAGGATATACTAACAAAGCTGAGATATTTTTGGACTATTTGTCATAAATTGCGTGTCATAAATAGCCTAGACTGACATTGTTGGACGTGCCAGATGTCCAAGGTATTATCATTCGGACTTAGCGATTGACTATTTATGTTGGTAAATAGTAAATTAGATAAAAGGGTAATTACAAGTTGGGCGTGTCGCAGATGTTAGGTGATTCTTATAGCAAACGTATTGACCGATGTTAAAAAGAGTAAATTAGTTTTAATATAATTTTGCAGTGGGGAAGCTAAACTCAACTTTCAGTTCAAATTGAAGATTATGATCCCAAAGAGCATTTAGTCAAATATGTTAAATGGTGTTTTTCTTTAGAGGTCAAGAGTTTGAATATTGTTGTGCAGTATGGAGTAGAATTTGAAGTAGATTAAATGTGGTTTTTATTTTAGAAAAATATATCATTAACTCGTATTCGAGTTTGAATTGGTGCTAGCTAAGCTCAACTTGCTTGGTAAACAGTGTAACATACATAAACTTAAATAACGACAGTTGTTGATGCTATGGTAGTGGTGGCATCAACAATAGGCGTGCGTGTGCACATAGGGATCACACAACCACACCATACACAAACCCGAGCCAAACTGAAGAGCACACAGCCATTAAAGTAACTAAAAATGTGCACAAACAAATTATGCAGAAGTGTCACAACAGTTGATAACGTTCGAAATGATCATGAGATAGAGCACGTCATTACTATTAAGTGGAAAGTTGTTGAACATTTTTCTCTCAAACTCGGCTAATAAATGTGTCAATTTGGCATTTTACCTAGGTCTAAAACACTTTCAAAATTCCGTGACAGGTGCTTACAAGAAAAAGTACAGTGACTAGTTTTGCCAAATAAAGAAAGATCTATAAGAACCTTGTGATTTTACAACTGAATGTATTAATTATACTGCTACTTCTAACCAAGAATGGCTTTGATCTTAGTCTTCTGATCATCTGTTAATGATGTAGGGAAAAGAACTTCAAATGTCACAAACAGATCACCCTTCTTATTGCTAAAATGCAATGGCATCCCTTCACCTTTGAACTTCTTAACCTCCTTCGGTTTCGTAATCCCCTGAATTATTCATTTTTCAACCAATCAACAAATATTAGATCTCTTTAGAACTTTAGAATTTAAGAACTTCAAAAGCTTGTAACAACCAACCATTTATTGATTTATTTCGTATATTTAATATTATTCGAGGGTAACTTAGTCATTTATTATATATATAATTTATGTAATCACAAGTTTACATATGTGTAAGAAGCAATTTACATATATGTAATCATAAAATAACATATAATGACAAAACTACCCTCAAATAATATTATATATATAAACAAAGATAAAATGATTGGTTTTTAGGAGTTCTTAAATTATTTGGAAGTTCTGAAATGATCATGGTCCTACACAAAAGACACTTTATTGAGAGGAGAGAACAAGAAAATCATTCATTGTTTCAAATTTATAAAAAAAAATCTAAAATACAAAAAAATGATTAAAATGCAATGTTTAATCTCATTTCATATTCGACAAAAATACAAAAAAAATTCGCTTATTTATAGAACCTGCACATGTGTAGGTTATGTGCATCATGTGTAAGTATACGTTTAAAAGTGAAATACAAAAAAGAACATATGAACACATTACTTTAAAGGTTTTATATGGGTATAACATAAGACATTTTTATGCAAGTAAAAGATAGATTTTAAAAACAAGAAGTTAAAAACCGTTGATAGAAAAACTAAACGGTTTAGTTTTGTTCTTTGTGTTCTCACAATAATCAGTCTTCTGTAATGAACCTCTCTCTACACATGCCCGTGCACACACACACACACATATATAAATAATGCTAGCAATGTTATAAATTATTTTAGAGACAAAATTATTACCTTTGTGCCAATATTCACTAGATGATCATCAAGGTGTGTAATGGTCTTCTCGAACCCAACAAGCGCTTGAGCCTAAAAAGGCAAAATAGTTCACACAAACCAATATGTCACCAATTATATGCTACTAAAATGGATCCACAAGAAGTAATAACTAAATGAAAATAAATTATTACCAAAGTAATTGTGGCAGTTGCATGAAGGTTATTGCCTTCTCTCCTAAACCTGTCATGTGGTGCTGTACGAATGCGAAACTGTAGAAAAAAATTCAGATTAACAATCACTATTAACTTAACAGATTATTATAAAATCAATATATTAATATATAAAGCAAAAACAAGCAAATGAACAAACCTTCAAATCTCCAGGTTCACCGTCTATAATCGGTTCGCCTTCTTCATAAAAGACGACTTCCTGGAAGTGTTGTCATTCATCAAATTAATAAATTGTCACCATAAAATGTTTTATTAAATGCTGAAAGTATCTTAACAACTTACTTGTCCGTCTTGCATTCCTTTTTCAATATCCACAGTGATAAAGTTTCCTTCCCTTTCATATTTTACATTTGGACATTGCTCACAGACCTGAAGTAACATAATAAAAACATATGTATAACTAATTGTATAAATGCATATATATTAATATTTGATGATTGGTTTTTGTAAGACGGGTACCTCCTCTGTCATCTGTTGGAACATCCCGGGACCAATTTGTCGGTGATAAACCTCGTTCCGACAGTTGCAGCGTCTTTTTCCTGGAGCAGGTTTTAGAATGTTTTTCTCTCTCCAAACCTGATTAATTAAACCATAATTTAGAAAAAAGAAAACAAGGTTTTATATTGTTTTTATTAATCTAGTTAATGAGGTTTTTAAACCTTTAATGTTCCTCCCATGTATAAATCCTCCAGTGTTGCATCCAAGTCAACAATTACATCATCGCCTTTGACCACCCGCTCCTCCTCTTCTTGGTCTCCTCCACCACCAAAAAACCTGCAAAATGCAAAATTGGCAACAATATTATTTTTTTAGTACTAATGCAAAAGCAGCTGTATGCCCTAAATGAACAAATGTAGGACAATGAAAGCAACACTAACCTAGATTTTTTGCTCTTCTATATAATCTTATGCCATTATTTATACTTCCTTTTGTCGGATAATAATGTAATATTGCAATATCTGGATTGCTTATTAAAACTGTTTCTATGAATATTATGTTTTGATTATTTGTAAGTGAAATAAGCAGCTTAGGAGTTGGCTTGCTTTAAAAATACTTACCTGGTTATTCAGAACATTATACAATCCTAAGCACCCCCTAATTTAGAACAAGTTTTATAAAAACGAACGCTTATGTGCCTAAATTACTCTTCACTGATGATAGAATTGGGGGAATTTGTGGATCAACATCAATGCAGCAACTATTATGTAACGATGACCTTGGGCAAAATCAAATACTTTATTAAAACTATCAAAAAGAGGTCACATATGAGATTATCGAAGTTCGAATTGCAAGGAAAACAAAAAAAAACGGTATTTTTCCTTAGCATCATTCTGCTAATCAGCTGTCGGGCAAATTTGCCATACAAAGAAGCTGAAATATGATAACCAAAACCAACTCAGGAAAACATGCTATAACAAATGTTAAAAAAGGTGCTTTGCTAAACCATAGCCCTTGAATGCAACTTCCGACCACCGGTTTATCTTGATTGGATCATAATCACTAAAAGGGGGATATCATAACTATTACATGATTACATTAGATGAAATCATTTCTTACAACTAACCACCTCATAATCACTACAAGGGGAATATCATAACTAATACATGATTACATGCTTCTTAATCAAGACCTAAAGGCTATAGCTAGCGGGACCCTACAAAGAAAATAGAACAAAATGATTACAATATCCTACTTGCTTGGCCAGTTAGGCACATATCCCTTGGGAACAAAGTTTCACCATGGATGTAACCAAGAGTTTCATTCTAAACACAGGACAATCAAGGCCGAAGACAACTACTTGTATAAAAGGACTTCATCAAGAAAAACAATTCCTCGGTTCATAACAGAGCCTATGACTCGTTTTGGATGCAACAAAGTTCTACTGAGTCCTCATACATCTTAAAAACACATCGTCTAAGCTTCTAATTAACCATAAGCTTCTAATGTAAACAACTACTTGTATAAAAGGACTTCATCAAGAAAAACAATTCCTCGGTTCATAACAGAGCCTATGACTCGTTTTGGATGCAACAAAGTTCTACTGAGTCCTCATACATCTTAAAAACACATCGTCTAAGCTTCTAATTAACCATAAGCTTCTAATGTAAACAACTACTTGTATAAAAGGACTTCATCAAGAAAAACAATTCCTCGGTTCATAACAGAGCCTATGACTCGTTTTGGATGCAACAAAGTTCTACTGAGTCCTCATACATCTTAAAAACACATCGTCTAAGCTTCTAATTAACCATAAGACTAAGTCTAGCTTACATCAGTTGAGTTCTTTGCTATTTGCATTTGAGACAATCAATGTGTATCAAATACATGATTAGCCTAAAAAAAATTCAGTGACCTACAAAAAGCGTAAAATTTGTTATAGCTAGATGATAATAATGAATATCTAAACTACCAATGTAAACATATACTGAGTCCTGTATGTGAAATCTTACGATTTAAATATATCTTGAATATCCATTCCACCACCACCTCCGCCACCAGCAGCATGCTGTTTGAGACCTTCTTCGCCGTACCGATCATAAATATTCCTCTTCTCACTGTTGGATAACACCTCATAAGCTGCAAACAACAAACTCACCAAAACATTAAGTTCTACATCCACTAGAACTACAAATCCTACACTTCACAATGTACATACAAACCAGTTACCATTATTAATCTCAGCAAACTTTTTATTAGCTTCTTCATTTCCTTGATTCTTATCAGGATGATATTTCAAAGCCAGCTTTCTATACGACCGTTTAATCTGATCGTCTGATGCACCTTTCTGAACTTGAAGTATATCATAATAACTTTTACTGTATCAATCAATCAAATAATAGACTCAAACAATATTAATATATAATACACAAAATTAAGATGAAATAGGAAGTAGAAATTATGACTTACGCCGCATTAGCAATCAATACGATCGATAAATAGATAACGAACAACAATTTCGATCTGTAATGCGTCATTGTTGAAATTAGGACAAACTAAACCCGATCCGAATGAAATCAACGGTCCAGATTCAGAGATTAGAACTACTGTGGAAATGAGAGATTGTGGAATCACAAGCACTGTGAAGATCGGTCGGAGATGATCACACTGCGAGTGAAAAGACAGCGGAATCGAAATCTCCGACGGCGGTGAAGACGGAGTTTGTAGTAGATGTTCGAAAAGAAAGCTTGCTTATATGTGACGTGTACCTGACAAAATTTAGCCAATCAGAGCGAGCTAACACTTGTCTGAGCCAATAAAGTTGCGACACGTGTTGACACGTCAAACACGGCTAGTAAGCAAGGCCAAGGACAAGGAGATCTTTGTTTATGCTTTTTTTTCTTAACGTATTTTTATTTTATTTTTCTATTAGACTACGTAGTAGTTTATTATCATTTGTTATGATTATAAATGGAAAATTCTTAAAATAGTCAATTAATAGCGGGTTATTTTAACTTCATCTCTCTCAAATTCTTATTTTCAGCTTTTTCCTTATGATATCGCATCGTCGGTGACGTGTTAGGGTGTTCTTCGATATTTAGTTGGATTTTAAAATCTAAAATTATCGGAGACTCTGCGTTAGCAAATGAAATGCAACGCTGGTGATGCATTGTTGTCCGATAACACATTGACGTTGGCAAAAAAATGGTTGTTAGATTTGGCAACCAAGTTTTGACAATGATATACTGAACGGTCGTAATACATCAGGGATGAGGAGATAGGTGTTTAACACGTCAGGGACGATGTGTTATCGCCCACGTGTCTTGTTGTGATTGATCTGGTAACTCGTCGACAGGACAACCTAACACATCGTCAGCGCCCAGCGATGTGATAACATAGGGAGAAAGCTAGAAATACGAATTTGAGGGGGGGGGGGTAAATTTGAAATCTCTATCTATTAATGGGCTATTTTAAGAATTTTCCCTCTATAAAATACAAAACGAAGGTATCTTTTAATTAACTATAACAAGTCACTCGTAGCATGTTACTAGAGACAATGATTACACCGATGCAGTCGTCATTATAACCCAATATTTCCCATCAACAGACGCACCACCACTTGAGCATCAATAACCAATCCTAACAAAAAATTAGCATAATAAAACTTGCATCATTTCTTCCAAACTGTTTTTCACGCAAAGATATGAGATAGCTTTATTGTCATTTACCAGATTTGAGAGTAAAAGACATTTGTTGTCGAAGATAAGCTCAAAAGGAGACTCCGACCGGCTTGACTTCTTCCATAGCCATTGGTGAATCTCCCATTAGAGACTAAATTCAAACAACTCTGGAAATCACTTCTATACCCTCCCTTGGTTGACTCTTCCATCTCAATATCCAAGTTCTTTCACCAATATTAAGGGGGTGTTTGGGATTCCTTATTTCCACCAACTTATAACTTATAAACTTTTTGAAAAGTTAATAATATGTAAAAGGTGTTTGGCAAACCATAAAGACTTATGGTTTTTAACTTATGGCTAAGACAAAATAAGAGGGTTTTGAAAAGTTATGATTCTCTAACTTATTACTCCCTCCGTCCCATTATAAGTGTTATAATTTGATTTTTTAAGTTTTTCTTGTTTAACTTTGACCGATAATATTTTTGTTTGTGTTATATAATACTTGATGTAAAATATATGAATGGATTGGGTTTTTAATGTATTTTATATCGATATAATTTTCATCAAGTATTATATGACACTGACAAAAATATTTACGGTCAAGGTTGTAAAAGAAAGAATTGAAAAGTCAAACTATGACACTTATAATGGGATGGAGGGAGTAACTTAAAGGGTATAATATTCCCAAACACTCCTTAAAAAACAACTTATTAACATAAGTTAATCCAAACATTTTTATACAAACTTCTTTTCAAAAAGTCATAAATTTATAATTCTTTTTCACATAAAGTCCTTTTAGACTTAAATAAGAAATCCCAAACACACCCTAATACTCCAAAAATAGCTACCTCTTACAAACACGTCTTATTTTTTGTTTATTTTTTTTTCCAATGATCAGAATAAACAAGAAAACAACTTCCTCAACGAATACTCACAAGCCTAAATATCCAACCAAAACATAGCTAGGTAGTTTTGTCTCCCCAACCCAAACAAACTTTCAATTCGTCCAAACAATTCAAAATATTCTATGTAACCCTTTGATCAAAATTCCCAATACTTCTCCAAGCACTGGAATTAATGCATCCCCGAGTATGAGCACCGATATGGACAACCGTTATTGTTTTAACCCATAAGACCAGATGTAGTGGCACGTTGTGCCTAGCGTTTTGGGTGAAAACGCAGGGGGTACACCGCCCCCCTGCGTTATGTTAAAGTTTTTTTTTTGCGCGTTGTATCTAAAACGCTAGAATGGCACGAGAATCAAAATGTTACCGTTGGATGGAGACGTTGGAGTTTTAAAAAAAAATTAATTATATTTATACTATATAAACAAACCAAACTCATATTTTTTAACACATTCCTTCCAATCTACCAATTTACACAAATATTTATATCTTTTACACTAATATTTCTACCATCATGTTTCCAAACAACAACCAAAATATTCTCGGTTTCGGTCAATATGCCCGTCAAGCCAACCAAAATCCACAACCGAACCAATCTACCGCCCCGACGCCAACCGTACACGTCCCGCAAATGTATGACCCGCAAATGGCCGCGTACTTTGCACTTCTACAAAACTCTATGCCAAATGCGGTGCCCGGTTTCCAAAACCCATTGACAAACATTTTTGTGGGTTCGGGTTCCCAACCCGCCCCGGAGACCCAACCAGAGGTCGAGTTCGTGCCGGAGACACAACCCGAGGGCGGTTCGAGCCAACGCGGACGTTCGAAAAAACACGCAAAGAAGCCCGCCGGCGAACCTCGGGTTAAAAAGACGGTGATATCGTGGAGCATCGACGAGTGCGTACTATGTGCTCGTGCTTGGTGCCAAATATCGGAAGATGCCAAATGCGGTAGGTTTTTAAAATGCATATATATTTTTTTTAAATTTCTTATAACAAACATTAAACTTGTAATGTTTTTATTTTTTTAGCGAACTATCAAAAAACGGGGGTATTTTGGCACAAAATTATAGAGAGGTTTCACAACCATGGCGGTGATTCGCGTCGAGAAAAAGATTCGTTACTGTCGAAATGGGGCGACATAAACACCAAATGCATGGCTTTCCATACGGTTTTCTCTCGGATGAATCGAACTAGGAGTAGCGGTGTCTCAGACGCGGAAGTCATGGATAACGCGTTGGTTGAGTTTCAACATAAGGTCGGCGGGACCTTCAACTACTTTGGCATTTGGAAAGACCTCTTGAGGTTTCACCCAAAATGGGCTTGGTGTTGGATGCCGAAGCCGAAGCCGAAGGCGAAGGTGGTCCGCGTAAAAAAAAGTCTAAAACATCATCTTCGGTTGATCCAGACACGCCCCGTTCCGACGCTCGAAACTTCAACTTAAGCGATAATGACCCCGTGAATACTACCGACATGCCTCGGCCGGGGGGTAGAAGAACCAAAGGCAAAGGAAAGGGGAAAGGGATCGGTTCGTCGTCGGCAACGGGTTCGAATCCCGAATTGGAAAGCCAATTCCAATTAATGAACTCTCGACTCCAAGATTTACACCAACTTGGAACCCAACGACTTCAAGTAAATTTGGACGCCGTCGACCTACTTCGAAGGAATGAGATGGACAAAGACATCGAGATTTTATCAAACGAGCTATCCGAAGACGACCCGATAGTCCAATCTCTAAAAGCCACTCGACGAGCGAAAATTTTAGAAAAATATAAATGAGTTTTAGTTTTATTAGTATTATTTATGTTTTTTTATTTTAATTTGATGTATTTTTTTTAATTTAGTTTAATGTAATTTTTATTTGAAAGTTTAATGTAATTTTTAATTTTATGTTAATTTATTTAAATGAATTATTATTTAAAAAAACAAATAAAATTATAATGACTGGGCGCCACGTGGCGCATAACCCCTGGATGTGGAGAGTTATGACTACAGTCTGTTTTTGTACAAAACCATAACTCTGACTGGGCGTCACGTGACGCATAACCCCAGGATGTGAAGCTTTACGACTACACATGGTCTAAGGAGGGCATACTGTTTCTAAATAACAATAAATTTAGATTAGTGTGTCGTTTTGTATTTTATATTAATGTGTGCTTTAAATTCCGATATTAGTTAAGATCAATGTACGTATTGAATAATTAGAAAACTCTCAAAAGTGTATCAAAGTGTGTGGTGTGATTCCAGAGCGCGTCATTATGGTAGTTGCATAATAAATTGATAATTGATGATACTCATAAATATATAGAAATTTTTTTGAAAATACAACAACATTAGATAAAGATTAATTGTGGATCCTAATATATACACATATACTCTTTATTTTTGATAAAAAACAAAAAGACATCTAACATTAGTTTTGTAGCTAGATCGAGTATGACTTCTAAGAAGCTCGAGAGTTTGAAGACCATGCATTTGGATCACTAGCTAACAGTGGTGTACGTGATAATATGATACTCGATCGGCCTCTATATTGAATCGATCAAAAGTATGCATAGTGTTCTTGAAATATCCAAATGATAATTAATAACAAATCAAACAAAATATTCTCAAAATTAAAAAAGAAAGTTATATAAGAATGTATGCAACAATTGAGTTTATTCATTATTCATTATTCGTTATTTTTTTTTATTAGAACGACGATTTTTTTTTGTTTAGGTCATCGCACTCTAGTCTAATTTGGAGAGCTTCGAAGTCTCACTCTGGATAAACTATGTTGTCTTAATCGGGCTCATGTTGACTTTAGAGTTTGACTTATATGTTCCCCAGGAAATCATGCCGCCGACTGTCACTTGACAGTCGTTATGTCATCATAAGAGCAGAATTTTCTGACGTAACATGAATCAAATAAATGAGGAAAAACATAACAATATACCAATAAAACTATTCCATAGACTAAGCATTAATAGCAAAAAAAGTGAGAGGAAAGATGAACGTGGGAAATGAGACGCCTTGAAGAGCACTCGACGGAGAAAAAGCCACGACAAGATCCTAATTTCTACTGCACACGTGGCAAAACATTATACCACACATGATTTCGGCCCCGTCATAATGTCTCGTTTATAAATGCATCCAATATTCCAGTTGTACGTCCACTACAGATTAACACACTCTAGCTAGCTAGCTAATCTTTATGCATGAATATTTATATACCCTAGGGTTTAAACTTTTATGCATGCAAACTTTATAAAATAAAATAAGGTCTTAAACATGGGAAGAGCTCCATGCTGCCAGAAAGTCGGGTTGCGAAGAGGTCGCTGGACTGCCGAAGAAGACGAGATACTGTCGAACTACATTAAAGAACACGGCGAAGGTTCTTGGAGATCCTTGCCTAAAAATGCTGGTAATTACAATAATATATATAACTAGTTAATTTATTTATTGATTTATGTTATAGGTTATTAACTAATTATTTGAATGTTAGTTTATGTTTTGACTTTAATATTGATTATTCAATATTCTTCAAAATGAATTTGGTATATATTATCTTTTTATATATAATTGTAGGGTTGCTGAGGTGTGGGAAAAGTTGCAGGTTAAGATGGATAAATTATTTACGGTCTGATGTGAAGAGAGGAAACATATCAGCTGAGGAAGAAGATACCATTATCAAGCTGCAAGCTTCGCTCGGTAACAGGTAATTATTATATGTTTGTTAGTAATAAAATTTATTTTTTGCTATATTTTTTATTAGCCACACATATATTAGAATTAAGATGCCACCCAGATGAGCTTAATAAATGCATTTAACTTTATGTTGCAGGTGGTCTATGATAGCGGGCCACTTAGCGGGACGAACAGACAACGAAATAAAAAACTACTGGAACTCACATTTGAGCCGCAAAGTCTCACCCTCCTCCCCTACTGTTCCGTCGGCCAGGAAGATCAAGAAACCTCGTAAGAAAACCGCAAAAATGTCTTCGGAGATAGAAAGTAACAAGAATCCTTCCGCCTCGGACGGTTCAGGTGGGGATGCAATGGAGCCAATTACGGTGTTGCCATTCGATGAACAAGAAGAGATGTTTAATAATATTTTGAACTCTGCAAGCTCATCAACTAATGAGGTTGAGTGGGACTGGGAGTGGGATTTTGAAGGTGGTATTAATAGCATGTTAGGGTTACGGTTTGAGGGTGAGGAAAAAGATGATGGTATTATGTCAATGTCATGGCCAAGGGAGAGTGATCATATAGAACAAGTAGGAGTGGATGTTGAGAAGCAAGAGGCAATGATTGCATGGCTTCTTTCATAATTGTTGATTGACTATATATTTTTTTTAAGATTTGTAATAATTTGTTATTCACTACTTATATTTAGTTTTAATATTGTTTGATTGAAACGGAACAACCAAGCCAATTTGTCTATTGTTACTAGGTTGATCTAGTTGAGAGTGTTACGAATTTATATCTATAGCTATACTATCGACTAAAAAGGATTATTGTGTGTCACGTGTCCCATTTTCGATTATCAATTTGAAAGGAAACATTTATAGGTCTCTCACCCACCTAAATCCCTACCTATTTATAATCTATAAACCAAATTTAAACTCGCCTATCTTTGTTTAAACCCTATGGGTCGGTCTGTCTGTCTGTCTGGTATATATATAATGAACTAGACAACATAATGAAATGCATTATTATCTATACATTAATTTGTATACATTAATTTGTAGGGTCAGGTTAAATGCATCCCTCCCCCTTACTAACCATACACCATAAAATGAAATGTTACATGAGATGAAATGTACTACGTTACTTTATATTGTTTGATAAGGATAAAGATGAAAGAATAAAATACAAATGACAAAAATATAGTTGCCTCAAACAAAAGGAAATTAACCAAAATAAAAAGTTGTAATGGCGTTAGCAGTGGCAATAACAGTGACAACGATATATGTGGTTGTGGTTGTGGCGAAATATATTGACGAACATATCATTCATCGGTAATACGTCCATGAAATTGTGTACGAAGCACGGGTGTGGATAATGACTTCATCATTGGATTACCAATGAACCACCGATGTCATGAATTCACCTACCAATACAAACAATGATTTTGGTAATAGAATTTCTAAAATTATAAATAAATAAAAATATATTTATGGTTTATTGTAAACTAAAATAATATAATTCCCAAATAAATAAAAAGTACAAGCTTGTAATATGAATTTCATTTCAATCAAAATCTATAATATTAATATAATATTATACAAGATTTTAAAGATTCTCACCTTTTCTTGTAGTTTTAACATTTCATTACCATTAACTTTTTTTCTTTTAAACTCATTCTCTCATGTATATAAACATTGTTACATTGGAAGATACAGTTTGCTTTCTCTTTAAAGTAACAAACATCACGATTTCAATAAAAGAGTGCCCCTTCCTTCTCATCAATCTAACATCATCTATTAAAAGTGCCGTAATTATATTGTTTATATACATAACAACAAGAGTTCTTGTCTTCTTGCAAGTTGCAATGTAATCGCAAAGAGTTCAAGTCAACAAGTTGTGCACTTGTGCTATATATTAACCCTATGGCTCGACTACTACATGGACCACTTATGCAATTATGACGTGAACATTACAATTTTAAACTTGGATGAAGAGTAGATATGTGATTGACAACCATCATGCACTAATGTCCACAGTACATGGGCCAATCCTAATAATGGCACCTGAAAGTGATCCACCAAATGCCTCCAAAGCTCCAACAGTCCAACCAATGTTACAGCTTTGTAGGTGACCCACACTCTACCCCTCGACTCAGTGGTCTTGGCCTGATTTTGTTGTATATCAGGGTGCGGGTGCAAGACTAAAACGGTTCAATATAGTTTTGATGAGACTTTTTAGTTGAATTGGTAACTACAAATTTTGAAGAAATTAACTTAGCCAAACTGACTGGGATGCCTGGGTCGGCCGGGTAGGCCAAAATGGCCAAAGCGGTCCAGTTAAGACTAGTTTTTTGTAGCATGAAATAGTGCCATTATATCTTAGAAAGGATATGGCAGCTGGTTTAAAAATGACCGCAAATTTAACCTTTTAAGTTTAAAGTTTAATGTTTTTTTTTCTAATAATAGCCCTTATACCGTTATGCTATCTTAACTAAACATGTTTGTTTTCATCAGGCCTCAAAATAAACTACACCAACTTATGTTTGTTACTGTTATTACTATTTTTATTTATGTATTTAGTACTATGACTAATTAATGTTATTATTATTATATTTTATATAAATAAGAAGTTTGGTGTCGCACTTGGCGGCACCGTATTGATTGATGAATTTTGTTTTGTTTTTTTTAGTTCAGTTACTATAATAAACATAATGGAAACCAACCAAATGTAAGTTCCGGTACGGTAATGTATGTAATCAAAACATGCCGAATTCGTGTCAAGTTACCGCTACAATGCTTGGTACTAGCAACTCTTGGGTTTTACCACTGTCCGCGTTTGCCAAACCAAATAAACATCGTTTTAAATATTTTATTATCTTATATGTTAATGTTTTTATGTGGTCATTTAACGAATTAATTTTGTGGGTTTTAACGTTGAAATATTATCAATGGTGTCTATGTTGTAACGAACGCAGCCGATACGAACCGAATTCGTGTGGACTAATCGTCGTAATGCTCGAGTTTTACCAATGTTCGTGTTTCAATGCTATTGTTTGCCAGCTGCCCGGCGCGTTACGCCGGGTAGAAAAACTAATTATATAATAATTTAAGAGATTGGTGCCGCAAAGCTCGTAGTGGACCACTTTGCGGCACCGGATTGGTGGTATTTTGCGTTGTTTTTTTGTTGTTGTATTTTTTTGTTTCATCATGTAACAAATGTAACGAAAATTGGCTGAATGTCGATTTTATTTTTGTTCTCTTTTATTATTTTGTTTTTGTCACGATACCTTGATGGAAACCAATCGAATTCGTGTAGACTTATTGCGTTTTGTTTTAATTCTAGTACTGTAACGAAAACGACCAAATGTTGATTTTGTTTGTTTAGTTCCAGTATCATAACAAACATGACGAAAACCGACCGAATTTATGTAGATTCACCGCTTCAACGTCCGAGATCGATAACGGTTGGTTTACTGATGATCGAGTTTTGCTGACCAACGCCACGCCATTGGCCTACCCCAATTTTTATAATTTCTTTGTTTTAGTTCTGGTACAATAACACACGTAACCAAAACCGAACGAATTCTCTTCGACGTACCGCATCAACGTTTGGATTTTACCATTGTCCGGTACAGTCCTGCCCGGCGCAACGCGCCGGGGAAAAACACTAGTTATTATTATTATTGGTGTTTTCTTCTACGGTGTCATTACTATGATTTTAGAGCTCAGTATATCTTTAGAAGCAACCTCTCTATTATCTATCTATTCTAATAAAATACTACAACTATTGCCGCTTGTCAAGCTCATAGTCATCCTCACCATTTTTCAACAAATTTTCAAATTTAGTCCTTATTTTTTAAATCATTTCAATATATGAATCCAAGTTTTTGTTTATTAAATGTAAATACTAACTGAATTAGTCATTAGCATTAATGGTGAAATAAGGAAATATCAAAATTAAAGTTGCAGACCTGTTAGAATAAAATTTGAAAGTCACAAGTAATTTTAATTAATTAAAAAAAATAAAGGTGCATTATTGTCGAAGAATTTTAATTTGGATGGTAAACTACAAAGTGTTTTTAAGCAAGGATTCAAACAGCACTGCATAATTTTATATATAAGATTAGTTTCAAATTTGGATTTAAAATTTTCTCATATGCATTTGAACTCATGAAATGTGTATTTTCTTAATTTTCTACAAACATTTTGTATAAATATTACAAACATGAAGAATACATATTATACATATATATCTTAGTGTTTAGCATTAAATCATTGAAGTTGAAAAGTATAATTATAATCTATATGCATAACGATTTACTCTATGAACTATCTGTCATTTATTTATATGACTCTTTTGTATAATATAAAGGGTTTTAGCAATAAGAATATCAATATTTAGTTTTCAATATTTTCTTTCATAACTCAGACCAAAATGCTTCAGAAACATATGTTTTATGACTTGATTTATATTTTTCCTATATATTCAACTATATATATAATTTAATATGTCTTATAAGATAAATTATTTAATTAAAAACATTTGATATTTTAACCAAAAATATTGGTTCAGTCCAATTCCATTATTTTCGTTTTTCAAAAAATCATTCAGGATATTGAACCTAAAATATCATTTTCATCAGTTATTTACATAATTCATATATTATATTAAACTATACAAATACAACGAATTGAGGTTTTGTTAGTGTTACATGATTCAAAATAATAAAATGTAAACAATCGATTCAGTATATGTGGAATGAGAACAATCGACTTAGACTAAATCCTGATAACGCCAGCGACTAAGTCTTAGCCTTTAATACCTAAATATATATATGATTTAAAAACTAAAAGTTTATTTTTGTTGACCCGAAACCTAGAATTCTGACCCAAGAACCAACCCGAATTACTTCGGTTCAGGTTCGAGTTAGTATTTTCTTAGGCTCGAGTTTCTCGGGTCGGGTTAGTTTGGGTTCGGGTTTTCTTGGGTTGGGTTTCAGGTTACGGGTAAAAATGACAGTCCTACTTCCAACTATTATATATAACAATCACTACCTTCACTTTATGCAACATTAAATCTTCTACAATTCATTTAATAAAGAATAATTACTATTATTTGAACATGGTTATAAGGTTAGTATATGTTTATCATTTTCCTGGCAATTACATTCATATGAATGAAACATATCATTTTGTTATAGATAGATTTTCGGTTCTTATGTTGCTTGATTATACAATTTTTAGTTATAAAATATAAAATCAATTAAAATTTTGTCATACACAGAATATTAATAACAACAAATTTATCATGATCAATCAATTTCAAATTCTAAAGATTTTAAGGATGATTATAACATCAAAGTGTAGGTAATATGATATTTGGGATAATCGTGTTTTTTTATAAACATGAGCAGATGTTCTCAAATGATATCATATTAATTGATTAAAAGCTTTGATATTTTTATGTGTATGAATAGTTTTTTGAATAGTTTCATGGATATATCATCATTTATCTAGAGTTGGTATGTATTTGGAGAACCTTTTCTGTCTCACGGACAGCTATACGTGGCTATATCGTAGTTATAAACAGACCTATATGTTACCTTATTAAGAGTTATAAGCAGACATGGACTAAAGATTTTGATTTTTGATAAACAATGTATGCATACTAATGCAATCACGAATGTCGTGTAAAATGAAGTTTTTACTTATTTGTAACATATTTGTGTAATCTTAGTTATCTAGTTTCTTTAATTTTAACGTTAATTGTAATTGTATTAGCAATATATGATCAATTTGTTAAATGTATTTTACTTAATGGTTAAAGTTTAGATTTTTCATCAATTACCCTTGTAATACACGGGTCTCAAACTAGTTCAGGATAAATGTATGTTTGTCTACATTCCACTTTCATTAGACCCTACTAATAATTTTATTATTAATGGAATTTTACTGAGTATAATTGTTGTTCTTTCTATTTTTGTAGCACAACAATTTAATTAAATACGGTTTATGATAATATAATACCTAGATACCCCCACTTTGACTAATCTTTTGGTATAAGTTCACTCAATATAATCATCAGTTTTAACAAAAGGTTTCTTTTTAATTTTTTTTTCAACTCTTGCCACACAATTGATTTAGTTTAGAAACACTTAATGATACGGCCAAACTGCATGATCTGGGGCCATCATCACAGCAAGCAACAAACACTCCAACTAAATCACCAATATATTATCGTCTAGCTAGAGTTATTATCAAGCCAACTAGATATATTTAATAAAGAATGAAGATCATCATTGAGGCATTGGAGATCTTATCAACTATCCTATTTTCTTGCTGGTTTATATTTGAATTTCATATGTTTTAGTTTTTCGATACGACTGACCCGGATGAATCTTGGGATTTCTACTTCGATTTAATCAGGTGATGAGTCCATGTTTGGAATGGATGAATGGTGTATGGTGGTGAAGGTTTTGGTTGGTTTAGGGGGTGTTTGGGATTCCTTATTTTACCTCCTTATACCTTATTTAAGGTATAAGGTATAAGTTACAAGTTGTAACTTATGCCTTATACACTCACAAAACATAACTTTCCCAAAACACCTTATAACTCATAACCCATAAGTTATAAGGTATAAGGAGCTAAAATAAGGAATCCCAAACACCCCCTTATATTTGGATATGGATATCAATGATATATTGGTATAGTGATTATTAGTGATGTTGATTTAGGTCTTAATTGTTATGTAATTACATTATGGTATTGTTATGAACATATGATGTTATTGATCGTAATCGAAGATGAAAAAATGAGGCTCAAAATCTTGAATAGGTGTTAATAAATCTCAAGATGATGATGAACTTGATGATGATATGGTGATGATGATGATGAGGTGTTAGTACTTGGTAAATCTGAAGATGACGATGATAATAAACATTTAATGAAGTGATGAAATGGTAATATATATTTCATATTATACAATCATACCAAACACCAGAGTAGCTCACATGGTTGGTTTTGTGTGTTGTTAAACTGAAGGTCAAGGGTTCAAACCCCATCATCTACACGATTTTGCAATATAATTTTTATAAATAAGTATATGTTTAGAGGTAAAATGGTCATTTCAACCTTTTTTTGACAAGTCAACAACGGTCAACTA
Source organism: Bidens hawaiensis (assembly GCF_021521415.1). NCBI lineage: Eukaryota > Viridiplantae > Streptophyta > Magnoliopsida > Asterales > Asteraceae > Bidens > Bidens hawaiensis. Next base: position 261,063 of record NW_027492633.1, read on the forward strand.
ACGGTAGTAGCAACAATGACTCCGCCGGAGAAAGATAAGGGCACAACAAGCGTAATTTAATTTTCAGGGTTTATTGGTGCCCCCGACGATTTTACCCAAAGAGACAAACCGTAATTTTCTCTTTTTAGAAATCACTCATAAAAAACAATCATTATCATTACCCTTTTTTTTAAATATTTTATCGGAAATAATTTTAAACTTGATAAGTGAGATTCAGAGACAAGCTTTTAAGTAAAAAAAAAGTTTGTTTAATTGGATAATGATATAATAATTATCCATAAGTAAATAATAAGTATCTATAAATAAATTTATAATAAATATCAAAAAAATATATACTCTTTTAATATCATCATTTAATATGAGAGATAAACAAGAAAACAAAAAATTAAATGGTATAGAATGATGATAAGTGTCCTTCTAATGTAATCATTTCTTAAGGAATATTAGTCGTGTCATTCATACTTTTGATGGGATAGTAAGACGGTTAAGGTGTAAAATATGAGATCATGAGTTCAAACCATATAATATTACATTATAATGTATCGTACCATATGAACAACAGTCATACACAGTAGAATTTCACACATAGCAAAACTATTAGGGGGTGTTTGGTACAGAGAATGGAATTGTAGAGAAATGGAATAGAGAAATGGAATTGCAGAGAAAGGGAATTGGTCTGGAGAATGAGAATTGACTGTTCTGTTTGGTAATACTGAGATTTCAGTAGAGAAATATAGCTGAGAATCATTTCTCTTGTTTGGTACATAGAAAATAAACAGAGAATTATATCAACTTTATCATTAGCACAAGTATTTTTTTCATAACAAATATTTATTAAAAAATAAAAAACATATAAAAAGATGCATAAATTCCAACCAAAATATGCATTGATCAAACCAATTCACATACAAAACATAGTTTTTAAGCAAAAAACACCAATCATAGTTAAAACCAATTCACATACAAAACATACTTCAACCATACACAACTATCCCATTGAACCATCGGTATACAACTCGACCATCTCAATTTTCTCTTCTATTGTCAACGCTAGAAAAGAACGTCCTAGATCCACATCTTTACCAATCAAATGAGCTGCTTTGAACCGTTTTTATCATAACTCACAATATCAGTTGTTACACAATGAATTTCAAGTAAACACCAGAAGAGTTTATAACCCATGCTAATGCTTTTTTTGCATGCTAAAAGAGTCCCTATCGACCAAAGGATTTCCTCTCCTGTACTACTTGGATGTCATTGGCTATCTCATTATTTTTTCACTTTCATGCCAACCTGTGCAAAAAAGTCTTTTGTGAGATAGGTTTCACTTGAATCAAAGCTAACTCAAAGTCTCAACCCATTTAGATCCCTATATTTGGTGTAACGTTTATGTCAATGTTAAAACTTATATAACACATCACTGACTATTTTTAGGCTACCACACTATCATTTGACCAATTCAATCTCAAAGTTGACATTTTACTTCAACTCAACCTTTTAAGAGAAATACCCTATAGCACTAAATTGCATTTTTCATTGATTACCAACAAATAAAGAAAAGCACATGAATAAGAATAATAACTTGAGAGAACAAAACTAAGAATAAAGAAGCTTACACTTTGAGCCTCATACCCAAGTCTTGCAAGAACCTGCAATATGATTTGCGTAGATACGTTTCCTTCTTCAAATCAATGCATCTGGTCTAGATGGTGAGTTTTCTTCAATTTCTTTTCGTGAAAAGTACCATCGACCACCATGTTCTTCCAATTTATCATCAGAATGCCTGTATGGCCCGCCATCGTACATACCAAAATGCATTGGGTCACTTGACAACAAAGCATTCATTGCTAGCTTCTGCCCTCTCTATTACTTCCTATAAATAAATGGCCAGTTCCCCTAATGCTCCTCTAATTGGCTGGTTCACAGGACGCGTGAAACTGATATTCGATATCTGCATTGTATATACACCAAGTTACTAGCATATTTCAGTAAGCAAGAAAGAATACAACAGACAATTTCTCAAATACACATAATTCTCCTTAGTTTAGACGAGCTTAACATAAGCGTTTTAACAAGAATGAGAAAAGTAAAAGCAAAACAGAATGGTTACAAGAAGTAAAAAATCTTTCAGAGTTTCAGTATCTATTAACTTAAATAGCCAGACTAAAATAGATTCTAAGCCTGCATAGCATCCAAGCTCTAAAACAGACATCTGTAAGACTGTAACTTCCTACAGACTCCAATAGACCGGACATGAGATGCAAAACACACACATTGAAGATCATCAATGCATGAAAATTGCATAAATAAAACAGGTTTGAAAACAAAGCATAACCAATGCACTAGGTTTAGAGCAAGCACAGGGTGTAGTAACAGTGGAATTGAAGTACAGAATGGCAACGGTGCATGTAAATACAAATACACTTAAGCATCCACAATCAAGAATATTTCATTACACTTAAAACAGAATAATCAGCACATACAGATTGTAGATGATGCATTGAACTAATAACAAAATAAGATCGAATCATCGAAACTCGGTCCCTAAGATTAATCCAAGTGGTATCCAAAACTCACTATTTTGTATTAAGCATAATTACAAAAACCTTTAAAAACCTGATATAACTATAATCGGCTATAATGCAACTAAATGTACTTCTAATCTTCAACTGACAAAAAGTTAACGAGCCTCGGCCATTAAGAAAAGGATAATTATGTTATCAATTTAAGGCAATGACCTACAAAAATTATAACTTTTTGCTCCATTAAAGAGAAACCTTTGAGGGTCTGTGATTATAGTTATATTATACCCCCTTCGAAATCGACCAATTGATACAATCAATCAATTTACAAACAATACATCTACTGCAATTACTATTTATTTCAAGAATTGTAGCAAACCCTAGTTCTCTAATTAGAGGACGCATTCGTAAAATTGAAAATAATAATATGATTTGCAGCATCGATTTCGGTCAAATTAAACGCTGTGACATTGAATTTGGAAACTGGAATCACATAAAGTTATTAATTTTGTGCTGGTGCCCTAATTGATAAGACAAAGAAAGGGTTTTTATGTATAGCGAAGATATTAGGGCAAACAAAAGGCAAAAGTGAGTGATAATGATAAGAAGTACGAAAGAAAGAAAGAATTACATACCGGCGATTAGTGTATTGCAGTCTTCCCGTCGTTGCTTTCAGGCTGTGTGTGTGTTCCTTAATGGGAGAAATGAACGTCGAGAAATCCAATTCTCCGCTTTTTGTAGAGAAACAAAATCAGAGAAATGGAAATGGTTTATTTCCATTTCTCACCTCTTTCTTTCATAAACAAACAAGAGAATTCTTTCCAATTCCATTTCTCACCCCTCAATTCCCTCTACCAAACACCCCCTAGTATTGTTTAGAAAGCTTGGGATGTAGCCTAATCATTCATTTATCAAATGGATACAAATGTGGTTTTCAAAGAGACCTCAAGCTCTTTTTAAATCATACATGAACCTAAAAAGTATTTTAGAAACAAAAAATAACATAATACACAAAAGAACTAATAAAGATCAATACCATAAAATAAAGAATAACATTAATAACATATGTATGGTCGACAAGTACACTATAAACAAATTTAAAAAATCACATGTGAAGAAACACAACGCTATGAAAAAATGGTACGAGCCCCTAGAAGTCTTTAACTACTTTTACGTCTTTACGAAGACCTATCATTGACAATGGCCTTATAAAGGTGCAACTTCAATAGATCATTCCCTATCCGTTTATCTTATGTTAGTTTGGGTCTACCTATACTCCTTCTCGGTCCCTTCCACAAAATAGAGTTTTAGCGGCTCTAACAGACGTCATCATGTTGTGTTAGATTATATAATGTTATTGTATCGTATCATATCATGGCATGTTACATCATGTTGTAATAGATCATTTTATAATATATCATATTATATCGTGTTGTGTTGATTATATCATATTATATTATTAGCACTACGGGTATAAATAATATACAGCGACTAAAGTAGTCCAAATATATGATCGATGTTATGCGTGGGCTAAAATTCACTCTTGTCTCCCCTCTAGTTTATTCAGTATCTTTACCTGACTTGACACTTTCCCAAACATTAGATAAAATCAAAAGAGAAATGAAGTACATCTTGTTGACAGGTGGGATAGTAAGCGGTCTCGGCAAGGGTGTTACCGCTAGTAGCATTGGCGTCGTTCTTAAGGCTTGTGGACTTTGTGTCACCTCAATCAAAATCAGTTTGTTTTCCAAAACCCTTCATTAGTATTGTCACTATTTATTAATTTGGCAAGACGCTGTGTCTTAATTAGATAGGTTTCTAACTTTGTTTTTGTTTTTTTTACTTCGTCTTCTTTGATCTTTAACTTCAATGAATTATGATAGATTTGTCTACGCTTTCTTTTCACATAATATGGGAGTTGCTATTATGGGAAATTTCAAATTAACAACTCCAACAAAATCATTCAGTTTTTCTTTGTTTTACTATGCTCAACTCAATGAATACCTAAATAGCTATAACAAATTTTTTCTTATCTGCATCAACTACTATTACTAGAAGAATGTATTTACGTAGTGTTAACGATTCAGTAATTATCTTGATGAGTTTTCCCATATTATGTTCGTTCCCAAATAAATAAAAAATTTTCTTATAAATATCTAACTATAACTATATTATATTATATTTTATTATGTGAGCGAAACTCATTTGGTAAGCACAAAAAAGTGAGAATCCGGAAAACCATCGGTATTATATGTGAGAACCTAATAAAAACTCATTTTACTTGGAAAAAGTTAAATTTTTATAATTTTTTGTGGCTTTTGTATAATTTTACGTGCATAAAAAACACATGTGAAAGGTGTTCTAATAAAAAACAACACAATTTAGAAAATAAATGTAACTCTTTATATTTTTTTTTATTAAAACAATTTTTATATGTATGTGCATATTAAAATAGGTTTTTCACCTGTTAAAATATATGTTTTAATATTTCTTTTACATGTAAAATTTACAACATGTTTCTTACTTCTTTTTGGTTTCTATAATGAAGTTACCCCTAATATAATACTGACGAAAAGATGGAATATAATAATACCTTAACGTACAATATGTACGTGAATACACTATATTCACGAAATCGATTTATGAAATCACATCCCAATATCTCAGAATCGTCAATACATATCCAATTAATCATTGGTTCATCGAAAAAAACAGTTTTGGATCGTTAATCGATCAATTTTTTATTTTTTTCACGAAAACCGTTTTTGAGCGTTTTAGGTTTTTGGCTGAACGTTTTAGGTTTTTGGCTGAATATTTTAGAATTTTTTTGCCGTTGAGCGTTTTTGTCTTTAAACATTTCATGTACCATTCGTAAATTAAACAATTATTATACAGTAAAATCTAAAACCAATAGGGTTTAGTTTAGTTGTTTGTTCCCTGCTACCTCTGCAATTCCTTTTACATTACATGCTTCTCTCAACTCAATTAAATCACACCTCCACTATCTTTCTTTCACTGGGACATTTTCACAAACACTTGGCAGACAGAAGAAATGAAGTACGTCTTGATCACCGGCGGTGTGGTTAGCGGTCTCGGCAAAGGCGTCACCGCCAGTAGCATTGGCGTCGTCCTCAAGGCCTGTGGCCTCCGTGTCACCTCTATCAAAATCGGTTTGTTTGTTTGTATTTTTTACATAACCCTTCGTTATTAGTATTAGTATTATTATCATCAATTAGGTTCCTAACTTTGCTGCTGTTTGATCCCTTTAATTTAAGAGACAACAAACAAATTGATATCATGTTTCATGTAATACTTGTTCATGCATCATGCATGTTGCAATTTGTGATAGTTATTGATTGATCTGATGTGATGTGAGTTTAATTGCTTACAAGTGGAAATTGAATATCAATTTGTAATTATTATTATTAAGGGGGTTTATTTATGTGGTTGCAGATCCATACTTGAACACTGATGCTGGTACTATGTCTCCATTTGAACATGGAGAGGTTTTTGTTCTTGATGATGGTGGAGAGGTGCTATTTCCTCGTCTTTAAACATAATATTAAATTACTATATTTTACATTAATAAATGATGCATATTTCTTTACAATCTTGATAGGTTGATCTAGATCTCGGTAACTATGAACGGTTCTTAGATGTCAGACTTACTAGAGATAACAACATCACAACTGGAAAGATCTATTAGGTATAAAGTATAATTAAATAAATGTATAGTTGTGTTTATCCAACAAAGATACTGATTAACTGATTCATTCTCATTTTATCAGTCGGTTCTTGAGAAGGAACGAAAAGGGGATTATCTTGAAAAAAACGTGCAGGTGGTTCCACACATAACCGATGCAATTAAGGATTGGATCGAGTCGGTTTCTGTTATTCCTGTTGATGGCGAAGCGGGCCCGGCTGATGTGTGTGTGATAGAATTAGGAGGGACAGTTGGTATTTCATTATGAAACTTACTTCTAAGTTCTGTATTGTTTATAAAGTTTGATGAATGATAATATCGTTATAACATTTGTAATCCTTTTTAGGTGACATTGAGTCTATGCCCTTCATAGAGGCTTTGCGACAGTTATTTTTTTCAAAAGGCAAGTTCATTATTATTATTATGATTGTTATATGAATTGTGCTTATGTTTGTTTTCTGTTATTTTTTACAGGACCAGATAATTTCTGTCTTATTCATGTTAGTCTTGTACCTGTGCTTGGTGTTGTTGGTGAACAGGTAATAATACCGCGCTTCCATGTTGGATTTAGCTTAACTTTAATTAGGGGTGTGCATGAAACCGAAATAATCAAATTATAATCTGAATAACCAACATAACCGAACCGAAAAACACAATTAAATTTTAGATCCAAACCGAACGAACAGAAAAAAAAAACTGATTTTAAGTATATTATAAGAAATTAATAAATTGTGTAGCCCAAAAAATTTAGGCCCTGTTATGTAAAAAACAGTTAATAATTAGTTAATAAAATAAATTAGGCTCAAAGTTTCAAGCCCAGATTCATTATTTTGGGTTCTTTTCGGCCCAAGATATTCAAGCGCAAATGGTAAAACTGAAATCGAATCGAACCCACTTTGAAAACTGGAAACCAAACGGTTTCTAAAAAGCCAAAAAATAAATTTTTGGTTTTTGGTTTGGTTTGAGCTCAAAAGTCAAACTGACACAGACGAACCCATGCACATCCCTGGTTTTGTTATTTGAGGAAATGGGAAAATGTTATATTCATACGGTTAAACGCTTTGATGCTTTTTATTTCAGAAAACAAAACCTACACAACACAGTGTTCGGGAACTGCGAGCGTTAGGCCTAACACCTCACTTTTTAGCATGTCGGTCTGCTCAGGTATGTTGTTCTTTTGGCTCATTTTTCTCATGGTTATTATAAATAATTAAGTATTAAATAACTGTCATGGTTACCTTGCAGCCATTGTTGGAAAACACAAAGCAGAAACTCTCACAATTTTGACATGGGCCCATAAGTTTATGTTGGATTCACCATTTTTTGATCTTATGTTGTTTTTTATGTTTCTTTGTTTTTTGATTTATTTTGTAAACAGGTTGCTAACATTCTCAATATTCATGATGTTCCAAACATATGGCACGTTCCTCTTGTACTCCGGGTACGTAAACTATAACAATTTATTTAATCTTTCACGTTATTTTTGAAATTTTATTGATTTTGTTTCAGCACCAAAATGCTCATGAGGCGATCCTGAAACAGCTAGCACTAGACCGGTTAGCTTTTATAATTACATTATATTCACAGATTAGGGAATGAAATATGTTATTATTTTGCATAGGTTGTAAACGAACCGAAAGTTTGTAAATGAACAAGGAATTTTGTAAGATTAATTAAAGGAACGAACACGGACTGAGGTCGTGTTCGTTCATTTGTGTTCATGAATGTTTGGTAATGTGCTCGTTCATTAACATTGGTTTATGTTCGTTCGTTAACGTTCATTAATGCCCATTCGTTTACGTTCGCTCATGTTCTTTTGTTTGTGTTTGGTCATTAAAGGTTTCTTATATTTTATATTTTTTAATTTTAGTTTGTTATGTCAAGTACTTAACTTTATATTAATTTTGGGTGATTATGTCTAATGCTTGAGTTTAAGAATTTTGATTGCCAATTTTCAATTTAATATGTTTGTTTTCATTTATTTCATCTATGTTCGTTTGTGTTCATTTATGAAATTAACGAATGAAGACATACGAACGCGAACAAAATCATTTCTTAAATGAATGAACACGAACAAGTTCCGTTTGGTTATGTGTACGTGAACCGTCTATGTGTCCGATAAATGCTTTGTGAACGAACATGAGCAAGGTCTCATTCAGTTTGGTTCGTTTACAGCCCTAATATTGAATCTTGGTAGAACACATTTTCATTTAAAAGATTAAATTTTGATCATTTACGGGCTGCGGGAAATCTGATGATATTGTGTTTCAGTGTAGCCAAACCTCCAAATTTACAAGAGTGGACTACAAGGGCTGAAACGTTTGACAACCTAACCGATCATGTAAATTTTTTTTCATCCTAAACATTTTCTACCCTTTTCTAGTTTTATTTAGTGACTGAAGTAAGATTACTGTATGCAGGTCAAGATTGCAATGGTTGGGAAATATGTTGGCCTAACAGACTCTTATTTGTCTGTTGTTAAGGTATAGTTACTTGATTGGCGTGTTTTACTCCGTGTGCGGTTCTAAAACAAGAATATTATGTCTATTATGAAATGTTAAATGCTAATGGAGTTTAGGATGTGTCTTTATTTGGTTTGGTTTTCTTTAAAATTTTCACAGCGATGTGTAATCAGGCCGGAAACGAGCCGACCCGAGCCAGGCTGGGCTTGGGCTGGCCCCGGAGCATTTATCTTAACAAGTTGAAATGTTGAGCTTGAGTTCGGCTCGTTAAAAGCTCGAGCCAGCTCATTTATTTTTCAAAAAAAAATATTTTATTTTCGTAGACATATCTATACCCCTAATAAATAAGTAGCTAGTTACGCCACATGACATAATTCCGTCAGTCCGAGAGTCTTAATTTAAATCATATCTTATCTCAAAATATCGTTTTATAATTCCTAAATCTTCGTTACAAACTATTTAATATTTTATGATATATATGTATTAAAATTTGGGTTATGATTCGTATATTTTACATTGTTTTCTTTAATTTAAAAAACCATCGAGCAGCTAAACGAGCCTAATGAGCGAGCCAACGAGCTGAGCTTACCTCAGCTCAGGCTCGGCTCGTTTACAAACAAGCCGACTTTGAGCTAGCCATGAGCTGTGAGGTTTTTGAGCAGCCTTATGTGTAATTCATATTTGGTGCTAATGCTGAATTTGAGATTTACTATTAATTATTATTCATATAAGTAGCATACAAGGTTTATGCCTGAGTACATGGTATCATTATTGGTGATTATTCCCATCCTAAAAAACATCTTTTATTTTGGTCTGTTAAATAAACACAACACTTTCATTGCTACAACTAACATATATGAAAATTCATGCTTTTAAAATGCAGTCCCTTCTTCATGCCTGCACTGCATTGTCATTAAAACCCTCAATTGAATGGATTGCAGCCTCTGATCTTGAAGATGAAAGTGCCCAATTGGTATAGAGCTTCTATCATTTTAATTCATATTAATCCAAGTATTAACATCTTAACTAATTATTCTTTTGCAGAAACCTGAAGCTCATACAAAGGCCTGGGAGACTCTAAGGGTAACTTGATATATTTGAGTTTATTTGTTGTGGTATGCGTATATATTGTTTCAGAATAAGTTACTGATTTTGTGAAACTAAATATTATTATGTTCAGAATTCAGCCTGTGTTTTGGTTCCTGGTGGATTTGGAGATCGTGGTGTGAAGGGAATGATACTGGCTGCCAAGTATGCTCGAGAGAATAAAGTTCCTTATCTTGGCATTTGTTTAGGCATGCAGATATCTGTTATTGAGATGGCTAGATCTGTAAGTTGTTTCTTCACATGTATATTACTCTTGATAATGATATATATTATTAATTTAACCAATTTATCTAGATCTTGGGCTGGAAAGGGGCAAATAGTACCGAATTTGATGAGCATGCACCCAACCCTGTTGTAATATTCATGCCCGAGGTATTTAATTATTTGTGTTTTCTTATATTTTCACAAGTATTTGTTTTGAGATGTAAATAGGGTATTATCAATCTTCTGTTCCTTACGCATTTACTTTCAGGGTTCAAGAACACACATGGGAAACACAATGAGACTTGGCTCTCGAAGAACCTTATTGCAGACACCGGATTGTATCACTGCAAAACTGTATAAATTTATATCTTAAGTTTCTTACTACTTACATTCATAAACACCCCTTTGGCTCTATTAATTTTTTTAAGTTAATAATATATTGGGAATCTTATGTTTGGTTATTATGTTCATTTTTTTTTGTTAGGTATCACAATCCAGAGTATGTGGATGAGCGACATCGACATCGTTATGAGGTTAGTTATTAGAATTAACTACACGATGGTCCTGTGGTTTACCCATATTGCAGGTAAAGTTACACTGATGGTCCTGGAAAGGGTGTCTGTTAACTTTTTAGTTATTGACCAAAATGCCCTTATTTATTACATACGGGTATTTTGGTCAATATTAAAAACGTTATTGACATTCACTCAGACCATCCGTGTTAATTGTTAATAAGGACTATCAGTGTATTTTTTTCAAAGGTAGGGACTTAACCTGCAATATAGGTTAACCACAAGATCTATCCATGTAATTAACTCTTACTATTATAAAGAAATATGGTATTGTGGTTGATTGCTTATTTATATTGTAGTCACATGTTTATTGAGTATTACATTGTCATGAAGGTGAATCCTGAGGTTGTTGGAGATTTAGAAAAAACCGGCTTAAGATTCGTGGGGAGGGATGAAAGTGGTCAACGGATGGAGGTTTGTTTTATGATAAGACACTTAATAAAATTGTAATTCTCAATAAATAATATTATTGTTATTGAAATATGTTAATTTTATCTTCTTATGCTATTCAGATTTTAGAACTTCCAAGTCATCCATTCTATGTAGGGGTACAGTTCCATCCCGAGTACAAATCGAGGCCTGGAAAGCCTTCAGCTTTGTTTTTAGGTGAAGAAATTATTTCTGTTTTCACTTGAGTTTTTTGTATTTCTTTGTTACATCTCTTTTTAAGTCCCGTGTTTGTGTTTAATATAAATCTATGAAGCATTGTGGTATAACTGAAGGTATATTTGAGTGCAGGTCTTATATTAGCAGCAACAGGGAAGTTGGAAGCATATGTGAAAACACATCAGAATGGATCTGCTTAGTTATACCAAACTCTTTTAATGTCAGGTATTAATATTAACACCAGTTACGATTGTTAATTTTTGACACGACAAGAACCTAAACTGACACCATGCATAAAATGTGTTTTGTTGATATCAGGTCTTTTTTGTGGATTAGGGGGAAATCTTTAAATTTAGGTGCGGGAACCTGCATGGATACAATCAGTATGGAGTATGGATACATGGAACCGTACGACAATGTGTGAATTTGATCAACAAAAGCTTTTGATTTTGTAGTTTGTGAACTTTTGCTATTTGTGTTTAAAGAATTGTTTTAGATCGATTTGTGCTTTTTGAAACATTTTGAGTTTCTTAATTTATTGGCTTTGAATTGGGGAATAACGGCAATGGGTTGACGGTAAGGCTACATTGCATGCCTAAGGCTCTTTCATAGTATACATGATTGGCACCGTTAATGCCCTTCCAAGTGTATTATCTGCTAAATTATTGGTACCTTACATCATGAGATTCAACTATAGGTATCATCCACTAATGCTCTCAGTGTATTCAGACACAATTATTAGGGAAGTTGTCCGGATACCTGCCGATCAACAGGCCCATCCATGGAGGGTGGCAGGGTAGTCGAGGGCCACAGGCCCGACACCCCGCTAGGATACGGAATCTACATCAACCTCATTTTTCTTTATCATGTGTCCCCAATCCGTTGTCTATTGGTGCCATCTATGCATGCACTAACATGATACTATTGAGATTGACATTTTGTTCCATTTAAGCTCGCTCAATGTGTTGATCGGCTTCTTCACTAAGACCATATCGTCATCCTTGTTTGGTGAATAATGCACCAGTTTGAATGTTCGTCTAATCGTCTTGCTTCTATAATAGTAGTGCATTGAGTTTTCTATCAAAGTTAAGTTTATCTCCCTCTATATATAATTTAGCCTTAAATATTGTTTTATGATCACGAAGACATACACATTCATTCCCTAACCAGAACAAGCTCAATGTAACATTATATGTGATGTCTCCAGTCTTTTATTAAATCTCGGTTGAAGCTTACGGTATTTACATCAATCCCGAACGCCCCTTGCGGAAAAAGTATTAACAAAAAATAAAAGAATTCAAGCAAGATACAACAAAATGCCAAAATTGTGAAGCCTAAAAAGTGACAATGCCATCATTCACTTCTTGTGTTAATTTGCCTTTGAAGCTTAAGCTGCTCATAGAAGTTAGCTATAAACTGTTCAGCCTTCACATCAATTTCCATCTCTTGTTCTTCACATATTATTTGCTCATCATCATCCTCATTACCTTCTTCATCATATCCCTCACCATAACCAATCAAGAAACTCTTTCTTGCTTCACAACACGAGTACCGATCACTTACCTCATCATCAAACTCAAACATATCCGAACAATCAACGTGCGGGTTAATGCACGGGATATGAGGCAAGCGAAACCTCATCGAGTTGGGGCGGTGCATCCGAACATGGATTATAGGAGTTGCATCGAACGATAGCTGCCGGTCACCATATTGCAATGCACCATTGCCTTTTTTAGAGTGACCATGGTTCTTGACAAAATGAGATAAGTCATGCATAAGTCTTTTCTTGAACACAAAGACTCCACCTTTTCGTGCCCATAACAACGTTAGCCGGAGTATGTTCCAAGCTCTTCGGCTCACCTCTGACCTTGATCTGGTTTTCACAATCTGCATGTTTTTTTTTGTTGGAAAGAGACGGGTTTTTTTAACGTTGTTGTTGTTGAGTTTAAATGTTTAATGATAGAAAGGATGTTTGTGTGTGTATATATATATATATGAATGAGGTGGTGTGGCTGTACACGGTTCACCGCCACCCACGCTTTTTTACATACCAAATATCCATCTGTTCTATGTTTGATTCTTATAAGATTATTATAAGTTTAATTAGTATAATGTTTATGGTGTGAAAACAATGAATAAAAGCTGGATCCCTTTAACAGCACACAGGAGGCGAAGACTTGGCTGTTAATTTATTTTATTAACAAATCATGTTATTATTTTATTTTTGTGACTTTTTGGTCTTCTCACCAATAATTGGTATAGGTATAAAACCTTTTTAATAATAATAATAATAATAATAATAATAATAATAATAATAATACGGAAATGTTGAGGAAGAAGGGTGTGATTGCGTGACTTGAGAGTTGAGAACCACTCACAACCCAACATAACACGAACTGTTTGTTTGACACATAAAATACTAGAATTTGGTGGAAGTGTAGTGTGTACAATTGTACATACAACCGTACCATGATCAACTTTCGGTTTATTTTTAACTTTAAGTACTTTCCAATTCATTTTATGTCATCTTTTTTTTATTATGAGATCAATGCATATTGCATAACATGAATTTGGTAAATGCATGATGAATACAAATACAAATTAAATGTTCGATTTCATTCTAATAACTTCAACTTGACAACGTGTAATAAAATAGCTTGTGTTGGATTTCAAAAAATAATGATTTTGTTTATGTTTCTTGTGGATAGAAGAAATTAAAAAAAAAAAAACATATTATAGCACTCACGCATAACCAAAAATGGATTAATACCTAGTTTAGAAGATAATGATTTCTAATAAGATTCCATTATACGCTTCTTGGTTGTTGTCAGCGGTATTTCTTGTGCGCCATAGGTTTTCAAGTGAGCACAGGTTCTGAAAATATAAGAAAGAGTTAATGGCCATTTTCGTCTATGTGGTTTGCTACTTTCGCCACTTCAGTCCAAAATTTGTATTTTTGTCAATTTAGCCTCATAGTTTTAAATATTAGCCAATTACATCCTATCCGTCTAACGGCATCCAGCTATGCCGTTAGTTTAAGGGTATTTTTGTCTTTCTTCTTTTTATTTTGAGTTATTGGTCATTTTCGTCCCTGTGGTTTGATACTTTTGCCAATTCAGTCCAAAGTTTGAAATTTTGTCAATTTAAGTCATTTTTTTATAACCCTAGAGAGCATTATCCAAGCCCAAAACAAGTCTGCATTTACTCTGTCGACAACAGTAATCATACCCCCTCCTCTCGTATTTAGTTTCTAGACGGTTCCTAAACTCTCCCCCATGGTGGAATTCAATGGTAAAGTGGTCAAAGCAATTCTGTGAAACCGAATTGTACGGAAAAAAACTAAAAGTCGTTTCTTTGATGAATGCATAATATTTAGGGTTTAGAGATTAACATATCATAACGAAAATCTGGGTCGTAATCAACTATTATACATTAATCAACAAAACAATTTTTAGTTTTTTCTGTATAATTCGGTTTCAGGGAATTACCTTGACCACTTTACCATTGAATTCCACCATGGAGAAGATTTTAGGAAATGTCTAGAAACTAAATATAGGGGGGTATGATTACTGTTGTCAACAGAGTAAATGCATACCATTATTTGAGGTTGCTCGATAGTTTTGGGCTTGAATTATGCTCTTCAGGGTTATAAACAAAAAACATTAAAAAAAAAACTAAATTAAACTGAACATTAAATTGACAAATTTTCAAACTTTGGACTGAATTGGCAAAGATATCAAACCACAGGGACTAAAATGACCATTAACTCAAAATTAAAAGGAGAAAGACAAAAATAACCTTAAACTAACGGCATAGCTGGATGCCGTTAGACGGATGTGACGTAATTGGCTAATATTTAAAACTATGAGGACTAAATTGACAAAATTAAAAATTTTGGACTTAAGTGACAAAAGTAGCAAACCACAGGACGAAAATGGCCATTAACTCTATAAGAAAGCATGCAATTCCATTTCTATTGATGATTTCTAAGTCCATCAATTCTATCATAAATCAACAAGTGAATTTTGTATTTCCATGATATAACATTTATGCAAAATTGAAAACCGGAGAGGGCGAGAGGCCATGAAATGTTTATAGTGTATATTTTGATAATCATAAATGTGATAATTGGGGTAAAAGGTGTAGTTATAGTGAAGTTTTTCAACGGATCACCAATAAAAATGCTCGTAATTACAAAACTGGTCCACCCAAATCACCTAAAATGTATGGGACGGAATCTTGTTTGAAATATTATATTCATAATTATTGACGGGTCGCCAACAGATTTTTCATCACCGTGTTTGGTGACAGGCACTGGTAAAAGTTCCATTGTTGATTCGTCGCTTGATTATGAAGGATTAGCAACAATAGTTATAAGATATATTATTATTTTGTGGTGATCAGTAATCACGAAGGGACTATTGAAGGCTACATGCTAATGAATTTTTGTGGTATCTACTAATTTCTAGTAGTGGTGTATACAGTGGCGAAGCTTGGACTGAGGCACCGGGGGGGGGGGGGGGGGGGGAGACTCAAAATGTATATAAAATTTCACAAACGAGGGGGGTCGGACTTAAATTTTCGGGCAAAAAAGGCTAAACTTACACGACATATAAAATTTTTCGGCCGAAAACGGGTAAATTTACACTACTGCGCAAAACAACAGGGGGGGGGGGGGCGGGGCCACCCCTGGCCCCAAAGAAGATTCGCCTCTGGGTGTATACCATGTTAGAGGGTGGCGGCGCAGCTTGTTGTTTGCTTACCTGTCTTTCTATTGTAATTGGATTCAATTGTTATAATATGATATCCAAAAGTGACTACTTTAGTATTGCGGGTAGAGATCCTATACGATAATACTTTAATGTACGATAGGTACATGAGACGCTCAAAGGCAAAAAACAAAGGCAAAAGTGCTAAAACGCTCAACCAAACCCTAAAACACTCAAAAACGGTTTTCGTGAAAAAAAAAAGTGAAAAATTGATTGATTAACCAACCAAAACTGTTTTTTCTGGTGAACAAATGATTAATTGAATATGTATTGACGAATATGAGATGTTGGGATATGATTTCATGGATCGATTTCGTGAAAAAATAGATTCGTGTACCTATTGTATGTTAAATTATTATTGTATTGGATCTTTTTCCTTTATTATTGCACAACCTTTTTCAATTTTCGGTGAACCAATGATTAATTGGATAATATGGTATACATTTCACGTAACATCTCACTTGACCTTATGCAAATATTGTATGTATATACTTTCAGGTTAAATGCACGTGAACAATTGATCGAGGTTCAAGTCTCGGGATGGGTTCGAACACAAATGTTTTTGAGAAGCCACTTTCGTTTGTGTGTCAATTTATAGTTTGTTAAGCATTTCCAAAGTACAATCTAATGAGAAATTTTTTTGTTGTAATAAGTATATGTTTGAGATGAATATTTTAAAAAAAATCGAGACGTATTTTCCTAGTTAGAGCTTTAAACAAGTTTTTACCAAATGCATAGATTTATGAGTGTTACATGGTAATCTTATTTCATGGAGTGCTAAGAACCAACATACAGTATGAACCCGAACAAATTGCCAAGGGTAATACTACCACTAAGATTGTGGGAGTAAACATCTCCTTCAATATCCTTTTTTCTTTGTGATAATTGTAGCTTGTAAGGTCAATGTTTGTGACTTGTGTGTAAGGCCCCGTTACCGGTGCCTCACATTTGGACGTTGGATTTACTCATAAACGCAGTTTTAAATATCATAGTTAATTAAAACTTTACGCGGAATATAAAACTTCAACCATAAAACATTACATAACTTTCAAATCTTGTCTTATCAAACATTCATAGTCATTTAAAAACATGATATAATGCTAAATATATATGTTTCCCTTGTTCATTTTTAATTAATATTTTAATAGTTTTTGTTCGTTTTTAGTCGAGATTTGTATACTACTAACATTTCTATGTTTCGTAGGTTCCGGGATTTGATCGTGATTAAAAAGGGCGAAAAACGAGCAAAAACGGAGATTCAGAACGCGTCAGGAAGAACCAGAACAGAGAACCGGTCAGACCGACCGGCCCCCATAGAGAAGCACGCAGCGCCGCGCGAAGGGGGAAGGCCAAATGCCCTTAGCGCGGCGCCTAGGCAATACTGGGCTTAATTAATTTCGTTTTCGTTTAATGTCGGGCCTTGTTTTCGCTATTTAAACACCTTTAACTTAAACCTGACATAACCTGAAAGCCACCAGCCGATTTTGGGAGTTCTTGGAGCTATTTTACGAGTTTGTTGGTGATTTTGAAGGCAAGAGGACATCCGGTGAAGAGCTACACGTTCGCGTTCGAGTTTACGGGTTTTATCGCCTTTAATCTTTCGTTTCTCATTATTTCACCATGTTTTCGTTATTATTCGTTTTGTTTGATTTAGACTTTATGATGCTAGGCTAAATTCCATAAACTACCTAGGTCGTGATGAACCTTAGTTCGGTTTGATTTTATTTGGATTTTCATTTCGTTATGGATTTTATGTTCTAAGTAAACGGTTGAGTTTGATTTAATTAATGCGTATGATTGCTTGGTTTTGTTTACTTGAAGTTATTGTTTCACATTGCCCTTGTTGATTGTTTCATAGGATAGGGTTTTGTTAGGTCATTTACTGTATGTTCTTGGCTAGTTTGTGATCAATATGCATTAAAATCATAGAAACAATAAAATCAAGTAAACAGATTAAAGTGAGCTGCTAGTCTAAAAAGTTGTAAGGTGATAGGCTATTAATAGATCTTTGCTTGTAGGGATTGCTAGATTTAGTTCTTCGTAAGGAGTCCGTCTAGGTTTGATTGTCAGCTTAGTCTATGAAGTTAATTGAGTCTGCTTTGCTATCTTTGAATTCCGCGCTGTAAGGTAGGTTTTCGTCATAAAAGATACTTAGACATAAGCGATTAAATAAACGTAAGGAAGTTTAATATAAAACTGGTGAGTCTTAAAACTTGTTAAAAACCCATGGGCGTCTTCTTGAAGTTCAAGGGTCCTGTTCGGGTTTTCTGTCAATGGTCTATCTTATGATCCCGGTTCCATAACTTGCGTTTTTCCATTTAAATTAATAACCGTAACTTTGGGGATTCTGGCCTGGGTAGTTAATCTAATCATCTGAATTAATCCAAGTTTTCTAAATTATTTTTTAGATAAATTAAATTAGGTTAAGTTTAATTAATTAATTATGTTTTATTATTATAATAATTAGGTTTAGGGTTTATTATTATATTAATTAGTTTATTAATAGAGTAATCATTAGTTAATATTTGAGTTTTAATTAATTAGGTTTAATCCCCCCCAAACATTATTATTAAATAGTCACGTCTTGTAGTTGAGTCTAATTAGCTAGTATACATAATTTATAGAATCTCGTGGGTTCGATATCCGAACTTACTTAGCTGTACTAGAGTCGACCGGTACACTTGCCGGTTAGTAGTTTAAGTTAAGTTTAAGAGTCTAGAATTATTACTTAGTGTCTAGATTAGTTTATTTTTAGTTAATAATTATTTGACTACTTCAAGCACATCAAGTTTTTGGCGCCGTTGCCGGGGACTTTTGGCGATTGCGTTATTAGCTCTGATTGGACTTACTTGCTATATACGTGCTATTATGTTTTTTTTGCTTTTGAGTTTTTAGGGTTTTAGTTAATTAGATTTTTACGTATTTATTTTTTGCTCTGAGTTGTAGGTGTCTAATTGTCTGTGTCTTTTTCTTATTTAAATTCTTATAATTATGTGTGAAATTTGTGACGGTCCTCACTTTACCATTAAATGTCCATACTATAGTGCTCACCCTAATTGTGATACGTGTGGTGGTCTTCATTTAACTCATAGATGTTCATATTATTGTACTAATCCCTATGTGCAGCAACAGTCTTATCTTTCACATGGGTCCCCGTCATATTTTTTATAAAGAACCGGATCAGGGATATCAATACAAACAAGGGCAAGATTATGGTCAACATTCCAAAAGCAACCCCAACAGGGGTTCTGAGGAGTATTTGAATAAAATCGAGGAGTTGTTGACCCGATTATTAGAAAAGGATGCCTAATACCAACAAACATTAGCTGAACATGATGCCATGCTAAGAAATCAACTATCTGTTTTTGCAGGTCTCCAAGATGCATTTAAAGAAATCTCCGGAATACTAACAAAGATAGAAGAAGGGTCAAAGCAGATCTCCCAATGCGTGTACGAGTCAGATAGCGAACTTATTCGAGAAACCGAAGAGGGGAGTGTGCAGCTGGAGGAACAACCGACACCTGGTTATAAGTATGATACGGAAGGCAACTATTTGGGATACATGAATCGGTTGGGCGAGTTGTTCCCGATGTTTCCAGAAGAAGGGAAAGAGCCAATCATGGAGTATATAGATGATTCAGAGGAGAACATTCTAGATACGGAGACACGAGTGGCTGATAAAGTCCCACCTCAGGCCATGGACCTAAGGCCCATTCCTTTTAATCCATCTTAATTAGTCCAAGTCCATGATCTTTATTAATACTAATTAATTATTTAGGCCCAATAACTAAACGCGACTTTCTTTTATTAAATACGAAAATTGTAGGATGTTACATTGCGATATCAAATTACGAAACCTGTTATATATTATTATGGTCACGTTAATAATTAAAGCCGATGAGAAAACCGGACACGAAACGAGAACTTCGGGAACGCGCATTTAACTTCAACGGGTGAAAGCTTCTAGAATGTTAGTTGTTTGGCTATAAATAGAGTCTTATGTGTTTCTATTTTATATGTGTTGTATGTTGTAAATCACCACCCAATGGGAGCTCACCTTGGGTGGGTCGGTTCTTTTCTTAATATATCAAATCTTTCAACCGATAACGAGATCGTTCATATCATGTCTTTATCTTTATATTTATGTTCAGTCGTTTGATTTACCACATTCGTCTCAACACGTTTATCAAGTGCAAAATCCGTTCGCATGGTCATTATGAGACCTACATAGCTAGTGCTTTATTTTTAAGCCAAAATCGTATTTCTCATAAACCGGCTAAGCACAATGATATTAATAACCATTTTGTCTGCGAATTAGTTTCATTGTGTCAATTTTCCTACTGTGTTTGAAATGAAAGCCGTCTTTACTAGAAGTCTTTTATATCCTTTTTTGAACATTTTGTTTCAAATATTTTATTGGTCCACCACCTATTTGCTTGTAAGGAGAATATTAAAGATAAGATCTAACCAAGACAATATTTCTTATGAGATAAATATATAAAACTTCAAGATATTAGGGTAATTAATTAATTAATTAATTAATTACTATGGTTAGTATATTAAAAGGGATATTAAAATTAGTTTGTTAACTTGTGTATATGATAGATTTGTGTGTCATGTAATCATTATAAATACTAGTTTAAACACCGAATAAATGGTGATGAATTTTAATTGCCGAACTCTACAACAACCATATAAGTATATAGCGCAACTGTAATTTGTGAGCGTTACTATTCGATCAATCTGGAGCTCGATCGAATTGATTTAATATGTTTTCAAGATGATCTCAAATTTTCAATAAATAATTATCAAAGTAATTTGTTTCACTCAGTTATACATATATGTCAAGACATCTATTATTAAAGTTTGGTGCACCCAATGTAGATGCCTTTGCGAAATCACTCGACCCCAACGGAATTATAGGTATGAATGAATGCTAGGTAGCTACTCATGTCTCTTCATATTAAATACAAGTCGTAATAAACCGGTAGAATAGGTTGATGATGTTGATGTAAACCGATAACTGAGTAAGACATAAAAGTTGGCATCTTGATACACATCACCATCCACACTTGACTTCTAACGTCTATCCATAATACATCACATCCATTTTCACACACATTTAATGCTTATCATGCATATATGCTCTCCAAAGTGCAATAGTAGAAAACTTAACTAATTACTTACCGTACATAACAAAAAGTTACTTTATGATCAAAAGGCTTGCATTTTCACGTGTGAGAACCTGTTATTGGAAAACTCACAACAACCTATCAAATCATCAATGCTATAAACATGAATTAGGTACTTACGAGTGCACTACCGACGAAGAACTAGTGTTTTATTCATGTTTAAGATCCTTAATAATACAATTAATACAATATAACTAATGTTACATAAGCATGATCAGTTGATCACCAAGTTACTGCAAACAGGTTATTTGGGCAGCTGGCTCGAGCGCGAGTGCCCCTGGCCTGACCGACAACGATTTGTATATCTGAATTATCACCTTCTCATCGTATTCCTTCATGGGCCTCATCCCAAACTGACATATCTCTGCCCCGGCGCCATATCCGCCTATTGCTCCGCCTCTTACCACCGAAGAACTAGCCAACTTCATCATCATCCTCACATAAGCACTATGAACACTATCAACTAGCTTCTTAGGGTTCCACCTCAGCTTAATCTTCAACCTACGAGGCATCCTTATCCATGACCACCTCCCACGCTTTGATCTTGACTCATTAGTGGCGGTGGCGAGACGGCGGTAGCCTCGCCTTTGCCGGTATCTTTTAACTCTGCTAGTTAGATCACCCATTGTAATATTTTGTGCTCTCTTTAGGATACCAATGGAATATATCTATATAAGAAGAAGTTGTGGTGAAGATAATGGATATAATTAGTATACTTGTTTAATACTTTAATGTTTTTTGAATGGTAATGTGACTTTTTGTGTAATGTATCTTTCACTCACCTAATTTTATGCTATTGGTTAATAGTTTAGGGTTTCATGTCACTTGCTCCGGCCCAAATCTTTGGCACTTATTAACTTTTGACATTTGTCAAAACACAAGACTTGGTCTTTTTTTCAATAAAATAATTACAATGTGGGGAATGTGGTAGGAAAATTTTGTCGTTTGCTTATATTTTCGTTTCCAAATCTTTGACAAATAAAAAAAAACGTAACACGTTACAATTTATCATTGGTGACAATTTTAGTTCCTTGAATTTTCATTTCATTTGTGAGATTTAATTTCTTTTAATAAATATATTTTAAGAACCAAAGGAGTTTAACAATGGACATTCAAGCTTGGGACTTTGTGAGAGTAGACTTTTGTACTTGATGTTGGATGAATTTCATGTGTGGTTTAAGTTCTTTACATATTTAGCTTGATGTGTTATATAAATTAAGAGCATTTACATTACTTGTTTGCACACTCTTGAATTTCAAAACTATTTACTTGTTATGAACCGAATATATCTCAACAAAAACAAGGGGTTATAAATTATGTTGAATCTCATCGGTGCAGCCAGGTCATAACTTGTCAAGCATTTAATGCCAAATATTTTGAGAGGAACCAATGCAAAACAATACACAATGGATAATATCTTTATACCATGAACATCCTTTGCGTCTAGCTTATAATGACGTGCATGATAGGCGGGCTTAAGACACTGATTTTCATAAGCTTTTAATACTCTTAAATTGACTTTTGAAGAGAGAGAAAAACCTATATCATATATAGATATAGGGCATTAAGTATTCCTTCGCTACTCCTCTCTTGCATTTTTGATTCACGATCCCCGACACTCTAAGTTGTAACATTGTGCTCATATTGGAAGAGGGGGTCAATTGTCTTGGTGTTATTGACCACAATCATAATTTTATCTACAAGAACTTTGGTAGCAACGTTGTGACAGTGTTTGGTATGCAGAAATAAGAGACCGAATGAAATAGATTATTGTGAAGAAATAAAAAAAAGGATGTTTTGTTGGTTAATGGGATAGAATCACTTATTACCTTGGCCATGTTATTTATTCTAAAACACCTCAAACTCATTTCATCCACCTCATTTATTTTACTTTTTCATTCCATCCCATTTTTCACCTTGCATTACCTTCACCACACTCCCACCACCACCACCGACCACCGCTGCCAAACAACATCTACCACCGCCACCCACCACCATGAGCGCCACCACCATCCACCACCATGACTGCTACCACCACCACCCATCATCATGACTGCTACCACCACCCACCACCACCAACCGCCATTACCCCCCCCCCAATCCACCCACCACCATCACTGCCCACCACCTACCACCGTCACTCGCTACCATTTTAATTTTGTTCATACATGTCATTTCATGTCTACCAAGCAACACAAATTAATGATTCAATTCATTTTACGTGGTAATCAAACATCTCAATGAAATGATGATGATCCATTTCATTCATTGTTCATTTTATTACTTCATCTATCTCATTCCTTCCCATTTATTACCTCATATCAAACAAAGCATATTGTTTCTTCAGATAAATAACCGGCTTAAAATGAATATGACAAAATTAAGTTCGACCACATGTAAAATATATATATATATATAGGGTTGGTATCATTTAAGAACTCCGAAAAAGTTAAGAACTGTTAGGAACTCTAAACAATCAAACATTTTTTTAATTTTTTTATATACTAATATTATTTAAGAGTAGTTTTATCATATTTTATATAAAAAATTTTGATTACATATATAAATCACAAGTTTACATATGTGTAAAATTTATGTATTAACAAATTTACATAGGTGTAAAATAAAACTTAGATATGTATAAAAAACTAATTTTCAAAACTGTAATTATAAATATAGATATACAAAATGATGAAACTACACTCAAATAACATTAACATACAAAATTTTTTATAAAAAACGTTAGTTTTCAATGGTTCTTTCAAGTTCTTAAATAATTTAAGGGTTCTGTAATGATACTCATCCTATATATATATATATATATATATACACACCTATATAGGGGATGGATCTTGCGAGAAGTGATATTACAGCGAGAAGTGCGAGAAGTGAAGGTATAACTTCATTAATCCCTAATTTCACTCCCTTTCAAATGATGTTACATACATATATGTAGGTTGGTTGTATTTATGTCTTAATTACATATTCAAACCCACCTACAAACTTATAAATGTACCGAGCCACATTCAAAACTATGTACCTACACACATACAAACATACATACACATATACAAATATACGTACACATATACAAACATACGTACCTACACACATACATATGCACCTACACAACGCACCTACATATAATAAAGGGAGCGAAATTAGGGATTAATGGAGTTACACCTTCACTTCTCGCACTTCTCGCTGTAAAAAAACTTCAATACCTATATATATATATATATATATATATATATATATATATATTCATTTGAAGAAGATGACATTAATTATATATGTTTTAAATGTTTATGTCCTCTTTAATTAGTCACTTACCCGACCCCCCTCGGCCCTCCCCTCTTTATAATCCTTTCTTTATGTATTTTTTTGCTTAATCGCCTGCAAATTCACATTTAAATGGCTGTTTAACAAGTCACATCTTTTTGCTACAATAGTTTAATAAAGTATTCAAGTAACAATAATTATATAATTTCGTAATGTGTAATGTAAATGCTCCGAAACAATTTGTGCCTATTTACGCGTTTTAAAACATTCTATACTATAAGAGAAAATGTCATAAAATATATTACTACGTCTATTTGAATTCAGTCTATTTGAATTCGTAAAGATATGATATCAAGGTTAAATCCTATCCAAGTATTTTATTAGAAAGTTTATGTTAAATATCTGACGAGTTTCGGGGATTTTTAAAGGTTGTTATGTGTTAAGAATATAGACAAACATATAAACTAAAGTTTAGAATTTAAATAATAAACCGTTAATAATAAGTACATGAGTATTAGCATTTGATAACCCAGTTTAAATAACTACATGATAATGATGGTTTAAAATTTTCAAGAATACTAAATATTTGGATTATTCCAATTGTATTGTTCATTTGTTGTAGAGTGTTTGTACTTTCTATTGGCCCATTTGTTATAAAATGGTGTGGATAATTACATCTTAAATATAATTATAAGTTTAGTGACCAACATGATACATTACAGCATGTGATGTTAGATTGTAAGTAAGTAGGACTTATACTCAACTTTGTAAGATTATTTATTAGTTATCGATCTTGATTTGTTATTGTCTAGTCAATTGTATGTCACATTGTGCATATAATGACTTCCCCATCTCCCTTGAGACCACTAACATGTATAATGTATTATTGAGTTATTCCGTGTCCCTTTTCAATTACTATCAATATAAATCAAGTTGTCGAGATTATTAAGAGATTCGGTACTTAGAAATGCACACAAAATTGTTTATTAGTGTAGTCCCCATGTATGGTGTATATATACTACGCAATTTATCACATAGCAAAAAGTGTTGATCCTGAATTGTGATAACTACTATGAATAAGACTTTCAATTCGTCTCTGTTTTATTTAAATCATTATTGTATCATCAAAATTTATATGAACATATTCAAACCTTTAATGTACATTGTAAAAAATAACATGCGATCGAATTATTTGTTATAATACGTAAAAATTATAACTCGAATTCTATCAATTGATCAACTTTACCCTTCAGCCTCATTTTTTTTACTTTGGCATAAAGTTTTGTATTTGGATAGTACTTCAACATAAGAAGTGAAACTTGTAACTCTATACGATTGCGCTAAATCCTTATTAAAAAATGGAAGTCCATAGGTAAATAAATGTTAAAACTAATGTTATACATATACTCTAGTACAATACTAACGATTGTTGTGTTTTATATTTCGAGTTATGGATTATGGATAGTTGGATACCCGGATGTTTTGGGCTGTAAGTTGGATGGGCTTGGAGTTGGACCCGATGCTTGTGCCTTAAGAGTTTCTAAATAAAGAAGAGAAAAAAGAATGACACACTCGAGATATTTTTCGGTTACAAAGTTATAACACACATATATGTTTTGGGAGGAAAACGAGCTCCACAATGAACTGCACACCGGGCTCCCCTCGTTCCCGTGCTTGTTTTTCTAGGGCTCGTCGTATACACAACGAGATTGTGTGGGTTGGCTGTCCAATTATATGATTACTTGCCATTGCACCACTTAATTTTGAGCTTTGTTATGAAGCATTGTATCACTACGTCATTTTTAAAAATTTAGTCATTGCTGACTAAGATGCCATGTGTCAGAAAACTTCCAGTTGTGCTTAGTTACCACTATCGTAGGACTATTAACGTGTCGAGCCAGTGTGGTTTCAAGATCGAGCTTGAAATTAAATGAGGCATCTCAGTTAGGGTTGAGCTCGATTTTGAAGATAAGCAAGCCTAAGATCGAGCCAATGAGCTGAGCCATAACCCGAGGCGAGCTTGGGTTGATTTTGGCTCAATTATAAAAATGAGCAACTCTGCTCATATTGTTTAAAATCATGTTTTTTTAACTAGTTTTATTCAAGTTTTTATCGAACTATCAACGAGCCCAAGTTTTAAACCATGAGCTTTTTGAAAAGGAGTTATAACAAATAAAATAATTATACATTAAATTTAGTTAAAATCGTAGTATAAAACGAAAGAAAAAAGAAGGTATAAAAGGAAGAAAAGGGCATAAATTGGCAGTCTCCAGCTCCGCCACCACCGAAGGCGGCGATACACATCGGCTATAACCTTATTCCGGCGCTACCCTCAGAGGATTTTTAACCTAATTTGGAATTTGTGAGTTATTGTGTCTTTATGCTAGTTTTTGGAAGCTGGTTAATTCGATTCGATAATTGATGTTTGTGCTTAATTTGCTGCAACAGTTTTCCTGCTTTTTTTCTTGCATTGTTTGCTACTTTACTATATTATTATTAATCCTTGCTTAATACATTTGTTTTCATGATTCCTTCAAGGCTTTGTCTTATAAGAAGTAGTTGACAACTTAAATTTAAAGCTTTTTGATTTCTTATCCAACATTAGTTCTTAAATACATCCTGCAAAGCTAACACTACAAAAGTAAATAATTCAATTACTGAATATATTCTAGCAGGATTCAATGGAGGGTTTAGACAATGAAAATGATAGCAACATATTGATTATGGCACCAAAGAAAAAGAAAAAAACTAAAGACAAAACTTCAAAGCAGGTATGCTTGTCTTGATATTATTTACATAGGTTTTAAATCATTGTTGTTACATCTTTATATGCAATGTGTTTCTGTTTTTATTTTTTGTTTGAAGGGATCTCTAAAGTCAAAAAAGAAAGGAAAACTTAAACAAAGCAACTCCCAGAAGAGAAAGCTAAAGAAACTTGAGGTTTCTACACTGTTTTTTTGGTGTTTCAAAATCGGTTCAAATGTAACTGACTTCTTTTGTAATATGCAGGAGGACAAGGAGAAATCGCTTCTCTTATCTAAAAGCCTCGAGACATTAGAGTATGTGATGTTTTTTTTAACATGATTTAGTTTGATCTTTTTTTTGGTTTAACATTTATTTGCTTTTTTTAACTTTTTAGGAAATACAAAATTCAAGATGATGCGTATTCACTCATGTGGTCTTCACGCAATTTGGGCCAGGTTGAAACAGCCCGTGAGAAACGAAGAAGAGAAGTGCAGTTTGCTAAAACGGGTCTCATATTGCAACATAGTGACCGACCTTTAAAAAGGAGAAACAATATAAGTGAGTCAGCTGAAGTCGACTCTGATCTAGATAACGTAGAGGACGTTTCTGTTCAACCCATGAACGAAGAGATTGAAGTCACAAATGTCGAAGTTTCTCCTTTAAGATCTTCTCCTGAACCACCATGTAACAATGGAGCTGATGCTGATGCTGATGTCACTGGTGCAATGGACCCACCTTCATTTGCTAAGAAACTTGAAAACGAGCATAATGATACTTCTGTTCTAGAAGATTCTAAACCTCCGTTTACGAAACCTAGCAGTCCTGAAAGCATGGCAAAATCAGTGGTATGCTTTATTGAATGTTTAGTTTTACTTTTAAATATTTCATTAATACCAGGTGTGTCAATCGACAATTGTGCGAACATGACCCATATTTATATTAGTGTCAAAAGCATCAACCCTAACCCACGCACAAAAATTGTGTAACCCAGACATGACCTATTTAACCCATTTATCTAACGGGTTGGTGGGTAATAATCAAGTTGTAAACTTGTTAATTGGGTTTCATAGGTTGTAAAAATGTGTTAAACGGGATAGTAGGTTGATCTGTTTAACCAATCAGGTTGGTGTGTTGACTTGTTTAACTAAATGGGTTAAACAGGCCAACCCGCGCGTGACTCTTTGAATTAAATAGCCCATTTTTTTACAACCCACCAACCTGATTAACAAGTTTACAACTTGATTATTTTACAACCCACCAACCTGCTTGGCCTGTTTAACCAATATCTAAACATGCCAAGCAGGTTGGTGGGTTGTAAAATAATCAAGTTGTAAACTTGTTAATCAGGTTGGTGGGTTGTAAAAAAATGGGCTAAACAGGTCATAAACGGGTTAAACAGGTCAACCTGGACACGCCCTGCTTTGTTAAACATGTCACTAACTGAACATGATCTGTTTAACCCATTCATCTAAACGTGTCGAGCGGGTAGGTGGGTAATAATCAAGTTGTAAACTTGTTAATAAGGTTTCACGGGTTGTGAGAAAATGGGTTAAACTGGTCATAAACGCGTTAGTAGGTTGACCTGGTTAACTTAACAGGTTAAACAAGTCAATCCGTACGCGACCCATTTTTTAAACGAGATAGTTATGTCAACCCAAAACCTGTTTATTTTTCTGTCATCCCATGTCGGAAATTGCAACTCCTAATTATTACCAGCTTGATATGTTACAGGAGGTAGTTGCTTCCACAAACCGTACCGTTTCTTCACCGAAACGCATGGCTACCCCCATAGTGATTCAAGTATCAAGACCAAAAGAAGTTGAATCCAAGCGGATGGATCTTCCAATAGTCATGATGGAACAAGAAATTATGGAAGCAATATATGATAACATTAGTGTCATCATATGTGGAGAAACCGGGTGCGGTAAAACAACACAAGTTCCTCAGGTAAACTTATATTATCGCGTTTGAATTTATCATTGTTATTATAATTGTTATAACTGTTGCGTGACATGTCGCATTTTGCAGTTTCTGTACGAGGCTGGATTCGGTTCAAAAAACCATAATACTCGAAGTGGGATTATCGGTGTAACCCAACCGCGCCGTGTAGCGGTTCTTGCAACTGCAAGGCGGGTGGCTTTTGAGCTCGGTGTTGGTCTCGGGAAAGAGGTCGGTTTTCAAGTTAGGCATGATAAGAGGATTGGTGACAGCTGTTCAATTAAGTTTATGACCGATGGAATATTGCTTCGAGAATTACAGGTCTTTTGTTTTATTGTATTTTAGTTGTAACTATTATTGTGTGTTGATCTCGTGTTTATGTTGCAGAATGATTTTTTGTTGAAGCGATACTCAGTTCTAATATTGGATGAAGCTCATGAAAGGAGTTTGAATACGGATATACTTACCGGGATGCTATCTCGCGTTAAAGTAGAGCGCCATGTAAGCGGGATTTAAATTTTTTTATTAATAGTAACTAATAATATACTAATAAATTTAATTATTATTACTAATAATAATTAATAATTAGGGTGTACATGGGTCCGTTTTGGGCTCAAGCCGTACTAGAAACCGAATTTTGGCTTTTAAGTTTTTGAAAATCGTTCAGCTTCGGTCTTTCTGGTTGTCATATGGGCTTGAAATTATTGGAACTAAAGAACATTGGCCCAAATTTGGGTCTAAATCTTTTTGTTGATTAATAACTAATTTATTCTTACACATTTGAGCTGGCATACACTATTTATAAATTCTTATAAATTGCTTAAAATTTAAAATGAAAATCCACAAATTCGTTTTGGCTCAGTTTTTTTTGGTTTTAGTTACATGTAAAACAGAAAACCTATTAACCAAACCATTGGTTTTTGAGCCAGTTCGGTTATGGATTGGTTTTCATGAATATTAATTGATCTTGTGTTTTAATGGCAGAAAATACACGAGCAGCAAAAAGCATACGAGGTTTCAACCGGAAAAACGATTACAAGCGACAAGAAAATATTTCCGCTAAGATTAATATTAATGAGTGCTACCATGCGTGTTGAAGACTTTGTGTCAGGTGGTAAAATCTTTTCGAACCCGCCACCTGTCATTGAAGTGCCAACTCGACAATATCCCGTGACAACACATTTTTCAAAACAAACCGATATTGTGGACTACATTGGTCAAGCCTATAAAAAAATATTATCAATTCATAAACGACTTCCACCTGGCGGAATACTTGTGTTTGTGACGGGTCAACGGGAAGTAGAATACTTGTGTCGCAAGCTTCGCAAAGCATCTAGTGAGCTGACCAAGAGAAAGTCAAACGTAGGTACGGTTGTCACGAACGAGGACACGTGTAAAGATTTTGATACTAAGGAGATCGATGAGGCGTTTAAGTTCGAAAACCGTGAACAAACCGACCGATTTGGAGGTGATGGTGAAGATGAAGATGATCGTGACATGTCGGATGATGATGATGTGTCATTTGATTCGATTGAATCTGATGAAGAAAGTGATTTGGAAGTTGTTAAAGATTCAGTTACTCAAGATAATGAATTTGATAATGTTTTAACGGGAAACGATAACTTCAATGCGTTAAAAGCTGCTTTTGATGCTTTATCTGGAAAAGCTACCATAAAATCTGATGACAATTCAACCCAACAACCTACTGCTGACGTGCCACCTGGTGCATTGTCTGTTTTACCCTTATATGCCATGCTTCCTGCATCCGCACAAATTCGTGTGTTTGAGGAAATTAAGGAAGGGGAGCGGTTAGTGGTGGTTGCAACTAACGTTGCTGAAACGTCTTTAACAATACCAGGCATAAAATATGTGGTTGACACAGGTCGAGAAAAGGTTAAAAATTATAATTCTTCAAATGGGATGGAGACATATGAAGTGCAGTGGATAAGTAAAGCTTCTGCAGCCCAACGGGCTGGAAGAGCGGGCCGGACTGGGCCGGGCCATTGTTATCGTCTTTATTCTTCTGCTGTGTTTAACAACATATTTGAAGAGTTTTCGACTGCTGAAATATTGAAAACGCCCGTTGATGGTGTTGTGCTTCTTATGAAATCCATGGGTATCAAAGAGGTATTATTTCTAAATTTTAATCTCATATTTCCTTGGTCAAAATGGCAGTTTGGTGATTTTACATCTCATGTTTGTGACTATTTTTCGTTTTGTTTTAATTTGATTCAGATTACAAAATTCCCATTCCCGACACCTCCGGAAGCCAAATCCTTGCATGAAGCTGAACTTTGTTTAAAATCTTTAGAAGCACTTGATTTTGACGGGAACTTAACGCCTTTAGGCAAATCCATGTCACACTATCCAATGAGTCCACGCCATTCGCGTATGCTAATTACCGTTATTCAACTCCTGAAAACTGGTAATGGGCCTGCAAGAAGAAACTTGATTTTAGCATACGCGGTTGCATCCGCTGCAGCTTTAAGCTTGTCAAACCCGTTTGTAATGCAGTTCGAAGGCGGTCAAACTGAAAACGATGATGACATCAAGGACGAAAAACCTAAAAAAAGAAAACTAAAAGAAAATTCTAAAAACGCTCTTGCGAAGTTTTCAAACCCGACAAGTGACGCATTAACCGTAGCTTACGCGTTACAATGCTTTGAATTATCGGAAAACCGCGTCCAATTTTGTGATGAGAATTCGTTACATTTAAAAACCATGGAGGAAATGTCAAAATTAAGAAAACAGCTTTTGCATTTAGTGTTTAACCAGCAGGGGTGTATTTGGGATGATGGAAATATGGATGATGTCGAACGTGCTTGGATGGTTTATAATAATAAGCACCCGTTAATGTTGACCGAAGAGGAGCTTTTGGGCCAAGCCATATGTGCAGGCTGGGCTGATCGGGTCGCTAAACGGGTCAGAGGTGTTTCCGGGTTATCAGAACAAGACAGGAAGGTAAATGCAGCCCGTTATCAGGCTCACAAAGTAAACGAAACCGTGTTCCTTCACCGATGGTCGTCGGTTTCTCGAACGGCACCTGAGTTTATGGTTTTCAGTGAACTCGTTGAGCGGAAACGACCGTATATTCACGGAGCCACGAGGATAAAACCCGAGTGGCTCGCTAAATACTCAAGCTATCTGTGCAGCTTCTCGGCCCCACTTGTGGACCCGAAACCTTATTACGAACCTCGGACCGACATTGTTTATAATTGGGTGAGTGCAACGTTTGGGGGCCGGTTATGGGAGCTTCCGTTGCATGGTCAACCGGTCAAAGATGAGAAGGTTAAGGTTAATGTGTTTTGTTACTCTTTGCTTGATGGGCTTGTGTTGCCTTGTGTGAAACGGGCTCGAGAGTTTATGGCGGCCCAGCCCATCAGCGTTTTGAGGCCCGAGGTGGCGGGCCATAAGAGATTTGGGAAACTTGTTTTTGAGATGAGGAAAAGGGGTATTGATAGTTGTGAGATGTTAAGGAAGGTGTGGGAAGAGAATGAGAGAGTTTTGTATCATGAGTTTTCCGATTGGTTTAAAGAGGAATCTGATAACGAGGTTAAGAAATTATGGAAAAGTATGCAGCGGGAGGTGCGGTTAGATCCTCAGCAACGGTTTGTTAAGGCGGTTAAGAAAGAGAAGAGTAGAAAGATTAAGAGTTAATTAGTGGTGGTTTGGATTATGTATGTTGTGTTCTTTTTTAAGTTAAAGTTGCATTTTTTGGTATCTGGCACTGCAACATCTTTGTATGCAGTGTGTAGTTAAAAAAACATAATTTAAACAAACCCTTTTAAGGTTTAACCATTCATCTCTATCAAAGTTATAATTTTTTTGATCTCTTAGTAGTCTAGCTCCATTCACTAAATCTTTCTTATTTACTTCATTTGATATGCTAAATATGAACAGAGTGAGAAAATAGAACTTTAAGAATAAGAGTTTGTGCTAAAAATGAGGTTAAATTGTTGTGGTTATGACTTATGAGTGAGTTGTTGAAGGTATGTACAGATTACAAACCTCATATAATAAATAGACTATAAATATAGTACTGGTAAGAAAATACAATAAATGTAATATAAAATAAGAATAATTGCCGAAGTAATAACTAAAATCTATTACAAAAGTTGCGCGAAACATGCTTCTACGTGACGTACCTTCCTCTGCCAAATTAGTCACACCGTCCCTTTACCCACCAGGAATACGTTTAAGAGTATATACGTAAGAGTTTTATTTCATTCAAGGGATGGTTTACAAATGATGAGAAATTTTCATTTTATAAGCAAGGAAAAGCTAACTAACCTCAACCTCATAAGACAATAACATAAACGTAAGCCAATACATATGGACTAATCCTGACAACTCACTTTAAGAGTGATTAAACTCAAACAACACACAGAAAACACTATTATTACTCAACACACATAATTATTGAGAACTTTCACAAATTACGGCTTGGACCATCAATTTCCATTTGTATTGTTTGTGCGAGGTCCTGTTTGTTGGTCTTGTGCCTTCGGTTTTTCCATAATATCTTTTGGAGGTGTCTAAAAGCTCACCAAGACTTGAGGGGATTTATCTTCTTGTAATTCATTTTCATTTGGATTTTTTGAGATTCCATTCAAATCTATAATTCAACAATTTCTTTCTTTATTATTTGAGATACCCATATACACATTGGCTTCAAAGTAGTCGTTGGTGGCTACTTTCCATTCTTTTACACAAATGATTTGCCGTCCGGAAAAATGCACTCACTTAAATTGAAAACACAACACATGGTTACGATAAGCTTATGTTTTTGGTTGAATTGTTTTTTATCCAAAACATGTTACTTTTGAAGTACATTAAGATTTAGGTTTGCTGTACAGCCAACTTGTTAACGCCAAACTGACCAGAGTGACGATGAAATAAATTAGAAAGACATGAAGAAAAACAAAAAATACGGCAAATGCCACAAGTATAGCCAACATTAAACGAAAGTACTACAAGTAGGCAGCCACGTCTAAAT
The DNA here is from genome assembly GCF_021521415.1 of Bidens hawaiensis. Classification (NCBI taxonomy): domain Eukaryota; kingdom Viridiplantae; phylum Streptophyta; class Magnoliopsida; order Asterales; family Asteraceae; genus Bidens; species Bidens hawaiensis. Next base: position 295,161 of record NW_027492633.1, read on the forward strand.
AAAAGTGTTTTATATAAGATAACAAAAACAGCAACAAACATATCAAAAAAGTAAACCAAACTAACAAAAACATCAACATATTCTTCACCTGCCTCACTTCTTGGATTTCTTTGGTGCCCTGCCAAAACAAATTTCAATCATAAACATGTTACTAAACCACACACTCTTAACCTTAGCTTGGAAAAACAATTAACATCAAGACTTACTGTGCAGCCGGCTGTGATGCTGGAGCAGCCGCTGGTGCAGCTGCAGGTGCTCTCTCTTGTGGGCCCTACATAAAACCAAAAACAACATAAATCCATATGCAAGTATAAAGATTAGTCACCGAGCAATCAAGCAGACTACTATTACAAGCAACAAACCTGAGCCAAACGTTCCTCTCTGCGTGCTAACTTCCTTTCCCTGCTGGCCTTGTTCTTTGCACGCTTGGCCTCAAACTGGTCAGACAGTGTCTTCTCACGGGCCTTCTCAGCCTTAGATTTGTGAATACTTTCCATGAGCACACGCTTGTTCTTGAACACATTACCCTTCACCTTCATGTACATGTCATGGTACATATGCTTGTCAATCTTCTTTGCCTCACGGTACTTGCGAAGTAACCGCCTCAACACTCGCATTCTCCTCATCCACAAGATCTTTGTTGGCAATCTTGCCTCTCGGGTACCCTTACGCTTACCTAAAGTTTGTTACCAAATTTAATATAAAATCAGAAAAAAGTAACAAACACCCCGATATAAATCAATGAAACAAAAGTGGATTAGTTTTGAAAAAGATAGACTTAAAAGTTATTACCATATCCTGAATGTCGACCCTTTCTTTTTGCTTCCTTCATGCGACGAGCACGGGATCGTGAGTGAATCTTGGTAGGCTTCCTGATGATAAATCCATCCTTGACCAGCTTACGAATGTTCTGACCTGCAGTCACCAAAAATACAATAAACAAGATAAATCAAGCAAATAAATCTGTCTTACTAACCAATATATAAAATTAAATACAAAATAATTCATCAATAATCAAACTGTCATTTTTAGTAACAAAAAACACCAGCATCAAAATCAACACAATAAAAAAAAAATATTAATAAAAACTATAAACTTCAGCTTTGTTTATAAAAAAGCACCCAATACAATAACATAAGCTAGCAAATTATAGCTACAAAATCTACTGAACTAATTAAAATACATACCAAACACGGACCAGCTTTGAGATTAATATATATGATTTCAAGGTTTTAATGTTCAATACAGGTCTCGCGTTAAGCAATATGTAATCAAAATCTTATAAAATCGCACAGTTCTTAATAGCTTTCAGCTTTAAAACAAATTCTAACAGCTAAACATATCGAATCATTCAACAAAAATAATAAACATACACTATAGTCATAACAAATTCAAAACGAATACATAATCGGAAAGTAGAGTTTACGTGAATTGGCCATGGAGATTTCATTTCCTTCATTTGGATCCAGCCACACCTTGCCTCTGCCGCACTTGAGCACACTGGCGGCAAGCCTCTTCTGCAGCTTCAGTGACACCATATCTTCGTCCCTATCCGAGCCTCCTAGGGTTTCTGGTACCACTGATTGTTAACCTTTTATATCCTACCCACCTTATTTCTTACAATATGGGCTTTTCATGTTTGGGCCTTAAAATAAGACCATATAAAAGTCCAAACCATATTAGGCCCATATAAGAGTATAGAGGTGCACAAATCGGGTTTTCCAAATACTCGGGTTTGGGTATGGAACTAGGTTCGGGGATGACCGGTATTGGAAAATCGTGTATTGGCAATACCCCGGTCTGGGTCGGGCGCGGGTCCGGGTATTGTCTCTAAAAACCATACCCTATGTATCGGGTTTGGGCGGGGTATAAAACTGTGTATTTTAAAACCTGATATTTGAATACCCTATTACCGGATATTGAAAAAACCCTGTTTTCAGGCTTTTTTCCGATTATTTTTCTGGTATATATCGGACTTTTTTAAGGGGTTGCACTTTTTAAGGGGATTTTTGGGTATTTTTTAGGTATTTTTCGGGTATAGACCGGATATGTAAAAAACCGGTTTAGTGTATTGGAGAAACTCGGTTCCGGTTTTCGGGTTTACCTGGTATAAATTGGGTACGGTTTCGGGTACGAGTTTTGGTATTAAAATGCATACCCTATTCGTACCCTATAAATAGGGTGAGATACGAGTTCAGATATTAAAAACCCGAATATTAGAAAAACCGATTCTGAGGATTTTCTTCAACCCCGTTTCCGGGTTTGGATTTTATGTGCACCTCTATCTAATATATAAAGTTAATTTATTATTATTTTAGCATCGTGCTAGCCAATAATCATCCACTATGTTTGCACCTATTTGTTAAATAATGATTTGATTGTATAAGTAACTTATAATAGAATATCTATAAATATAAATAGGGTGTACGGGTAAACTCTTATAACACACTAAGGGCATGTTCGTTTCAAGGATTTGTAAGGAATTCTAAAGAATGGGATTTTAAATCCCATGAATTGATATGTTCGTTTCATTAAATGAAATAATGAGAATGGAAACTAAATCCCATCAAATCCCACATTTCATGGGATTTTAAAATCCCATCTATTTAAAAGGATTTTCTTATTAACAATAAAAACCTCTTCAAAAAAAATTCAAAAAAATTAATAAAAAAATCATAACTCAAAATATAAATCAAAAACGAAAAATGTAAAAAAACTAAAATGCTTCCGCCTTTGCCCTCGTTCTTCAAAAAAAAAACCATGAATGAAGAAGATTTCAATTCCAATACATATTAACAAACCAAACACATGATAGGGATTCTCAAACATTTCATTTCAATTCCTATTCCAAATCCTTTAAAAAAACTCCGTGAAACGAACGCGCCCTAAAAACATTTTTCTTAGTTTTAAAGTCTCCAAACATAACCAACAAGATGGAAGCGAATGCCACACGATTTGGTTCAGTTTTGCTTTTGTTGGCGGTGTTTGCGATGCTTGTGTCTGCTTCAGCTGATAGTGGTTATGGAAAACCACAACCCGAGGGATATGTACCATCGAAGACTGCTACACCAGAAGAGCATGATGCCTATGAAAAACCCATTCCCAAGATAGTAACAAAGCCGGTGATCCCAAAATGGGAACACGTAAGTTATGAGAAGGTCGATCCTAAGATACCAACTAAGCCTGTGATGCCAAAAGATGAACATGTGTCTTATGAGAAGAGCAATCCTAAGTTACCAACAAAACCCGTTATACCAAAAGAAGATCATGACACCTATGAGAAGAATATTCCTAAGTTACCAACAAAACCCGTTATACCAAAAAAAGATCATGACACCTATGACAATAATATTCCTAAGTTACCAACAAAACCCGTACTACCAAAAGAAGAACATGGTGCCTATGACAAGAGTTATCCTAAGATACCAACAAAACCTACACTGCCAATAGAGAAACACGGCTCCTACGAAAAGAGCAATCCTAAATTACCTACAATGCCAATGATACCAAAACCTGAAAAGCCATTGCTACCCGAGGTGCTTAAGCACCCGAAGAATATAGCCGTCCAAGGCCTTATTTATTGTAAACATGGTTCCAAGCTCATCCCACTCCAAGGTATGTAAAATGTGAAGTTTACATAAAATCATAAGTCAATAACAAAAACATAAAATAAATAATATAAGATTAATGCAAACATACTAGGATTGTAGAATCAATTTGTTTCGATTTTAAACCCTAACTAGACCTGAATCAAAACCGAAATTTTCAATTGCCTTTTCTTAATATTTACGCCGTATACTTAATATTTGATTAAAGATCACCAGGAACATTTTCGTCATCAGACTTTCGTAAAGGTTTTTTATATATTATAATTTTGATGAAAACTTAAAAATTAAGCTTGATGGTTTACAAATGTGGTTTGTTTTAGTTACTTTTAATTAATGGGTATTACATGTTTAAATTATTATTTATCAATATAAACAGGAGCTACGATGAAAGTGACTTGCTTGACCGTGCCTAAGAACGGATACGGATCAACATCATATTCGTTCTCGAGTTGTCCAGCAGACGAAAAGGGTTACTTCTTAGCCAAGATGCCATTATCGGAGCTACTAAAAGACGCTACATGGGAAATAACCGAGTGCAAGGCTTTCCTTGAAAACTCACCATGGACTAGTTGCAAGGTTCCGGAAAATACCAATGGAGGACTTACTGGTGCTCGTCTTACATTTTCTCGTCACCTCAACCGCGATGGATATTGTTTGTCGTCGGTAGGCCCTTTTATATACAACCCCGGTCAAAGAGTCTTTACCTAAGGAAGGTTATTAGAATCATCAATCCAATCATCTTGTTATTTTACCAATGCAATTCATTGTTTGTTTAGTATTGATTTTATTGTTTGTTGTTTGTTTTATGATGAGTTCACATTAACTTCATTGGATTATGTTCAATGTGACATCCCAGAATATCTTTTATTTCTGTTGAGTATATTATTATTAAAATTTAATTCTTTATGAAATGTTATTTGAGAAAATCTTTAAATTAAGGTTTGATGTGTGGAGGTGGAACCCATGATGTTTTAAAGCGTTACATGTGTCCCAAGTATAGAAAAAGAAATGTGAATAAATCAGAGACGTTCACGTATTGCCAACAACCAAATCCTCCGCACAACCTACCTACTCGAAAAAATGTAAATATATTGTTGATGATGCTATCCACGTTACTAATTCATAACTCACTTATATATTTGTATTATATTACTTTTTATATAGAATGATTTTTATTTTAATACTCACCTTAAAAATGGTTTCTAGGTTGGTTGGTTGTGACGGACCATGTTAAATCCATTACATGCATGTTCGATCACATCCGCCTCTTGACCATTGCAACATTCGTCATATGTCGCCTACAGTCTCTCGTCATCGTTGTCATTGATGCCTTTGCTCGCCACTCTGTCGTTCGTTCTTTTTTCCTTTCTCTCGAATCTGGTTTCTGAATAACTGATAATAAATAGGTTCACTATATAACTTTTCGGGGGTGTTTGGCCTAGTTTTTTTAACAAAGCTTATAGTTTTTTTACAAGATAAGCTTAACTTGGTATTGGTTTAGCTTTTTAAGCTTGTACTTATTAGCTTATATAAGCTAATTTGAAAAAGTTTATTTGAATATGGTTTTTTAACTCATTTGAATAAACTCATTTATGTAAAGGGCCAAACACCCCCTTCATAAGGAGTTGCATCTTACCAATAAGTCAATAACTTCAAACTCAATTTTCTTATTTAGTTGTCAGACTTTTATATATGTGAACCTAATTAACCTACTACACGTTACAACTTACAAAAGTTTTTTTTGTTTTTTTTTTTTTTTGGAAATAATCCTGATAAATCTATGAAGTAATAACCATAGGAAATATTTAAAAAACAATTCATATTCTATCTACAAGAAACACAATACATATTAATTAGATTTAAATTAAATACTTCTATAAACGTGTACATATAAACTGCAATCTTTTTACAATGCATTTCAAAACAAAATCATATTACACTTAAATACACTATGGACCAATAACCCCTATAAGTTACAATTACAATGTTCCTCAATAAATTACATAAAGGATATTCACAAATTATGCTTAATAAAATGCACAACAAAAGTCACTTTCCTGGTGCATAGACATTATAAACACTCAAAGCATTTGAGCATAACTTCCTAACGTTTTCATTCTTCTTAGCCACTTCCTCCACCATGGGACTCTTCCTCCCACCAGCAATGCTCTTCTCACATGTCTCCGCCGTCGTCATCGCCGCCGTTACATTAGCCAACACCTCGGTTTCCGGCCCAGTCGACAATGCACGAGCCGCCTTCCCCATAATTTCCACTAGGCTAATGTAACTCATGTTACAGTCCGCCAATGTCTCCTCTTCTATCCCATCCTCCACCACCTCTTTATTCTCTTCTCTCTTTCGTGCCGCCTTGATCAATTCTGACGTGGCGGTCGCCTCATTTGTGGCCGTCTGGATTGCCACCAATGCCGCTTGTTTCAAGTCGTTCACGTCGCTAATGGTTTGTGCCTTGAGTGTTGAAACACATAAATCTTTCTCGGGAGCTTGTGCACATGCCTTGTCAACCACTTCAGGATTCGAGATCAATATTCGGGGGTGGTGTAGGGCTGGATGCATCGAAGGGTGAATTCGAGCCTCGGATGTGACGTATAGAGACAAGAGGATGAAAAAACATGTTAAGAGAGTCATGATTTGTTGTGGAATGTAATGTGGTTGATTATGTTGTTTTTTGGTTTCTTATGAGTTATGAAAAAGTATGTGAATTGGAATGTGGTATGAAGTTATAAAGATGGAGATGAAATATGAGGCCGGATATACAAATTACTAAAGATAAGAGACTGGTTAGGAGAAGTTTACGCCTCTTAATCTCTTATCGCTAGAAACACACGGTTCCTATGTGTTTTCTTATTGAAATACAAATTTTTTTCTTTCTATAAGTTTTAATATATAATGTTTCATATAAATTTTAGGAAAATTGGATTTTAATAATCCCAACTTAGTGCAGTTGGCCGATAATAATCTCAACTTTAAAAATAGCCGTCACTCACTGGTCCCAACTTTCACACTATTTATTTTCATTGGACCTCCGTTAAACACTGGTCTCAACTTCACCTTATATTATCTTTATACACGTATAAAGATAAATACATTGTAATGGTGTATTCAGATTTATATAAAACCTTATATTATCATGTCTAATGAACTTGGTTTTAACTCGCACCTTTTATAAGAATTTGAAATTTTACTTAAAAACTAGATTCAAAATATTTCTTTTGATTTTTTTTAGTGACATAGTTTTACTTTAAGATCTGGTAATCTATGTTTTTCCAAATACCAAAAATGCTCTCCTCGTATTTCTTTGTTTGAATGTACATCAAAGCCGTAGTTAACGAATATAAGATGTCATTTTTAATATATTTTGTATGAGTAATTTTCCTTAATGTCTTAACTAAATTATTTTTCTAATAAAAAGAAATAAGTAGTTGAATCAAACCATATGAAAAAAAAAATCAGTAACTTCGGAAATGAAGAATAAAAAGGCAAATACAGCTTAAATTTTGAGGAGACTCGTATAAGAGAGATGGAAAACGATAGACAATAGGGAAAAAGAAAAAATAAGAAACAACCGGCCAGTCGGCCACCCCTTAGTTTCTATAATAATATAATCAACTTCCATGCTTTTTTCATTTCTAATTAATAATTATTGTTTTCCAATCCAACTACTTTGACTTCCAAATACTTCGTTTTCTTCAAATGTGACATGTTAGGCTATCTGTAGTGTAAGGGTTACAATCGGGGGCGAATTGTGATACGTGGCGTCCAGTCAGCATGGAGTGAAAATTTGTTTTTGGGGTGAAATGGTGTAGGGGCTACAAGTTAGGCCCACAGTGTGTTTTTTTATTATTTTCTTTTAATAATTAAACTAATTAAATAAAAACCAATTTATTTAAATAATTAAATTAAAATGCATTAAAATTAAAAAGAAATACAAAAAAAACATAAAAAAATACATAACTAAAAATATTAAAAAACATAACTAAAGAAAAAAAAAACATAACTAAAAAAGAAACTAATATCCGTAATATTCGCGCATTTTTTCACGTACGCGTTGCATCAATAATTTGGCATCCTCGTGAAACCCCTCCACTTTGAGGGATTCGTAGTCGTCTTTCATTTGTTTTAATTTGAATGTCTGGTTCAGCTTTTCTTGTTGTTTGTTGGATGCTCGAATGTTGGCTCCAACTACGGTGGCATTTGTTTCCAAACGACCGACCAACTCGTTTATTTCAACGGGCTCCGTATTGAATCGTGTTGACGACGAACCTTCCCCCTTATTTTTCCTCTATCCCCCGCGTGGTCGAGGCAACTCCTCTACCTCATATTCGTCGGGTATATTCAAATCATCGGCTAAATTGACCGTGTTGTCGAGGAAGAAGCTACGAGCATCGGAGGGTGTGTTTGGTGTGCTCGGATTTGTCGACGACGATGTCTTCGACCTTTTTGAAGGCCGGGATGAGTCGACTCGTCGGGCGGCCGGAACGGTTGGTATCACATTCCATTTCGAGCAACGACGTAGCTTTTCCCAAGAACTCAAATACTTGAACAGTTTCCCGGGCCGCTCAACAGTGTGACCCTGAGCTCGAAAGTCGCTCAAGGCTTGACCTATAATGTCGACGTCGTTATTTACGCTACGCCAGCCGGACCCCTTCAACCGGTTAATTATCCCGGCAAATTTTTGACAATCGGCGTTAAACCCCTTCCAATGGGCCGCTTCTTTTCCCCGGTAGTCTTCGGGTTTACCGGTTATCGCGAGCCAAGCTTCAAATACTTTCTTCCAAAACACCTCAGTGGTTTGAAAGTTAGCTACAAATTAAATTTATTTGTAACAATTAGTATATATTTTAATAAACACTAAATACATTTTAATAAATACTTAATATTAAAAAACTTACCGACGTCGGGATCCTCCGAAATGTTAATCCAAGCCCTTGCAAGGGCCACCTCCTCCTCCTCGTTCCAATGCTTGAATGGATCACGTTGTGCCATCGTCTCCCCCGGTTGTTTTTTTTTGTGTTTACGGGTCGGATTTTTGTTTGAACCGGAGGCCCGTGACGTTTGCGTATCCGGTACCGACTCCGGTGGTGTAGACCCGAACGCCGGCATTGTGTTTTGGGGGCTGAGAAAGTTGGCGTACATGTTTAGGTTCGGGTCGGAAATTTGATACGGATAGCTCGGTTGGTTCGTTTGGCTCGGTTGGTTCCATTGTAAGTTCGGTTGGTTCGGTTGGCTTGATTGCGAACCATACCTTTGACCAAATGCAGGGAATTGGTAGTTCGGTTGGTTCGGTTGGCTCGATTGCGAACCATACGTTTGACCAAAAAAGAGGGAATTGGTAGTTCGGTTGGTTCGGTTGGCTTGATTGCGAACCATACGTTTGACCGAAAGCACGGAGTTGGTAGTTCGGTTGGTTCGGGTTGTTTCTAGGATTCATTTTGTTTATCTTTTGTAAGAAATTGGGTATGATTTGTGTATAAAATGGAGAAGAATGGTGTATGTTTATTTATATATATATATATATATATATATATATTGTTTATTTTTATTTATTCATTTTTAAATTTGACCGTTTCACAACGGTCATTTTATTAATTTATTATTATTTTCTTCTTCAACGGGGCGACAAATATATCCCGCCCATTTTCGCCCAATTATCACCGGGGAGCGGTGTTCCACCAAAAAATCGCCTCAAATTCGCCCAAAGTGTCACCCAGTACACTCAGCCTTATATAACATACATGTACGTAGATACCGGCATAACTGCATAAGTGTTTCTTTGCTGTAATTACTTAAATCCCAAGCCATCATATATATTTTTACTATAATATGTAAATACTCATAAAAGCTTGGTAATTTATTTTTATTTTTATTAAGAGAATAAAACAGATACATCAAAATATGCAAATACTCATAAAAACTATCACTGGCTAGTTCTTCTAATAATAGTACGTATTTTTTTTTTGAAGTAGATGGTTCTTAGGAAACCAAGTTTTTCTAAATGAATGTGAAAAACCTAGTCACAATCGGAGAGTCCGGTATCTAAAGTAGCAGACTAGCGATTCACTTATTACGCTGGTCTACTAGTTCAAGTTATTGAATAACAAGTTTGTTTTATTAGAACGATAACTTTCTTGTATTTAGGTTATCGCGGTTAATAAATTTGTTAATACGATATATTTATGTTTTCATATTTATTATTAGAGGTGGGTGGGTGAGGTGAGCACATGAATATAAATATTGTTTCAACAAGCATTGTAATTTTGTCTTTAAACACGAGCCAAGATATACATGATACTCTTGTCGTGTCTTCTAAAAGCATTTATCCTTATATATCTAATCCAACATACACTTCAATCCCAACAACAAAAACACCACTTTCAAAGTCTCAACAAGATTCACCCACAGTTCTTGGATTATGGAGGAGATTCCTCGTAAACATGAAGACGACAGCAACAAGAACAACAGCAAAAAAAAAAAACCTGCCGGTAGCATTAAATATCGGAGCCGGTGGGCTTGGAATAGGAGGTGTTGTGTTGGTCGGTGGAGCTTTGGTCACTGCAACTATTGTATCAGCTTTAGCTTTCAAAAATAGACGTCAACGTCGAAGATCATCATCGGATAATATGAAGAAGAACATGTCACCGTCTGTAGATGCTCCAAGGTTGTTGTACGTTATCAATGAATATTAATTATGTCTTCAATTATTTTAAATATAAAACTGATTTGATAATTTGTATTGAAACTGAAGCAGTGATGAGGTTAAAGGCATAAAGGAGATCAAGACTGAAAACATTCAAAGTTTGACTTTGGTATGGTTAATTATATGTAATATTATTCATGACTATCTTAATTTGGATTATGTACTATTAATTTGTTTATTATTATTATTAGGACAAAAAACATGAAATGGATATCAAAGATCAAGAAAACACATGTTTAGAGAGAGATGATGGTGGTGGTAATGAAAATGATGAACAAGTTGATGCAAATTCATTGGTTTCGGATGAAGCTGTCATGTCGGCAGAGGAATATGAAGCAATTGAAGATGGTGAAGACCATCAAGAAACAGTGTTCATGAATACAGCAGCAGTGGAAGATCTTAATCAGGTTAAAGTGGAAGACAGCATTCATGATGAAATTGTTCTGGATAATTGTGAAGGAGACTTGAGTGATGAAACAGGTTATGCGGATCAGATTGTCCATGAAGTAGTAACGGAAGAAGATGAAGCAAGCCGATCGATAAATAAAGAAGGGGAAGACGAAGAAAGAGTGCAAAAAGTCGAAGAACAAGTGATTATAGAAGATGAAGCGGTTAAAGTTGAAGAGACGGATAACGCATCAAGGAAATTGGTGAAGAAAGATGAAACAGATGAAATCCCACAAGTTAAATATGGTAAAGAAGAACACGACAAGGAAGAAAATGTTATGGTAAAAGTAGAGTTAACTTCTGGTGACACTTCCTCCTCTATGCAGGAGGAAGCGTCACCAGAATCAAAGATCACTATCCACACGATTGAAGAAACTACGCAAGGCGAGGTAGAGATGATTATAGACCATGAGTTGGTCAAGAAAGATGAAATCCCACATGTTGAAACTGTTAAAAAAGATGAAGACGGTACGGTTGGAGTTGATTTACGTTCTGGTGTTAGTTCCTTCTCTATACAGGAGGAACTGACACAAGAAGCAAAGATCGATAATCACAAAACTGAAGAAACAATTGTGCAAGTCAAAGTTGAGATGATTACCGATCATGAATTGGTTAAGAAAGACGAGATTCCACCTATTGAATCTGTTAAAGAAGATGAAGACAGCGTGGAAGATGTTGAAGTAAAAGCTGAGCTGGAATCTAGTGTCAGTTCCTCCTTTATGCGGGAGGAACTGACACCAGAAGCAGAGATCAGTAACAAGAGTGAAAAAATCAACGCGCAAGTCAAAGAAGAGATGATTGTAGACCATGAGTTGGTCAAGAAAGATGGAACCTTATATGTTGAATATGTTAAAGAGAATGAAGACAATGAGAAAGACGTTACTGTAAATGCTGATCTAGGTTCGGGTGTCAGTTTCTCCTCTGCATTGGAGGAACCGACACCAGAGGCAAAGATCGGTAACCACAAGATTGAAGAAAACATGAAGGAAGACCATACAATTTTGGATAAAAATCATAAAGACAACCATGATCACGGAGTTACAAAAGAAAAGGCATTTGCAAATGAGCCATTGAATTCTAAACTAATGGCATTGTTTGTATTGATATCAGTATGTTGTCTTGTAGCTAGCTTGCTGTTCATTTTGATCTTGTTAGCCTCTCGTAATCGCACTACAAACTTGGTTAAATTTAGCGTAGAAAACTAGAAATAGAACCGTAGAAGCCCCAACATCTAGTTTTATTGTATCGGCACTAAAAGTGGCATTCTAGGACTCATGTCACATGTAATATAATCATCCGTAATAAGTTATATAAAAGTTAATATTATCAATAACTAGTCCTTATTCTATCCCCGGTTTGAATCCTAAGATAGTGTTAACGTTTTATCATTACCTCATTATCTTGTAATTTTGTTACATCTTTATATCTCAAACGAGTTGTATCGTGGTTTATCAATATATAAAAAGAATCCCTGAATATTTCGTAGTTTCATAATCCCGATGACCAAATTACTCTATTTTTCTATTTGAAGGCTTTCTCTTTCTATAAATCAAACACCAATCCTGACTTTTCAAAAATAACAAAAATCAATGCCGTGTTGCATAGACGTTATAAACGCTCAACGCGTTCGAACAAAACTTCCTAACATTTTCATTCTTTTTAGCCACTTCCTCTACCATGGGACTCTTCCTCCCACCAGCAATACTCTTCTCACACGTCTCCGCCGTCGTCAAGGCCGCATTCATCTCAACCTTCACATCACCCTCTGGCCCGGTCATCAACGCACTCGCAGCATCCGCCAGAATCTCCACAATGCTAATATAGTTCATGGCACAATCCGCCAATGTCTCCTCTTCTATTCCATCCTCCACCACATCCTTATTCTCTTCCTTCCTCCGCGCCGCCTTTATCATTTCTGACGTGGTCACCGCCTCCCCTTCTGCCGTCCGGATGGCCACATAAGCCGCCTGTTTTAGGTCGTTCACGTCGCCAATGGCTTGTGACTTGAGGACCGAAATGCAAAAGGCCTTCTCTTGAGATGGTTCACATGCCTTTGCAACCACGTCGGGACTCACTAGCCCCGTTCGTGGATTGGTTTGGGACGGGCGTATTAAAGGGTTAATCCTAGCGTAGGCTGTGACATAGAGTGACAACAATATTATTAACAAACATGTTGAGGGGGTCATGATATGTTGTCCTAAGTAATGTGCATGATTATGTTCCTTTGGTTTATTATGAATTATAAAGATGAAGCAGAAATTTCGGGCAGAATTTATAAATTACTAAAGATAAGGGACTGGTTTGGAGAAACATACGCCTCTAATTGCGAGAAACATATGCCTGGCCTTGAATTTTGGATACGTACATTATAGACCCTACAGTTTTAATTACAAATCAGTCCTTTATGAATATGATACATATTGCATTTAAGACAAACATGTGCCTGGCCTAAATTTCTTAACCATACTACTTCGCAGGAAAAAGAGAGAAAAAAAGGAATTTCTTAACACGTATAGGAACCGAATTTGAGCTCGCCTAAGATTAAGCTCCGTTCATTAACTTATGAGAATTTGAGCTCAAGCTTAGCTCGTTTCAAGATGTATTAGAAAAACTCGAGTTCGGCTCATTTATAATTTCTTAACTAGTTTTATATATGTATTTATAATTGTAATTGTAATTTTACATGTAACATATTGGTTATTACTATCATAATTGTATATACAACAATAGTTATATATTATTATATGTATATTAAACATCTGCAAAATTGTAAATAATAGGTATGCTTAGGCTTGAAGGCTTGCCGGTTTCAAGTAGCATGGACCGCATTCAATATAATGGTTCCAGTGGGGCATTTAGATGATTAGATCTCAAACTCACAAAGGAGTATATAAATGGTGGTGGGTTGGAGAAAACGGTGGCCGGACTTGAAGAATTGGTGGGAGTGATGAAGTTGTGAACAGCTTTATCAATCAAAAGAAGCTGAAAGAGAAGCATCACCTATTCACCTATATGACTTCATAAACAAGTTCTATTTAGTTGTAATTAATCCGATAAGCATTGTAAATTTGCAATAGCCAATAAGTATGTTTAGAAAATGGATACACTACTAAAAGATAAGGTTTTTCATCAACTTGAAAACTAAAGGCCCAACTTATATCCTAGCATTGCCATTAATATTGTACTAAGTACTAACATCTATAACAACATATGGACATGCCTAACTAAACGACCAAAACAACTGACCTAGGTTTTAAAAAATGTTAGGCAGACCTATGAAGCGTTTAGGTTCAGAAAACGAAAGCTTAAGGCAAGAGGTGTTTACATACATAAGGTTTTGCTATAATGTTAAATCTACAACCAAATAAGCTTAGGCAGCTTATACCACATTTCTTCTAAAAGTTTATAACCTCTAGATGTGCATGAAGTAACATCTTCATCTTATAAGACTTAAAATGAAACTCTATTTTTTTAAAACCAAAAAGCAAACTAGTTAAAAGAGGAACATTGAAGGTATACAATTACATAAACAAAATTTGTTCATTCAACTATTTAGTTCTAAACTCAAATTTGTTTTGTAATGAAGACTTTACATAAACAAAATAGCAAAAACATGATATTTAATCATTCCAATATTTTTATAAAAAATAGCAGCCTAAACCAAAAGTCCAAACCTCCAACTTCATTACCAAAAGAAAAATGGATGTCAATTGTCAACAACAAAACTTTCATAAGTATGCAAACAACTAAAAGTCTCAAGATAAAAAACACAATATTTGAAATATGGGAAATAAAACTTAGAAACAATAACTTAGTTTCTAAATCCCTTGCTGTTCCTTCTACCTCTCGCCTTCTCAAACTTTCGTCCCTTTGACCTCACATAGGGCTTGGTGTGACTGTGTGGTACACCAGGAGCTTCACCCATATGCTTAAGTGCTTCACGGCTCTTTGGACCTCTTAATAGAACCTGCATCACACAGCCAATTTGTCAATATGAATTATTCATATTACAAAAATCCAATTTTCCAGTCAAAAATAAAAAAATCGCATACCGTGTTCTGGCCAAGAGGAGCTCGAAGAGCCAGCTGGTCAAAGGTCAAACACCCGCCACCAGCTTTCTCAATTCTTGCCCTTGCAGTCTCGGTAAACCTCAGTGCTGCAACCTTGAGACATGGAATTTCATGCACCCTAACATCATCTGTAACGGTTCCCACAACCACAGCAATCTTGTCATCCTAAGTAAACAAAATAAAACATCAAAATCAGATTCATGCTACAAGAAGATACAAACAGTTAAGATGAAAAAATACATTCACAGCATTAGTATCGATGACAGTAACATTAAATCATAGAAATAGAAAACCATAAAATCGACAGTGTTTTGAAATCACAAGGCAGACGGACATTCACTGTATTCAATCTGTCCCAATATTTTAGTTTCTGTCAATCAAAAATGATGTGAGTGTAATTTGTTTTTGTTATGAGTTTAATTTTGTAGTTAGAATTTATTTCTTCTTTTTAATAACAGTGTTTTAAAATATTTATGTACATTAAACTTGAAAGAAAGTGTTCCAACCTATGCAATCAATATCAGAGGTATCTCGGTTATCAGTCTTCATGTGAAATAGTGTTTCAAGTCTTAATTTTCAACTTTTAGTGTTTATAGTTATTACTCTAAGTCTTAATCAGTTTTTACAAGTATTTTGCAAGTTGCAAAAAGCTAATTTGTTAATTTACAAAAAGCTAGTGTAAAGATAAAATCTGCATGATATTACAATATCGATATCGGCCAATATCCAAAAAAAATCCACATTAATTTCAAACTTTTAACCCCAAATTATAGACAGTGTTTCATATTTACAAATCTAATAAACATAATTTAATCAAACTGTTACAATAACTACTTAGCATAACTGTAAGAAATAATAATATCCAGGTTATATGAAAGATTTAAAAACAAATACCTTGGCGGACATGTAACGAATGAGGCGAGAAAGTGAAATCGGTGGCTTATTGACTTTGCTCATGAAGAGCCTCTTCAATATGACAGCATTGAAGTTGCTTCCAGTCCTCCTCACCAAAAACCGATAAAGCTGATCACAATTAAACACGACATTTGAAGCTACAACATGTTAATTGTATTTATGATTAATTGATGGTAAATGAGATGTGTGTTGTTGATACCTTGACGAGAAGCTTGAGGTAGATATCATCGGATCTAGGGGCGGTTCTTTTGGTTCGCTTGCTCTTACCTCCGGCAATAAGATCGATACCCTATCATCATCAAACACAAAAGTGAATTAGTAGTGAAGGAGTTAAGTTAAGGAACTCATATGGAAACTAGGGTTCCGGTGAATGAACGATACCATGACGACTACGGCGGCGGAGGCTAGTAAGAGGAGAGAAATGAAAACCTAGGGTTTCTGAAATAAAGAGAGAAGAAGAGGTAGGTAGGTAGGTGTGTGTATTGACAAATGATGGGCTGGCTAGGACCCACTAATTGAGCTCAGTTGGGTTGTTGGATGGCCCAACTTAATAAGCGACTGAATTGCAAAGATCCGGCTCTAGAGGTTAAAAAACCCAAACCTAGAACCAAACTTTGAAAAAAACAAACAAACTTGGAACCAAGTTTTCAATACATGAACTCGTATCTGACACTACCCCTAGGATACGAATAGGGTACGCGTTTTAATACCAAAACACGTATCCGGAACCGCACCCGGTTTATACCCGGTGTTACTCGAAAACCAGAACCGGTTCCATACCCTGAACCGGGTTTTTCAATACCTTAAACCTAGTTTTTCAAATACCTAATATATACCAAAAATTATTCGAAAAATATCCCAAAAAAGTGTAACCCCTTAAAATATCCAATATATACCCGAAAAATACCTAGAAAAAAAAACCCGCAAATAGGGTTTTTTTAATACCTGAAAATATGGTATTCAAACAAAATTTGAAAAATAGGTTTTTCAATACCCAGAAATAAGGTGTTCAAATGCATGGTTCTATAACCGACCCGAACATGATTCATAAGGTATGGTTTTTAGAGTAATACCCGGACCCGAACCCAACCCAGGTATTGTCAATACCGATTTTCAAATACCCGATCATGAACTCACCTTATTTATTCAATTTTGTGATTTGTTATTTACAAGTTTTAACTGATTTTAAGGGGAAAAAATGTGTTCATACAAGTAGTAAACACAAATTGACAAATGCACATAAACAGTAATTGACAAATGCTCGATACAAACTCATACAATTCTAGGATATACAACTCGCATAGCCCTATAGGCTATATGAACCGCATTTGATATTTGGATAAACAACATGATGTTTGTATTTGGATAAACTCACACAATTCTAGGTTACCTCTTACTCATTCAGACTTAAGTTTAACTCTTAACAAGTAAGAGGTTATGATCCATTAGGGCGGACAGGGTGGAGCGTGGTGAGAAACCATCACGCGTGATGGCATCACAAACACCGACACGTGATGGGGTTTTTGCGTGATGGCCATCACGCGGTGAGCCCCAATGAGGTGACCGTTGAAGCCCAGTAATTGAATCAGATCTGCAATAAATGTTACCGTTGGGGGAGAATTGAACCAGATTTGATCGGTGGTTTGCCGGAGTTTTGAAGTTCCGGCGAGGTGGTCGTCGGAAAGTTGTTGTTGGACCATGACGACATTGTTTTATTTATTTAGTGATGGGATGGATTGTTATTATTGTGGATACGCCGGTGGAAGCGGTGGACGGAATGGTGGTGGACGGCCGGAATTATACGACGGTGGCGGAGTTAGGGTTTTGGATGAAGTGGCGTGCGGCGGATTGTTGTGAGTGTGAGGTGAGTGGTGGAAAGTGTGGATGAAGTGGACGGCCTGTTTGTTTTTTACGAAAAAGTGGGTTTGGGTTTGCAAGAGGCTGCTTGTTTGGGTGGGTGTGGGTTTAATTAAAAAGCTATCACACCGTCACACCACACCCCTATTAAATTCCATCACTTGTGATGGAATATGATGGGATGAGGTGCCACACCACCATTAGGTGTGATGGATGATGGAAATGGAACCACCCATCCCCCTTATGAATGAGGTATACCAAACATCTCCTTAATCTCTATTGGAATACCCGTCTCCATATTTCATCAAATATCATATTCACTAGGCTATATTCCCGTGTGACACACGGGCCCGAAAAAATAAATGTGAATAAATCAAATTTGAAATTGTAGTATAGTTAATGATATATATGACATAAAATATAATAATAATATTAAAAAAAGTTATTACAAATTTCTAAAGTTTTTAACTATTTTGTTGTAAATCAAATCTTTATTGTTTGAATAATAAAATCTTATAAACAGATTCGAATTTTGTTATGTGTTATCAAATCTAACTATTTTAGGTATGTATCTAATCCCATGAACTTATGTCTTTGTTGGAATTCGTCCCGATGTGTGATTTTAGAAAAAGTTTTTGAAAGCATGAATAGGTTTCATCAACTATATGTCAACCCTTTTTATAACATGGATACTAAACCTATTTTAAGGTGTTTGAGGAAATAAAAGTAAATGTCATGTTTAGATAATAAAGTTTTAAAATTTTTTGTTGTACATCAAATCTTTATTGTTTGAATAATGAAAGCTTATAAATTGATTTGAATTTTATTATGTGTTATCAAATATTTTAGCTATGTATCTAATACCATGAACTTATGTCTTTGTTGGAATTCGTATCGATGTGTGCTTTTAGAAAACGTTTTTGAAAGCATGAATATGTCTCATCAACTATATGTCAACCCTTTTTATAACATGGATAATAAACCTATTATAAGGTGTTTGAATACTTCAAAGTAAGTGTCATGTTTAGAGAATAAAGTTTTTAACTATTTTGTTGTAAATCAAAACTTTATTGTTTGAATAATGAAATATTATAAATTGATTTGAATTTTGTTATGTGTTATCAAATCTAACTATTTTATGTATGTATCTAATCCCATTAACTTATGTCTTTGTTGGAATTCGTACCGATGTGTGATTTTAGAAAAAGTTTTTGAAAGCATGAATATGTCTCATCAACTATACGTCAACCCTTTTTATAACATGGATAATAAACCTATTCTAAGGTGTTTGAAGACATTAAAGTAAGTGTCATGTTTAGAGAATAAAGTTTTTAACTATTTTGTTGTAAAATCGAGTCTTTATTATTTGAATAATGAAATATTATAAACTATTTTAAAAAGATAACAATATGAAATATGAAAACATAAATGTTATTTTCTAGTTTTAAAATGTAGTTGGAATCCGATTAAGTAATGTATGTGTTTTTAGTAAAAGTGTATGAAAACATGCATAAGTCTAAACCAACTATGTGTAAAGCCTTTTATAACATGGATAATAAACCTATTTCAAGGTGTTTCAAGATATCAAAGTAAGTGTCTTGTGTAGAGAATAAAGTTTTTAACTATTTTGTTGTAAATGAAATCTTTATTGTTTGAATAATGAAATCTTATAAATTGTTTTGAATTTTGTTATGTGTTACCAAATCTAACTATTTTATGTATGTATTCAATCTCATGAACTTATGTCTTTGTTGGAATTCGTCCCGATTTGTGATTTTAGAAAAAGTTTTTGAAAGAATGAATAGGTCTCATCAACTATATATCAACCCTTTTTATAACATGCATAATGAACCTATTCTAAGGTGTTTGAAGAAATAAAAGTAAATGTCATGTTTAGAGAATAAAGTTTTTAATTATTTTGTTGTAAATCAAATCTTTATTGTTTGAATAATGAAATCTTATAAATTGATTTGAATTTTGTTATGTGTTATCAAATATTTTAGGTATGTATCTAATACCATGAACTTATGTCTTTGTTGGAATTCGTACCGATGTGTGCTTTTAGAAAAAGTTTTTGAAAGCATGAATATGTCTCATCAACTATATGTCAACCCTTTTTATAACATGGATAATAAACCTATTATAAGGTGTTTGAAGACTTCAAAGTAAGTGTCATGTTTAGAGAATAAAGTTTTTAACTATTTTGTTGTAAATCAAATTTTATTGTTTGAATAATGAAATATTATAAATTGATTTGAATTTTGTTATGTGTTATCAAATCTAACTAGTTTAGGTATGTATCTAATCTCATGAACTTATGTCTCTGTTGGAATTCGCAACGATGTGTGATTTTAGAAAAAGTTTTTGAAAGCATGAATAGGTCTCATCAACTATATGTTAACCCTTTTTATAACATGGATAATAAACCTATTCTAAGGTGTTTGAAGACTTCAAAATAAGTGTCATGTTTAGAGAATAAAGTTTTTAACTAATTTGTTGTAAATCAAATCTTTATTGTTTGAATAATGAAATATTATAAATTGATTTGAATTTTGTTATGTGTTATCAAATCGAACTATTCTAGGTATGTATCTAATCTCATGAACTTATGTCTTTGTTGGAATTCGCAACGATGTGTGATTTTAGAAAAAGTTGTTGAAAGCATGAATAGGTCTCATCAACTATATGTCAACCCTTTTTATAACATAGATAATAAACATATTCTAAGGTGTTTAAAAAAATAAAAGTAAATGTCATGTTTAGAGAATTAATAAAGTTTTTAACTATTTGTTATAAATCAAATCTTTATTGTTTAAATAATGAAATCTTATAAACTATTTTTAAAAGTTAACAATATGAAATATGAAAACATAAATGTTATTTTGTAGTTTTAAAAAGTAGTAGGAATCCGAGTTTTGTAATACATATTAAAAAAATTATTGTCTGTCTTGCTAGAGAACACTAAATGATGGTGAAAAGAAGATGTCTTCTAATATATCGGTATTAAATTCTTTTAAATTGTTTGACTTTTGTTATGTGCTACCATTTCTAACTATTTTAAATATGTATCAAATCTCATTTAACAAATCTATGTGATTTTAGAAAAATTTTTGAAAGCATGAATAGGTCTCATCAACTATATGTCAACCATTTTTATAACATGGATAATAAACCTATTTTAAGGTGTTTGAAGACATCAAAGTAAGTGTCATGTTTAGAGAATAAACTTTTTAACTATTTTTGTGTAAAGTCTTAATCTACTATTTGACTATGTATATGTCTCAATAAACTATTTGACCACAAGCATTTCTTATATGCATTTTAATGTTCTAAAAAATATCATGTATAAAGAGTTTAAAAAGTATGTTGAAAGTGGTATATAGAAGATTTGATACATTGAGTATACATCATGTCCAAGTGCCTACAAACATAAATATTTAGATGTTTAATATGAGATTTGCAATTATAATAATTCAAACCAGTTATAGGATTACCATCATAAGTTATAACATGAGATTTGAATTTTGTTTTATGAACTGAATTTAGATTTATAAAAGTTAATCTATACTTATAAAATTTTTATTTGAAAGTCTGTATATCTAATATAAAGTAGAAATCAAATTGTCCAAATGAAAACCTACAAGTGAACAAATAAAGCTAATCTAATAATTTGACACAAATTGAATTAAAAGAAAAAATATCCAAACCTGAAGAACAAACAATAGATTTGTTAATCTTAGTCAGATCTTCAATTGCTTCAAATCCAAAAATCAAAATGTCCAAAAGAAAACCTAAAAGTAAACAAATGAAGGTAATATAATAATTTAACAAAAATTGAATTATAACAAAAAAAATATCCAAACTTGAAGAATAAACGAAAGACTTTTAGATCATAGTCATATATGTAATTGCTTCAAATATACAAATGAAAATTGTCCAAATTAAAACCTAAAAGTAAACAAAATAAGATAATTTAATAATTTCAAATACATTGAATTAAAACAATTAAAGATCCAAACCTGAAGAATAAACGGAAGACTTTTGGATCATAGTCATAATTGTAATTGCTTCAAATCCACAAATGAAAATTGTCCAAATTCAAACCTAAAAGTAAACAAAATAACATAGTCTAATAATTTCAAAAACATTGAATTAAAACACATAAAGATCCAAACCTGAAGAAGAAACTGTAGATCTGTTGAACCTAGTCAGATCTTTAGTTGCTTCGAATGCACATTAACCTAAAAAAATAAAAATCGTCATGAAATAACACCAAATGAAGTAAATTCAAAGAAAAATATATTCATACCTGAAGATTGACTCACAGATCTTTGGTTGATTTGACTCACAATCTGATTATTGTGAGTAGGAGAACTATCAACCGGATCAGAAAATCAAGAGAAATCACATATAAATCTTTGAGAAAAATTTAGATTATTAGATTAAGAGAAATCCATATTTGAGAATAATAAGAAGAGAATGATTTGAAGAAAAAGAGAGAAAAGAAGAAGAAAAGAGGCAGAGTGAAAGAAAGAGGTGAATGTATGTGATGATATGTTTTTTGGGTTTCTCCAATGAACCGGTTTTTTATAATAATAAACCGGTTTTTTTAAGGAGCATTGTAAGGTTGACACATCAGCATGGTTGCTTATATAATTAACACATTAGCACTTTGAATGTGGGAAGGACACGTGTACAAATTGTTATTCCTTCTTTATTATATAGTAAGACTAGGTTATTGACCCGTGTACGACACGGGTGGAAATATATAAATCGTTAAATAACAACACTCGAGGAAACAATAGCATGATATATAGTTGTTAATATAACATATTCTAAAAAAAGATACCTCAACATACGTACAACCAAAATAACATTGTTTGTACAACTACTATTTACATAATACAAAATTGAAAATGATAATTTCATAAACAACAAAATAAAATTTGTTTTACAATTCTTTTATAGATAACAAAAACTCAAAAACTAAAATTTCATAATAACTTCATATATTACTAAACAGTTCCTTATAAACGACATTTGTAGTTTTATTTGTAACTTTACCCTCCTTATCTAAGATAAGCATTTTAACTCTGGCTCTACTCTTCACTCTGGATAAAGCCACATATAGCTGACCATGTGTAATTATATTATTAATAATACCTTAAGTCAGCAAACTCCATGATTCTTCGATTCTGATGTTGTGACTCTCGGAAGAATGAGTTATTGTTGGTTAAAAACCGGCTGACATGCCCGATTACATCTGTGATAAAATCCAACATAATGAAACATATATTAAACGGTCCTGTTATATGTAATGATTGAATGTAAAGAATGTAAAACTAAATTGTTAATAAAGAACCGAGGTAACCTATCGTTCCGTTTTGAGGTATGTTCTTGGCTTTGATATCATCAAATGTAGCAAATGACAATCCATACAGGTGACCTTTAAACTCATCGGTAATAGAAAGACGAGTTTCAGATGAGAAATAGAGCTTGTGTGGGCTGTCAACATAACGGTATGTTGACAGATTTGCATCAAGTGAAGGTTTTCGAACAATCAATGACTGATTCTCACCTAGCCAAACATTATGTTTCGGTATACAAGGTTTCCTTACATATGCTTGCATCCTGTCACCCTGTTACATTATTAATACAACAAACACTATTTGTTATTAAATCTAAAAAATGAGGCAGAAAAGTTTTGTCTTCAAAACAAATGTATTTCAAAAGATTAATACCATCTCATCTTGTAAAATCATTTAAATGGACCAATCCTCTCCGGTTTTATTGTTGTCCTTCAAACGCCATAGTTTGAGAATACGAACCTTCAATACACAGTCGGTTGGAAACATCCAAATCCTTGAACATGGTGATGTTTGATGCTTCCATGATGCTGTGTCTATAAAAATAAGATTAAAGCAAAAATTAAAATTTGATATTTAAAATTAGAAGAAAATAAAAAAACCTTGAGAATGAGACAAATATGAATGTTCAGTGAAGATGTGAGAAATGTGAGATCTTCTTTATTCGGTTTTGTAATATTTATAGATGAACATATTCTGTTACAAAATTTGAAATGTTAAATTAAAAGAAAATGTGTAAATATAGTAAATTTTTGGAATAAAATTAGGGATTTGAAAAGTGTAATTGATAATTCATATTGACTTAATTCTGTAGTAATAAACGAATGTAATTAGGGTTTGATTAATAAAACAGTAAAAATAATAACAATAATAAGTCATAACTCATATCATACGAATATTGAATATTTTTTTAGTTGATTTCAGAATCAGTTACACATTAAAAATTGAATATTTAACAAATACCATAATTGCCCGAAATAAATATAGGAAACTTAGGAAACAAGTAATATGATCAATATGAATAAATGAAATAAAATGGCCAATTCATGTTTACAAAATTAAACAACTAAGTTGAATTTGAATTTAAATTGAAATCCGTAAAAAGTTGTAAACTTATAGAAGTGATATGAGTTAATAAAAATGAATTATTGTTAATGAAATTTGGAAACAGTTACACATTAAACCATTTAAATTACTAATAAATACCATAATTTATTAGGAAACATATCAATTAACAATTACACATTACACATATAATAAATACCAGAATTTAAATTTCTTTAACATTACACATTGAACATTAAACATTAAAAATTACAAATCAAACAGAGGAAACATATAAATTTACATAAACAATTAACAATTCAAAATAATAACATAACAATGTAACATACTAACGTAGGTTAATAATCTAAAATATAGGTTAAAAAAAACATTAAACATTAACCATTCATAGGAAACATATGAATTAAACATTAAACAGTAAGCTAAGAATGTAAAATAATAACCTAGGTTAATATGTTAATGTAATACTAACCATCGATTTGAAGACACAAACCTAACAAATTAAAATACTAACCATCGATGTGAAGATCTGATTAACAATCGTCATCTATCTTCTGAAATCGATTCCAGGATCGATTCAAAGCAATCATTATTATCAAATAACGGACAGCTGGTTTTACCGTCGATTGGCCGGTTTATAATAAGATATCCGATGTCGATTTTATATGAACAACCTAATCAAATCTTTATCTGATTGATATACAATAATGGGCGATTGAATGGAGGCTGTGGCTGATTAGGTTTTTTAGGTTTGGTATGAAAGAGAGCGTGTACTCAATTGAGGATGAAAGATAACAAAATAGGAAACCGGGTTTCTCTTTCATGGTTACATAACTATTTTAATTAATTGTTTTAATTAATTTTATTTTTGATTTATTTAAATGTTAAGAAAAATAGAAAAGTGGTAGTCATATTTGGAAAATAAGGAATTCGTCCAATAGGAAAGGGCCGTGTGAAGCCAAAATAATTTGTTTTAATAGTATAGAAGGACTCACGTTGTTTATATTTCTCATTTGGTTGACACCATACCATCGTTATCCTCACCACTAAACATCAAACCACATAAACACTATCACACCACTCCCAAACCACCAGCTTAGCTTCTTCCTCTTCCTTCATCCATCCTCCCACAAACCACCACCCAACAATGGAACACCCAAAACCTCAACACCAAGACACCCCAGAAGACCAATCCCAACCCCAACCCACACTCCCATTCACCTCTCTCACACTCTCACTCCCAACCCACTTCATCACACCCACCAAAACCCCTCATTTCCCACCTAAAACATTCAAAATCCCAAACCAATTAACCTCACTCATTAACCTCACTCTCTCTTCAACCGCCACCAAACCCTTATCAAAATCCACCGTCTCAGCTAACCCTCTTCAAAACCCATTATCCCTCAACCCCCGCCGCCCTTCCGACCCTTCCAACGCCGCCGCCGCCCGCCGCACAACCGTCGTATGGTTCCGAAACGACCTCCGTCTCCACGACAACGAATCCTTATCCTCCGCCAACAACGACTCAATGTCGGTCCTGCCCGTGTACTGTTTCGACCCCCGCGACTATGGAAAATCGTCCTCTGGGTTCGATAAAACCGGGCCCTACCGCGCGTCGTTTTTAATCGAGTCGGTTGCGAATTTACGGAAGAATTTGCAATCACGAGGGTCGGATTTGATTGTGAGAATTGGGAGACCGGAAACGGTTATAACGGAATTGGTTAACTCGGTTGGGGCGGAGGCGGTGTATACGCATAGGGAGGTGTCTCATGATGAGGTTAAGGGTGAGGAGAGGATTGAAATGATGTTGAAAGATGAAGGTGTGGATGTGAAGTACTTTTGGGGGAGTACATTGTATCATGTCGATGATTTGCCGTTTAAGTTGGAAGATATGCCCACTAATTATGGCGGGTTTAGGGAAAAGGTTAAGGGGTTGAAGATTAGGAAGACGATCCAGGCGCTTGATCAGTTGAGAGGGTTGCCGGCTGCGGGTGATGTGGAGGCTGGTGAAATTCCGTCGCTGGTTGATTTGGGGTTGAATCCTACGTCTACGATGACTCAGGTAGGGGTGTTAGTCGTTTCGGATTGATGAGTTGGGGGTTTGATTTGTTCAACCCGAACACGTGCCATATTTTTATTCATTTCTAAAAATGACTCATTTAATAAACTAAACGTGTTAAACGGAGTGACGTGTGATAACTAAGTTGTATACGTGTTAATCGAGTTGGTAGGTTATGAAGAAAGTGGGTTAAATGGGTTACTAGGTTAACCTGTTTAACTAAAAAGGGTTGTCGGGTCAACCTGCTTAAACGAGTTGTAAAAAGGCGACATCTTGTTTAAACAAATGGGTTAAAAAGGTCAACCGAACATGACATGTTTTTTTAACAGGTTAAATATGCTAACCCAAAACCTGATTATTTTCATGTCGTGTTCGGGTCGTGCCGGAAATTGCCAACGCTAGAACCGGGTATGAATGAAGGTTTTTACAAGTTATAGCTGGTAAATTTTGAATTTGTATACCGTTTGCAGCAATTATGTTTACCTGGGGTGTGCAAGGGTCAGTTTCGGGCTCAGACCGAAACAAAAACGAAAATTTGGTTTTTTAAAGCTGTAAAGTTTCTGTTTTTTCGGTTTCCAAAATGGTTTTGGTTCGTTTTATTTTTTTTGTTTTGCCATTGGGCTTTAAATTCTTGAGCTTCGAAAAAAATGCCCTGAAATTGAGTTTCGGTTGTTTTGGTTTCATAAATGTTTGCTGTTGTTTCAGGCGAAAGCAAGTGAGAATGGCTCACTTGTTGGAGGGGAGACTGAAGCATTGGAAAGGCTAAAAAGATTTGCCTCTGAATGCAAGTCACAACCTGCAAAAGATGGAAGCAACGATAGCAGCATGTATGGTGCTAAGTTTTCGTGCAAGATCTCGCCTTGGCTTGCAATGGGATGCCTTTCTCCCCGTTCCATGTTCGATGAGTTGAAGAAGTCTGCATCTAGGTACGTTTGTTTGTTCAAATCTTTATCGTTTAGGCGTGCGTTTTAATTTAAAGAAATAATCATAACCAGATAATCAATTAGCTGTTTTAGTTGTGTTTACAAGTTCTAATAATGGTTGTTAAGATCCTGATCATCTTAATCATAAACACTTCTTAACGCGTTCAAATTCATGAGAGTTGTATTGATGAAAAGAGTAAATTGTAGAACGATTTCTGCCTCCTCAAACGGGAAAGATGGTGATAGCGGGATGAACTGGTTGATGTATGAGCTTTTATGGAGGGATTTCTTTAGGTAAGTACACGTGGGTTCTTGTTTATGTTTATTACTGCCATGATTTATATGTTTTAACTTTGAAGCTGTTTATTTGTTTCTAAATGTTGCAGATTCATTACCAAGAAGTATAGTTCTGCAAAACAGAATAATGCGGCTCCAGTCACCGCTTGCACAGGAGCAGCCGCGTGAGGAGTTTATGTTTTAAGAGCACGAAATGTGAGTTGGATTCTAAAAGAAAATATATATTATGTGTAGCTCATGTTAACATTTATTTGGATGAAGTTTGAACTTCAAACTATTGAATGAGCCATCTAACATTTCACCTCCAGTGACCACTCATTCTTTAGTCTGTCTTAACCTGTCATTTCCTATAGAGATCTTAACTACCTCCTTGCAATCAGTCTTGTGTAAGTGGTTCAATATGTCCATACTGCACTGGTGAAGAGTCCGGTTTAACCAGTCAGAATGGTCTTTGAATGATACGCTTTTCAAAACCATGGTAAAATCCGACTGTTTGTTGGTTAACTTCGGCTTGTTTTCTATGTGTATGACTGTCAACTTGGACAAAAGTTGCCTTGAGGTCTTGGATCAACTTAACGTTTTATCCTAAGTATCAATAGGGTTATGAATGAAGGCAAGTAAAGTTTAATAAGGGCGTAAAACAGATTTGATTATTAACAAACAAATTTTATAATTAAAAGTTTTTATACATGTATAATACGATTAGATTAATAACAGATACTAAATAAAAGTACTTATACATGATGATTATTATACGTGAAAGGATAATGTTTATTTTCTTTTGATTAAATCATAAAGATTAAAAGGAATCAACTCTAAATTGAATCATATTATGTAATCTGGCGGCATTCTAGGCAACATTCTCCGTTGTTTTTCCAACTTTTTATCTCGTCGTCACTCGTCAATGCTCTTGTCCAATCTGACCGTCACGGTCCTGTTTAGACCTTACACAAAATTATTCAGGCCCGGTCACAACTGGCCAGTTCAACCCAACTGACGAACTGATTCAATATATGCAAACCGCACTGCTTAAGGAGTCAGTATAATCGGCCAGTCAGGATGATCCGAGTTTCAAACTAATGGTAAAACCGACTGCTTGTTGGTTATTGGTTAACTTTGGCTTGTTTACCAAGTCAAGTCTGAACTTTACACTTTGTCAACTTTGCCAAAAGTTGGTCTTGTATGGTAAACACATATATATCAGCTTTGGTAAAATCGCAATTCATGCTTAACAAATTCCACTTTCAAAAGTTTAAAGACAAGTAATAAAACCACATAAAACAGACTAAATGATACGCAGACATCATAATCAAAGTTAGCTTAAAGTGCAATAAGTCAATAACGTAGGCGTTTTGATGATGACCATTGCGTTTCTTTCTTATCCTTAGGGTTTCTAAGTACAATGATGATGGAATCCCCTCGAAGAAACATCTTGCTGATAAACCTGTCTTTGTTAACCGGAAGCGCTTTCTTCTCACCTTTACCTGTTTTGGGCACCTGATAAAACACATAGCATATAAATAAACAAGGTTTTTATATAGATAAACATAAAGCTGTTGAAATTAACTAACCTCTGTCCACATCTCCCTAACGTTTTCCAACACCATGTTGCAGTGCCGGTCAAACGCTCTAACACGCCCCAATAGCTTTTTATTATTCCTGCAGTTGATGAGTACCTACACACACAAATATTCATAATTATAAACAATAAGAATAGTAACAATGATGTGGTTCAAGATGGTAAAGTAAAAAAAATCGAATTTATGTAAATAATCTTGCCTGAGTGTTATGTTTTATGCTTGTCATCAACACAGGCAGCGGCCCGGTATTGAACTCAACTTCCTCGTTTATGATCTGGAAAATATCAAGAGCAAATTCGATTAAGAAAAGCAATCAAACGTACGTAATAAAACCGTGGTAAAACATACATAGTTATTAGGGGCAAAAATCCCAGCTGATATCAGTGTTTAGAAGTTCTTGGCATCTTATTAGGGTTTGTGAGAGACTGGTATGTAAATAAAGCTTATTTAGTTGCACATTACAACAGTAAACTAATCTATATGCAGTTAATATTAAGTTATTGTAAACACAAACCGACGATAAATCAAGCAAAAGCGACTTACCGGTGCGTCTTCCTCCATCGGTTGACAGCTGCATATATGAAACAAATAATTAGATTCATAAATCGAATGGTAATAAAAAACATGCGGAATTAGCAGCTTAAGGCGTGTTAATAAACGAATTACCTCATGATGAATGTGCAAGATAAGCTGAGCTGAGTTGGTACGATCTAACAGTATAGATAACCTGGTAACACGAAGAAAGAAAACTAGGGTTTGGCGTTGGAGACAGCAATGGAAGATTAATTAGTGGGTTTATGAGTTTATAAACCCTTCGGTAGCTTTTGGTTTCGGATCGGGCCCCAAAGGAAATCGGGTTTAATAAATAAAAAGAAGATTTGCTAGTTTTTAAAAAGTGTTTGGGATTCTTTGTTTTTACCTCCTTCGACGTCACAAATTTATAACTTATTAACGTTTACACTCACACAATAAGTTATTTTAAAAAAGGTTATAAGTTAACTAAAATAAGTAATCCCAAACACCTTTGTGTCACGGTTAATTTCAATCGGAGTTAACGGCTAGAGAGGTGGTTCCTCAAAATACACCAACACTCACCAATCCTACAATGTCCATTTACACCATATGCTATTCTAAAATCACTTAAATAATCAACAACACCCCTCTCAGCTACCACAACTCTCTCTCGCCTCTCCACACACACACTCTCTCCATCGGGTACTAGTCATTAACTCACTCTCTTTCTAACTACTCTTAAACAATAGGGGGTGGTGTACCCCAATGGGGATACCCTACTCGATTCATGGTGGTCGAGGCCACCAGTAAGACGGTGTTTGGGATTGCTTATCTATGTCCCTTATACCTTATTAACTTTTTATAATAAAATAATGATATATTTGGCAATTTCATAAGGTTTTGTGTTTTAGCTTATAAATATTGTAAATAAGGAGCTTTTAATAAGTTATGAGACTGTAAATTTTAGAAAAAGTTAATAAGACCTTTTTGTCACTTTCAGTATATGATTTTGAAGGTTTATAATTAGGGAGTAAATGTTAGATGAATCTTAGAGTAAAGATTGTTTTGTGTCTTTAGTGTGTCTCCTTTGTTTATTCTTCTTCAATGTATGTAAAAGGGAAATGCCTTCAGAATTTCATAGTCGTTTCTTCATTCAAACCTCTTATGATTGTTTTTGGTGTTATCTTTGGTTTTCATGGTTCTATTCCCGAAAGATTCGGCTCATAGCTTGACGGGAAGGATCAAACTATATCTAGTATTTAATGCCTCTGATCGTTGTGAAAGGGGCCTTTATGTTGACTTTGACCTCTCACCTTAACATTGATAATGCGGTTCCTCCTATTTTTCATATTCCGAAAACCACTCATGGTTTCCGGTTTCTTAGTATAAGAATTGGAGCTCTTAGACAACTTGCATGTTGGGGGAATTTCTAAATAAAACGGGTATCTTGGAAATTTGAGAGTTGTGAATCACTTTCAGATCAAAACTATTTATGGTTCTAAAATGTTTTGATCAGATAAAACTCAGATTGATTAAGCAAGAAATTGAGTATAAATAGCTTTATTGAATCAGGATGTTTCATCATATGATCAAGCGTTGGTTATTAAGTTTAGGGATAGACAACTATTATAATTACCATGTTTTGAATTTCAAAATTACAAATCTCACTCCTATTTTGACATTAAAATTACCTAAGAAATTTAACAAAATTAAATTTCTAACACATTTTATAATTTATATAATGCAACATATGTCAAAAAAACTCGACCCCGGCCAGGGGCTCTGCCCCTTGGACCCTGTTATCAGCGGCGCTGCCCCCGAACACCCACCAAGGAGGCGTTACCCCCTTTGTAACCCCCATTACTTAGGGCTTTCACAAACGCTTATATATTCATATTAAAGAAAACGGAGGACATGAATCTAGCGGAAGATCAAAACAAAAACAAAGAGATTTCACAAATTTGTATGATGTTTCAAATCAACCAATGCCAAAGAGATAGACCGTGTCACATGCTTAAGGTGCAAAAGTGTTGTAGCACACATGCTTAAAGGACTAAAGGTATTAGTTGAAAGGTCTACACCCGTAATTTAAAAGGGTTACCTGTTTTTTCTTAATCATCTTTGATTAAACCGCACAAGAGACAACACTGTGATGTGCTACCACTCGAAGAGTTAAATCAACGACGGTGACGGTGAATATAACACAAGCTACCGTATATCAAATTAATCTTTCACACATATACAGAGTGAACTTATCGTGCATCAAATAAATTGTGCAGTTGATAGACAAGTACAAAAGCATAGTGTGCCCTCTCTTCATTTCTCATTAATTTTTTTTGTTTATGTCTGCTAAATGAATGACAATTCATTGAATTAAATTTTGAAGAGTAATAATGTAGAAATAGTATTTTTATCTAAGTTTCATTTCCTGGCATCCCTTCTACTCAAATTAGTGTACTTGTCTTATTACAATAACAAATAACAAGGTATAATTCATACTGAATATCCTAAAATTGTCTAAACCTTAAACTTCCTCAATGCACTGGCCGGAGCAATTGAACTTGTATGTACCAATCGTTTTGACTTGACCCAAGATTGAAGCAGTGGTGGAACCGGAAATTGTTTTCACTGAGGAGTGATCGGGGGCTTAACACTAATTTTAAGGAGGTGATCGAGATTTCCTTTAGGGTGAGCATGACCCCCCCCCCCCCCCCCGGATTGAATTAAGAACTTCCATTGTTTTATCAATTCCCTTGGTCTTTTCTCGGTTGTAACTTACCATGAACACTTATAAAACTTTCCCGTCTCTTTTTTGTGATGTTATAGATTTGCACCCGTCTCTTTTATTTGGAATTCCTCAAACTCTTCAGTTTCTCTTATCGTTTGGTAATTAAACATAATTGCTATGGGACCTGCTAGGATCAAACATGTGAGTTGGATACGTCCCTAATAGCTTTAGCCAATCTACTTAAAACAAACTGTGTTTTCTTTTTCCACAAACTATAGGGTATTTAAATTGAGTTACCCTTTCGTGAACTTTGTTGCCACAAACTATTGATATGGATGAGACAACTTCGCATTTTCGAGTGATTTCGCTTCTAATGATGGTGATTAAGGACGTCACATGAGCTTAAATATGTAACATTCTAGCGACCAATCTATAAAATTGACTTGTCTTGTGACCAAACGTGAAATTTCAAACTACACTATCAAAGTGGACTGAACTCAATTGTGTTTTAAATGATTTCTCTGATACAGAGACGTCAATTCAAATAGATTAGACATTCTAATTTCTAAACGTTCGTTATGAACACATTTCACAATTTCAATCAAAGCCGTAATTTCTTAAACTTGTTACCAAATTTATAATTTCTCAAACATTAAACGACGTTTAATTTAACAGTTGGTGACTTGGTGGAAGCGACTAATACCAATTGGATTAACATCAACATTATAAATAACAAAGGGAAAATGGTAAGCTACAACGTAAAACTTATCTCTGTAAAATGCCAATTAAGTTCCCAAATCACGTTTAACATAATAACAACAATAACAATAATAACAATAATAATAATAATAAAACCAAAATACAAGCCCGAAAAACTAATATAGCCAACTCAAACCCGAACAACGGTAGAGAGGGCGGGCATAAACTCTGCTACACTAGTTGTTCTGGGAACCTCCATATACGCCTTACTGGTATAAAAAGTGATGCAGTTTAAGCCGAGGTGGCACCACTGTCCTTATGATCCCCAAAGATCCTCTGCCTAAAGTCAGACACCATCATAGGCAGACCTTTGCGTAGAGGCACCTTGGGTTCCCAACCCAAAAGATCTTTGGCCTTGGTGATATCGGGCTTCCTTTTGTGCGGGTCATCTTCTGTGTTTGGCCTGAACTCTATCCTTGCATTCGGGTCGATTGTCTCCTGGACCACCTGTAAACAAAACAGCATTCGTGTCAACTGTCTCTTGCATTTGGGTCAACTTAGATGATCACATCATCATCTTTACTCTTTAGAGGGGGTAAACAAGCCAAGCTGTTTGTGAGCTAGTCTAGATTGACATGCTAAAAACTCAAATTGAGCCAAGCTTAACCAAGCTCGGGTCTAAAAATAAGCTCATTTGATATATGAGCATGAGCCCGGGCTTCACTTATCAAGCTCTAGCTAGCCTTTGAGTCTATTATTTATATAATTTATTAAATATATATTTTTATAAAAATTATTATAGATATAATAATAAATTTTGATAAAAATAAGTAAAAAATTTATAATATGTTATAACGAGCCGAGCTCAAGCTCTTGTAATTTAAATATATTATATTTTATAAATAAAACTTATAATTAAAATATATATGAAATAACTATAAATGTAAATAAAATAACTCATAATTAATTAACGAGCTGAGCTCAATCTTGAAAAACTACCACGAGCTGAGCTCGAGCTCGAATGAGTTAAATACAATATACAATATGTTATATATAAAAATCATCATTAAAAAATATATTAAAATAACTATAAATGTAAATAAAATAGTTAATAAATGATAAAACGATTCGGGATCAAGCTTGAAAATCTATTAAGCTCGAGCAATAGAAATAGAGCTTGAAACTAACCAAGCTCAAGCTCTCTTAAGTTAAATGAACCAAGCTCGAGCTCTCATAAGTTAAACGGGCCGGCCGGGCCGAGCTCGGGCTCAGCTTGTTTACACCCCTAAAGTATTTTGAAAAGTGGATAGGTGGCCTATACCTGAGCAAGTTCAAGCATGGTGAATTCACCAGGATTTCCAAGATTGAAAGGTCCAACATGTTCGCCTTCCATCAATCGCATCAAACCTTCCACCTTCATATTCAAAGCAGAGTTAGTTAAAAGCCAATATGCATTTCTATATCTGAATAATAATAGCCAGTTGGTTGACATGTGAACTAAAGAAAGTGTTTGTTTCTTTGTTTTTACAATACAAACAAATAAATATGATTGTAAAACTAATAATTGAGAGATAGGTAATCCATATTAAGAGTTCTAAAATATCAAAATTCCATAAAGGTTGGAACTATTTGGAAGGAATATATGTCGGTGTCGTGTTAAACTATTTTAACCCAAAGTGACCCACCCCAAAAGAAATATCCCAGATTAATCATGTAACATCCTAATTCCTAATTTTGTAACGCGAGACGTTTGTTTTGCCATACAAAACAAGTAAAAACCCTGTTTATGCATGTTACCCAAACAATAAAGATGATCGACACTAAATACATTCACTTTCACATTCTTTAGGTAGAAAACTAAAACACCCAAAAATAACATTTACCAAATTTAGGATAGCCATTAGCCTATTAGCATCATGACAGATTGACATCATCCCATGATTCATATAATTCCAAACAAGAGGAATCAAACAAACATACAAAATTAGAAAACTAAAAAACAATTAAAAACCTCAAAATGCAGGCGGCTAATTCGGTTAAACCTTAAAGAACAGAGAAAGACATACTAACCAAATCTGAAACAAACTGGAAGCTTCTTGTTTGTTTGCCATCACCGTAAACAGTCAAAGGCTCCTTTCTCAGTGCCTAAATCGTTGTTAATAACCAAATTTAATTATATGTTAACCAAACCGATTATTATATATTGAAATTCGATAATTAACAACTAAATACCTGAGCAACAAAGTTGCTAACCACCCGCCCGTCATCAATGCACATTCTAGGACCATACGTGTTGAAGATCCTCGCAATCCTCACCTACATTATTCAAACAAAGCAATTACTCAATTTCCCACAAATCAAATAACATTTGTTAATTCACAGAAAACCAAGTAACCGACCTCGACACCAGCACCACGATGGTAATCCATGGCTAGCGTCTCGGCCGTTCGCTTCCCTTCATCATAACAACTTCTAACACCTGCCCGAAATCACAAACACAGTCAGATCTTCATCTACAAGTCTACAACCACCAGATCTATATTCTAATTAACCACAAACTCACCAATCGGATTAACATTCCCCCAATAAGTTTCGACCTGCGGATGCTGCAGCGGATCACCGTACACCTCGCTGGTGCTCGTTAGCAGAAACCGCGCACCGACCCGCTTCGCTAACCCTAACATGTTCAATGTCCCCACCACATT
The DNA here is from genome assembly GCF_021521415.1 of Bidens hawaiensis. Taxonomy (NCBI): domain Eukaryota; kingdom Viridiplantae; phylum Streptophyta; class Magnoliopsida; order Asterales; family Asteraceae; genus Bidens; species Bidens hawaiensis. Next base: position 330,711 of record NW_027492633.1, read on the forward strand.
TGTCTTGTACGATACAGATCACCGTTAAGAATTCACAATAATTAAAAACAAATAGCAATTAATAATTAATAAACAATAATGTTATCAATAATAATTATAATAATAATAATAATAAAGGATATGATGGTTTTGACGGGATTGTGTTTGTAATGAACAGGTGAAGCAGGGCAAGCAAGGTGATAGATCTGATCTACTTCTAATAACAACGGCTCAACGACGTCGTGTCGAATAAGTTCAAATCTAGGGTTACGAAAATGATGCATGACGTTATCTTTATTCCCAGTGAAGAAATTGTCAACGACAATGACGCTATCGCCTCTGGCAATCAACCGGTCAACGAGATGACTTCCAACAAAGCCAGCACCACCAGTAACAACGATCCGTAACCCCTTCCGTTTAAGCCCTAACGGAATCTTACCGCCGGAGTTCAACGATCCGAATCCGACGGGTCGCCTAGGGTTTATGAGATCGATGGTGGTTTGGAATGCGTCGTGGTAGGTGATGTGGCGGGTGGTGGTGGTGGATGGGATGACGGCGGCGCCGATGAGAATGCCGATGAAGACGAAGAGGAGACGTTGTTCACGGAGCATGTAGCGGATGGGGCGAATGACAGAGAGCCAGGGTTTGCTGGGCTTTGGAGAGTATGAATCCGACGTCGTTTGGGCTTCGTGGCCTCGGAATATTAACTCAGATCCCATCTCCGATATCTAAAACTAAAACTGAATGTATGTTTTATTATATGTGTTATGTATATGGGTGCGTTTGTGTGTTTATAATTTATAATTTATAAAGACTGTGTGTGAGAGAGAGAGATGGAGGTGAAGTATATGTAGGGCTAAAAGTGTCAGGTGGCGGTGGCTTAAACACTCCGGCACGTGAGGTGGGGTGAAAGAAGAGGGATGACCGTCAGCTTGGTGAGTGTGAATTGACGAAAATGGCCCTGATGAAAATTAAACGGTAGGTTCTGATAATGGCCCAACACGAGTGACACTAGATTAAATTCATAGTACATCAATTAATATTTTGGGGTTTATAGATATTTCGTTGCTCTTGTTTTTATAACGGTGATTTTCTATTTTTTAAAAGAAGTTTGAAAAAACATGTTTGGATTAACTTATGTGTTAGAGAAAATCAAAATGATTAAAAATGTCATTTAAAAAAAAAAGTGTAATGAGTTTTGAGGGTTAGAGGGGTGTAAAAGATAAATCAAACTCGTTAAGTTAATAAGTTACATATTCCTAATTTTTCAAAACTCGTTTATTTTTCCTTCTTCATAAGTTAAAGTTCATATGGACTTATGGTTTGTCAAACACCTTATCCATCTTACTAACTTTTCAAAAAGTTTATAAGTTGATAAAAATAAGGAATCCCAAACGCCCCCTTAGAATGCCACACTTTTTAAATTTGAAAAGTTTCGACGTCCCACTCTAACTAAACTACGATGTCTTAACCGGATCCACGCTGACTTAACAGTCGTTGTGCCACCATAATAGCAGAACTCTTTGACATAACACACGGTGGAACGAAAATCCGGATGAGCTCAGGGTTTGAACCGACAACCTTTACACAATGCCTAGCTTGAATTTTTCATTGTAAATACCCACCCAAAAGTGACATAAGTGAGATTTGAACTTAAGTTTTTATTGTATAACATAAACCTCCTACCATTGAGCCACATGTGGAGGATATATATTTCGTTGCTAATAATAATAATAATCTTTGTTTCATTTTCTGTTTAATATACATATTTTTTTTACATAAAAGAAAATCTCTCTAATACATAATTATATATTGAAATCTTTCAATAAAATTTTGTGACATTAAAGTTGCTAGACTTTTATATAAAAACTTATTACTAAAAACATTTAAATTAATGTTTGTTATTTTTAAATTAGACAAAGTTTTATAAAATAACATTCAACTTTGGCACACACAAAAAATATATACAATCCTATCAAAAAACATAGCAAGAAACTAATTTTTGTCTTTGTGATTTATTCAAATATGTTATTTTAATCCAAAAGTTTAAAATTGTAGTTCATCTTCGTTGCAATTTGCATCCCTGTGGTTTGTTAATAATATCTACTATATTTATTTCAATCTTAAATATGTTAACAAGAAGAACGAAAACTGCAACAAAACAAAATTATGAAGATAAATAGCACGGTTTTAACTTTTTAACTGAAATAACAAATTTAAAGAAAATTACATAAACAAAAACGATAGTTATCTCTTTGGGATACTTCAATCATAACTAGCCGAATTCTACTTCAAAGCAAATATAGAAATTTTAATACATCATAATTGTGTTAAAATATTTGTATTTCATTTTCTTTTTGTTGGCGTGTTGAAGTTGCTTAATATGTAAATTGAACTGATTTACTTTTGTGATAAATAAAAAAGTGTTTTAGTTTTTATTTTTAAATAATGACATTAACCATTTCATATGCTTTATTTTTATAATAAAGTATATCATCATATTTTATTCTTTTAAAAGGGTGATTTTGATAAAGCATAACAAACTTTAACCTAGATTGCTTTTTTGATTGTGTGAGTAACGTTTTGAAAAGTGGTTTTTGACGGAGAGGGTATTGAAGAGGTAGGTCCCAGCAGAGCCCAGTTGGTCCCGCAGGACTCACCTTGAACAGAGACGTCTGCGCAAAGGCCATCTGCTCCCGCAGGACCCACCATGCTCAGAGAACCTTACGCGCAGTACGCAAGCTGTACACGCAGGGAAAGCCTCCCAATGGTGAAGTACCCCGCCTGTTCCCGCAGTTGCGGATACAAGCCATCAGGGAAGGCTACCCGCAGACAGCAGGGCTACACGCACAAGACACTAGCTACTTCAGTAGTCACATGAAGGAATGAGCAAGGCGGGAACAATCCCGCCTAAATGAGCCAGTCTGTATGATTCTGAAAGATCTTTTGTACTATACCTACCGAGGTATGGATAGGACAGACGATCTGACCAGAACAGCCCATGAGTCAATCGCAGGGTGACAGCTCACCGACAACAGTGCGAGGAGGAGCACCCTCTAGTACTGTTTGTCACTATTAGCCGCTGCCTACTCACCAACCCTTACTGTGGGGCATGCGCAGCCTACAGTTGGTGGAATAGTGTTACTGTTGGCCGTAACCTATTCACCAACCAGCATGGCCTGCGTACAATCCACAGTATGTGGGACGTGCATAATCTACAGTTTGTGGAATAGTGCAGCCGACTTTGTTACTGTTGGCCGTAACCTACCCACCAACCAGTATGGCCTGTGCATAGTCCACTGTTGGTAGAACATGAATACTATTCAGCCGGCTGTACCTTCTAGGAAACCTACATTCGGCTATAAATACTACAACATCTTGGAATGGTGAGATCATCTGCTATCCTGTTATCTAGCAATCTCTTAATATACACTTATATTCAGAGCAATCTAGTCTGATTCTCACGCCGGAGGGTGGTCACAAGGAGGAACCCCCCCCCCCTTCTCAGTGACGAGCTTACGGTGTTTGTTTTGCAGGTCCCCTGAAGAACAACTGTCTCTGTTGGACCTCATTCTCGTGGGAAACATTACTTAACCCCCAGATTATCTATAATCTGCACCGGGTCACTTAGTGTTTCTTCATTGGCGCCATCCGTGGGACAATGAAACACAGATCCGGCTAGGTGGATGAGCTTCCGCACGTCCTTTGGGCAAACAGAACGCTGAAGATGGCCAGTACGGGAGAAACCCCGTTCAGTCTCACTTATGGCACTGAAGCCATGGTCCCAGTCGAAATTGGTTTACCCTCACCAAGGGTCTTGATCCAGCCAGAAGACAATGATGCGGAAAGACGGTTAGACCTTATGCTAACCGAGGAACGCAGAGACTTAGCCGCAGTGCGTGAAGAGAATTACAAACGACAAATGCAAAAGTACTACAACACGCGGGTAAAACTCTGCAACTTCAATGAAGGAGACTACATACTGCGTAACAACGAGGCTTCGAACCAAGAACGCCCAGGAAAGCTGGCCCCGGTCTGGGAAGGGCCATACGTTATCAAACAAGTTCTGGGAAAGGGCGCATACCGGCTCGAAAGGCTCGATGGCACTCCCATCCAAAGAACATGGAATGGAGCTCAATTACGCAAATGTTATATGTAGATCAATTCCAAACTTGTAAAGAAAAGGCCTAAGAGCCACTTCTAATGGAAATGATTCTCCTTTCACAATGTGTTGATAGCCTTACCTTTAACTTATGAACTTCCCATGTGTCGGTATTCACCGCATCAATGTGTGAAGAAGTAAGTAGTTGCGTGTGGAAGGCGGCAAAACCCGCATAAACACAACGCTAAAAATGTTAAAAAGTTCTAAGGAAAACCTACACGCAGGTCAGATGTAAGTAAAGTTTAGCCATCCTTGTAAGTGCAAGTGACGGTCTTACCCGCACAATCACGAACAAAGAAGCAAAACTTCAACCTATCATCTACCACGTTCAAAGGTTAACTTATTCTGAACACTTAGAAAATTTCAAAGGAAAAGATGAGGTAAACTTCCACGCAGGTTAAATGTAAGTTTAGCCATCCTACTAAGTGCAAGTGACGGTCCTACCCGCACAATCATGAAAGAGGAAGCAAAATAAACTTATAATTACCACGTCAAAAAGTTAACTTATCTAAGTACTAAAGAAATTGCTAAGTGTAAACATGCGTAAAATAAACAAAGAAAAGGACAAACACATTCTTTATTCCATCGAAACTAGAATATTACAAACATTGCTGGGTATATACCCGCATACAAAAGAAATACAAAAGCAAATATCTACGCTAGTGGTGGAAAGGGATCTTCTGGATCATGCTTCAGGACCACTTCCACTTGGACCCGCACCATCAGCAGAGTGTGACGGTTCAAGGAAAGCTCTAAGGACAGCAAGCCCATCATCAGCAGCAGCAATTTCATTCACCTTCTCCACCACCGGATGCGGGAAGGCAGCATACTGGTTCACTGCTTGGTCGTAAATAGTTTCAGTATCCGCATTATACAAAGGGAAGTTGGAAGGCGGGACGCCTTTCTCAGCAAACCCTAGACCAAGCAGGAAGCCGGTCCGCTCATAGCATCGTCGTAAGATGTCTCTGAAAAGACCCGATGCACAACCTACAAAGAAAATGTACAAGTGTAAGAAACTTCTGTCGCAAAGGAAAGCGTGAAGACAAAGCTAAAATACCTGAGGCAACGCTTCTCGAAGAAGCCATTCCTTGGCAACCAGAGCTTCTTGGAGGGCGGCTTGAGCTTGGGTGCGGGCGCGTTCGGCTTCGCTTTTGTTAAGGTTGGCAAGTAGCACTTCCTTTGCAGCAGCCTCTTCAACGCCCTTAAGCTTCCGCTCGGTGTGATCAAGCACGCCCCTCTGGTCCAGGATCTCTTGGAGCTTCTTGGCATCTTCCATCGCCAAGGCATCATGAGCACGTTGGAGAGCCTCCAATTTGGCCTTGAGCTTCTCGTTCTCCACGCGTAAAGGCTCAGCAACGGCTTCAGCCTTGGTGGCCCTCTCGGTCGCGTTCCTCGCAGTCTCCTTAGCTAGCCGAAGCTGTTCGTTAACAGCTTGGGCAGCCTTGGAACGGGCCTCGAGTCGCGCTTGAACCTCAACCTCGAGGGCCTTGAAGGCCTTATCCTTCTCCGCAGCCACTGCGGTTAGTTTTTGGTTCTCCTCCCGGAGAGCACGCGCCTGAGATACTTCTTTAACGCGAGCTGCTTTCAACTTGTCGTTTTCACGACAAAGCAGCTCGACGCGTGGCTGCATCCGGGCCAGGAGAACCCGAAGCTCGTTGGTTAGCCTACCCTCCTGGTAGCTAACCATGGCTTCCCCCAACGCACCATGGGGAGCAGCGTGGCGAGCCCAGTCCACGCACTCCACAGGTGTGCGAAGGGTTGTTCTTCGGCGAATGTTCCATCTTGGAACATACACTTCATTGGAATCCGACACTGCAAAAGAAACAAAGCAGTTAGGAAAAGATGATATAAAAAAAAATGTATAAAGGCCAAAAGAACCCTACGCACCTGTAGGGTCGATCACAGGCCGATAGCCACCGAACCCATCACCTGAACCTAAGGGAAATCCATCCAAAAGGTCAGGCAGATGGGAAGGTAACAAAGATTGGCGAGAAGCCTCGCGCGTACCTGAAGGTTCGGCCGTCGAGGCCGATGGCGGAGGAGGCACAGTTTCCGCCGCAGAAGATGGCGGAGGCATGGTATCCGCCGCGGTCGCCGCCGTGGAGGCAGCAGCAACAGTAACCGCCGGCTCCGTGAAGGATGCTGTAAAAATCGCACTCACGGCCGGCGGTGACGTCATCTCGGCTGGAACAGTCGGCTCAAAGGAGTGAGCAACTGGACCAGCGGATGCAGGCGCAGGCGCCTGGGTCGACGCCTCAGGTAGGCTGACCGAGCCTACCGTCATTGGCGGAGAGGTACTCCCCTGCGCTCCACCCTGGAATGCGTCAACATCCACGCCTGCACAAGAAGATAAGTTTCAATAAATTTAGTGATAAATCTACAAAGGACGTTTGTACTTACGGGTTTTCTTGAGCCTGAACGTACGGACGGGCGGGGACGACCCCGATGGAGCCGGTCTCTTGATGCCGGTCACCGTCGTCGTCGTTGGTTCTCCGGAGGCAACAGTCGTAGCCTCCGGAGCAGTGGTCTTCTCACCACCGGGGTTCCCCGCCACCTCTTCACTATCTGACTCAGTGTCAGATAGGAGCACGGGATCGGCTGTGGAGGCCACCTTCTCCTTCCCCTTTCCGCCGGCAGCATTCCTCTTCCGCACCAGCGAATGACCATCTGCGGATTCCTTAGAAGAAGGGATGTCATGAATTCCGGCAGCGGGTACAGCATTGAGGGATTGAGGGTAGAATATCGCCTTACCTGGCCGCCAGTGGCTCAGGATCTCGTGGCCCAGCGGATAGACCTCCACAAACCGATCCGCCGTTTGTTCCAGGATGGGCAACTCGCCCTCGTCTAGAGCACGAGTACCCATCCGCGCGGGACCGTCAGCTTCCCGCGGGTACAGGAGCGACTCCAAATCGTTCCCCTCTGAAAGAAAAGAAACAGTTAGAAGACAAACTCGTATCAGTAAAAAAGACAAGACATACCATAAGGAATAGAGTTCAAACCGTATTCGAGAAGTATGGGAACCTGAGACGCCTCCTTCCACACCCGGCTCATCCCCAACATCACCATCCAGGACTCCGCAAACCGGTAAACCGGAGATTGGACCAGGGATATCTTCGAGAACCATTCCGCCTCCTGGTAGTTGGGGGCGTGAAGGCTCGGAATTGCTTGGCCATTTTTAAACTTCATGGCAAGGGGGACGACGCGGGCGGATATGTAGAAAAACTCCCGCTTCCACGATCGGAGACTGCGCTCGGTCGCGCAAATCTTTAAACCCTTAATACGGGTTGTCAGGGTGTACCACCCCTGGATGCACCTCCAAGTATAGAAGGTCATCAGGCGGTCCACATGGGGCTCGATGCCCAAAATCCGGCACACCCACTCGAAGTGGCGAATCTTGGCGACCGCCATAGGGTGCAGCTCGGTCAAATGAACACCGTGCCTCTCAAGGACACGGTAAACAAACTTTGTCAATGGGAACCTAAGATTCCCATAGACAAAGAATGCTGCATAAACCCCGATCTTGCCTCTGGGGGCATCGTACACGGTCTGATGGGGTTCAGGAAACTCAGGCTCGAGAGGATCGAGCATGAACTTCCTAACAACATACCGGTACTGATCGCCGGGCAGAGCACACTGGCACTCGCCAGCAGTACTCCTATCATCGGTCGTAGACTCGAAATCATGTGAAGACATCTTGCAGAAGGGAGAAGAAAACGATTTCAAGGGAATGCTCGACTGAATAGAGTATTCACCGGAAATCGCTGTAAAGATGAAGAGAAAATGTGAGTGTGAATTGGAAAGGATCCTCCACCCCCTTTATATACTAATCGCAATTAATGCGGTGAATTTAATGCGGAGGAGTGAGAAATTGAATGTGCAATGAAACTATGACGCGTGGCAAAAAGCAAGCTGGCAACAGCTGTCAAAAGGACGCGTGCCAGTAATTTTGCGGCCACGCGCCCGAAAAATCGCGCCCACGCGCCTGAAAAAGCGTCTGGAATGACCATGTACTGTCACGTCACCATAACTTCCTGCACGTCCTGACACAGTCAGAAGAAACCGTCGCACGACGTTTCAGAGGTTTGGACTGTTCTTATCTTTCCACCAACCCTTCGAATTTCAAAAAATTCAAAAAGATTCAAAAAAGTAAGCGGGAAAATACCCCTTACCTTGGCAAACAAGTAACCATAAGCCGGGTGCGGGTACAGTGTTAAGGCAAAACCCTTCACATACCTAGCACCCGCAGGGAATTGAAGTCAAGAATACCTGGGCAACAAAGTAACTATAAGACAGGTGCGGGTACAGTGTTAAGGCAAAAGCCTTCACATACCTAGCACCCGCAGGGAATGGACCCCAGTACCTTGGAAGTAAAGTAACCGTAAGACGAGCGCGGGTAGTGTTAAGGCAAAACCCTTCACATACCTTGCGCCCCGCAGAGAATTGAAACCAAGAAGGATCTTCCGAGCAATGCTTGCGGATAGAGGAATAACATCCCCGCATAACGGGAACGTCGAGAATTATATTGTTTGAAACTCCGTAATGGAATTGGTGGTCTTAACATAATTGATCACTATGTTGAAAACCACCAGAACCCCATGGAGAATATATACAAGTGAGACTCAACGCTCCTGACTTGCGAGAAGGTTACATACCTACCCGCATCATACCCAAAGATCAAGCAAAAAAATCGGGAATTTTTGCAAGTGACATTAGGAAACCCGCAGGAAGAATCCCCACGGAGAACCTTAAAAACTAAAAACCCCTTTTCAAAACCCCTTGCTTAAAGTCCAAATGTTCACCTCACTTTATTAAACATTCATGAGAAGAACATTGAACTGGGGGGACTTGAAGAGGTAGGTCCCAGCAGAGCCCAGTTGGTCCCGCAGGACTCACCTTGAACAGGGACGTCTGCGCAAAGGCCATCTGCTCCCGCAGGACCCACCATGCTCAGAGAACCTTACGCGCAGTACGCAAGCTGTACACGCAGGGAAAGCCTCCCAATGGTGAAGTACCCCGCCTGTTCCCGCAGTTGCGGATACAAGCCATCAGGGAAGGCTACCCGCAGACAGCAGGGCTACACGCACAAGACACTAGCTACTTCAATAGTCACATGAAGGAATGAGCAAGGCGGGAACAATCCCGCCTAAATGAGCCAGTCTGTATGATTCTGAAAGATCTTTTGTACTATACCTACCGAGGTATGGATAGGACAGACGATCTGACCAGAACAGCCCATGAGTCAATCACAGGGTGACAGCTCACCGACAACAGTGCGAGGAGGAGCACCCTCTAGTACTGTTTGTCACTATTAGCCGCTGCCTACTCACCAACCCTTACTGTGGGGCATGCGCAGCCTACAGTTGGTGGAATAGTGTTACTGTTGGCCGTAACCTATTCACCAACCAGCATGGCCTGCGTACAATCCACAGTAGGTGGGACGTGCATAATCTACAGTTGGTTGAATAGTGCAGCCGACTTTGTTACTGTTGGCCGTAACCTACCCACCAACCAGTATGGCCTGTGCATGGTCCACTGTTGGTAGAACAGGAATACTATTCAGCCGGCTGTACCTTCTAGGAAACCTACCTTCGGCTATAAATACTACAACATCTTGGAATGGTGAGATCATCTGCTATCCTGTTATCTAGCAATCTCTTAATATACACTTATATTCAGAGCAATCTAGTCTGATTCTCACGCCAGAGGGTGGTCACAAGGAGGAACCCCCCCTTCTCAGTGACGAGCTTACGGTGTTTGTTTTGCAGGTCCCCTGAAGAACAACTGTCTCTGTTGGACCTCATTCTCGTGGGAAACATTACTTAACCCCCAGATTATCTATAATCTGCACCGGGTCACTTAGTGTTTCTTCAGGTATGCAACTCTTTTTTTTTTATTGTTGAAAAGTATTAGTAACATATTTTCTCATCAAAAGCTACGGTTAACACTTTTCCTACTTATATGTGTTTTTTCTATTCGAAAAAGAAAAACATGTGTTTGCTCTAATGACTTTTGCAATGATACGTCAAGTTTGTTGAAAAATATAGTGCATGAGAATAAGTATCTTACAAAAGCTAGACAAAATATATAATATAAAGGAACTAAAAGCAAATAAAAATTAAATAATACAGAGCTGGTAACCTAATAACATTTTTTTTCATTTAAACATTTTTTTAATAACCAATGAATAAAGTTCGGATATCCAGGGTAACCAAATAGCAAAAGATAATTCCACACACTTGAGATCGACAAATGAACGTGGTGTGGTGCTTATTTAGTAGAAATATCATATATAATTATAATTACTTTTTAAGTAATAAACTTCAATACCATTATAACTTCAAAAAATTGTAACTCAATAATAAAAGTAAACACGTCATTTACTTATTTAGGTTCAATTACTTTGGGTTTAGAAAAGGTTGCTAAACACGAGAGAGTTTGTTTGGAGAATCAATACGTGTTTATCCCCTTTGCCTTTGACACTTTTGGTTTCTTAGCTCCGGATGCCGTGGACTCTTTGAATAGGGTTCAGAAAGTTGTGCATAGTAACGTATCGGCCCATAAGAATTGAAACTTTGTTTTTAGCAGAATTGGGTTTGCTATCCAAAAGGGGGTTGCGACGGAGCGTCTTTGCCCGCTTACCTGCCACTTCATTGTAAATTGTTTGAATGTTTCTATGATATTGGTGATGTTCATTGCAAAAAATAATAATAATAATAATAATAAATAAATAAATAAACCTTATAAGTGAGAAACATTATAGAATACTAAATCATTGCACGAAAATGCATGATAAATCTAAAGTGTTTTTTTAATCAATAATATCTGGGTTTGGTAAAACACATACCCGTGAATTCGGGTCAAATGAATGAGGAGCCTCTATTTAAATATTAAGCAAATCTGATGACTCCAAAAAAAAGAGGAGCGACCACATTGCGACACGTATGATTTTTATGTTTTCATTTATATATATTATAGATTAAAAAAAATTGTTTTTCCGTTGCATAACACAACTCTAATGTATTTAGAAAATCGATACAAACCATTAGTCATACGTTCATGCCTCCAAGACCGGGCATGACATGATATATTTAGCGAATAATGAACCACGTTCAGCTAGAGGTGCACAACAAACCCGAACCCGGAACCGGACCCGAAAAAAAAAACCCGGAACCGGTTTTTTTAATACCCGAATCCGTACCCGACCCTACCAGTAGGGTACGGATAAGGTATGCTTTTTGGCACTAAAACCCGAACCGGACCCGATTTGTACCCGGTAATACCCGAAAACCCGAACCAGTTCCATACCCGGAACCGGGTAATTCAAATACCCGATGTATACCCGAAAAATACCTTAAAAATACCCCTAAAAAGTGCAAACTTTTATAAAATCCAATCTATACCCGGAAAAAACCCGAAAAAACCCGTAAATAGGGTTTTTTCAGTACCCGAAAATAAGGTATTCAAATACCCGGTTTTAGAATACCCGGTTCTATACCCGACCCGAACCCGATGCATAGGGTATGGTTTTTAGAGACAATACCTGACCTGAACCCGACCCGATTATTACAAATACCCGGTCATACCGGTACCCGATTATACCCGAACCCGATTCCATACCCGAACCCGGGTATTCTAAAAACCCGATTTGTGCACCTCAACGTTCAGCCAACCCATAATATACGTTTAATGTTCTTTATAATCTGACTATACTAATAAATGAATAATGAGGATGATGTGGCAATCACACATTCATTATAGGTCTAATCTCTCTTCTCATTCATCATACATATCCATGGGTTATGAAGCAAAACCATATTGACAAATGAGTTATAATGTCACACCCCGACCAAAGGCGGCGGAACATGCCGGGGTGCAACGATTGCTCATAAGCGCATGACACTATTTAAAGCGACAATATTTAACAAACTCATTTCATTTCACATCATCGAAAATGTCACATAACCAAATATTCATAACTCAAATACAACAAAATATAACAAAATATAGCAAATCAAATATTGTTCAGTTTTGCTAATATCCTAACGGTATTTGTGACGTTTTCTTCACCGAACTCCATAATCAACCTAGATGCAAACCTGTAACATTTCATAAAATAAAGTTTATCAACACAAAGGTTGGTGAGCAATTCATAAGTTTGAACATTAGATATATAGTATGAAAAGCCACAAAACTAGTATACAAAACCATAAATAATAGCTATAAACTTGGATAAATAGTTATCGCTAACAAGTTAGCGACACCCAACTATAAGGGGTTGCCAAATAGTTTAGGATTTTATAGTTATCGTTAATTGCATTACGTTAACGACACCTTGCCATGAGGGGTTGCCAAATGGTCTAGGATTTATAGTTCCACCATCCAAAAGCGATAAACACATAGTCAAATAAGCATAGAACACCAAATCGAGCAATTATTCAAGTAAGGTATACAACAACGTTTGTGGTTTAAGACCCAAGTATAAAACATTTAGTTTAGATAAGTTGAAATGTCACCCCCAAAATAAAAGATAGAAAACGGGGTATGAAGTTACTCACGTTCAAGTAATAAACTTGAAATATTGATTATTTGGAGATTTGCCGGAACGACGAGTTTAACGTATGAAGCCTAAATAAAAGAAAGTCTTGGATTTAGAAAGGTTGTCTTGAAGATCTTTAAATAAAATAATTGCTGCAAAAACTAATCAATTAAAGTTCAAGGTTTAAAATGTAACTATTTAAGAATTTATAATAATAACCCTTTTAAAAAATGTAAGTTTGCTCAAAACCGGGTTAAAGTATCTAACCTTGATATTTACTTAACCAATGTTAAGTAATAAGGTGGGGAAAATGCTAAAATGCAAGTTCCATTAGGCTAAAGATACTAAAACGGGTTTTTAACGAGTGTTCGGGTTGTCGGTTCGGGTCTTGACAAATGATCGAACCCAAAGTCAACTTTCCAAAATATTAATTGTTATGAGATAACTCATTAAAACATACTAACACTTAACCAAGTACGTAGATCTATTGTTTAGAACTAACAACGCACGTTAAGCGAGTGTTCGGTTTTGTCGGTCCAAACTATGTTATGAGATCAAGTTGGATCCAACGATTCCAAGTACTTAAGAAAAATAATTAAAATCAGTTTGTAAACTGTTTTTTAAAGAAATATACAAGTCTTGATAACTAAAAACACACTTGTGTGTCTTAAGCGAGTAAAAGTCGGTATAGTTCGGTCTCCATCTCACAAATAGTTCATAGTAAGCAAAAGTTTCGGTTTAGTTCGGTTTCCATCTCCCAACGAGTTCATAGATGGATTCCATATGCTTAATATCAAAGAACTTGTAAAAATGATTTTTGAAACTCAAATCTAGCAATAAACATGTTTAAACAACTATTTTAACAAAACTAGTAAACAAAAGTTCGGTTTCCGGTTTGGACTAGTTTCGGTTAAACCGAGGTTAGTCTTATACAAACCCACACCATGGAACTTGTAAATAAGATGAACAAACTAAAGGGTTAGAAGTTAGTCATAAGTGATATGTATAATAAGTTATGTGTGTGTAAATATATATCAAGAACACGAAGTCCTTCATGAAGCCTTGCCTTATGACATTCGAAACTTAACCAACCAAAGTCGGTGAAGTAACAAATAAAGGAAACAAGGGGTGTGTATTATATATATGTTGTACCACCATATTCAAGAGTTAGTAATGTCAGATGAACAAGTTAGAATGAAAGACTATAGTTAGTTTGACTTGAGAAGTCAAAACTTCAAAAATACATAAGAAATAACAACCTTGAATCTATGGAGTTTGAGAGAGTTTTTTTTGGAGATGTAGCAAGAGTAAAATGAAGAAGATGGGTGTGTATATATAGGGAATGAGTGAAGGGTTGGGTATAAAGATTATTTTATGGTTTGCATAAAAATGGGTATGTTTAATTGGTCAAACAATGCATAATATAAAAAAAACAATATTTTATATATTTTAAATGACAAGATCCAATATTTTATATATTTGAAATGTTCGGGTTACAAACGGGTCGGGTTTACATAACAAAAGTGACCCGAAATTGACGAATGTCACAGTATTCCCTACTTTAGGAAATTTCGTCCCGAAATTAAGATGAAGACGACGATACAAACAAATGTGGATACTTCTCTTTCATTGCGTCTTCTCGCTCCCAAGTAAACTCCGCGCCACGCCGTGATTCCCAACGAACTTTTACTAACCGAATACGACTACGTTTGGTTTTCTTCTCGTTGCGATCCATAATCTCAACGGATCGTTCAACCATAATCATAGACTCATCAACATGAACTTCATCGAGGGGTATATGAAGATTACCCTCGGTTAGGCACTTTTTGAGATTCGAAACATGAAATGTCGGATGAACACCGGCAAGTTCTTGCGGTAGTTCAAGTCGATACGCTACTTTCCCAACACGCTCAAGAATTTTAAAAGGACCAACGAAACGAGGAGCTAGTTTACCCTTCTTTCCAAAACGGACTACCCCCTTCCAAGGAGATACTTTTAGAAGGACAAGATCGTCAACATTAAATTCGATCGGTTTTCGCCGTTTGTCGGCGTAACTCTTTTGACGATTTCTAGCGGTTAGGAGATTTTTACGGATTTGATCAATGACGTCGGTGGCTTCTTGGACCATTTCGGGTCCCGTGATTTAAGCTTCACCGATTTCGTTCTAACAAATCGGGGAACGACATTTACGACCGTAAAGAGCTTGAAAAGGAGCCACATCAATGCTGGAGTGGTATCTATTGTTGTAGGAGAATTCGATGAACGGAAGATGAGAATTCCAATTCCCACCGAAATCAAGAACACATGCTCGTAGCATATCCTCGAGTGTTTGGATTGTACGTTCGGATTGACCGTCCGTTTGAGGATGATAAGCGGTGCTAAGATCGAGACGTGTTCCCAAAGCTTCTTGAAGTGAACGCCAAAAATGAGAGGTAAAACGGGCATCGCGGTCGGAGATGATAGACAATGGCAAACCGTGTCGGCACACGATTTCCCGAACATAGATTTGAGCAAGCTGCTCGACAGAATACTTCTCGCGGATCAGAATGAAATGAGCTGATTTGGTTAATCGATCGATGATCACCCAAATGCTATCGTTGCCTTTTTGGGTTTTGGGTAATTTGGTGATAAAGTCCATAGCAATGTCTTCCCATTTCCAAACGGGAATCGGTGGTTGCTCGAGTAGACCAAAAGGTCTTTGATGTTCGGCTTTGACTTTCGAGCAAGTAAGACATTTAGATACAAACAACGCTACGTCCTTTTTCATACCCAGCCACCAAAAGGTAGCACGAAGATCGAAGTACATCTTATCCGCACCGGGATGAACGGAATAGTGCGAATTATGAGCTTCGTCGAGAATACAAGTACGAAGGTCATCGCGATCGGGAACCCACAAACGATTGAGAAAATACAAAAGACCATCGGGTTTGGTTTCGAGTTGAAGTTCGGCTCCACATGACATTTCGTCATACATGTTACCTTCTTCAACGGATGTGCGTTGAGCTTGAAAGATACGAATTTGAAGATCGGTTTGAACAATGACGCTTAGAAGCAGAACAGATTTAATATTAACCTTTTGACTTAGGGCGCCGGCGACAACATTCGCTTTACCGGGGTGGTAGCGAATCTCGCAGTCGTAATCACTAAGTAATTCGGCCCATCGTCGTTGTCTCATGTTGAGATCTTTTTGGTCAAAAATGTGTTGAAGGCTTTTATGATCGGTAAAAACCACACATTTTGTTCCATAAAGGTAATGTCTCCATATTTTGAGAGCGAAAACGACGGCACCAAGTTCGAGATCGTGAGTCGTATAGTTCTTCTCGTTGACCTTAAGTTGCCTTGATGCGTATGCGATGACTTGACCTCGTTGCATGAGAACACAACCATGTCCTTGATGGGATGCATCACAAAATACAACAAAATCGTCGTTTCCATCGGGAAGAGTTAGAATAGGAGCATTGCAAAGCATGTCCTTGAGAGTACAAAAGGCTTCCTCTTGCTTCGAACCCCAATCGAAGGGTTGTCCCTTATGGGTGAGAGAGGTAAGAGGCAAAGAGATCTTGGAAAAATTCCGAATGAAACGCCGATAATATCCGGCCAAACCGAGGAAGGATCGAATTTCCGTGGGAGTCATTGGAGTTTTCCAATCCTTAACAGCTTCAATTTTAGCGGGATCAACATGAATACCTTTGTCGTTTACGATATGTCCCAAAAATTGAACTTACTCGAGCCAAAATTCACATTTGGAGAATTTGGCATAGAGTTGTTCGTTTCTAAGGAGCTCGAGAATGGAACGCAAATGATGTTCATGTTCGGCTTTGGATTTAGAGAAGATAAGGATGTCATCAATAAAGACAATAACGAATTTATCAAGGAATGGTTTACAAACGCGGTTCATGAGGTCCATAAACACCGCGTGTGCATTTTTTAACCCGAAGGGCATAACCAAAAATTCGAAATGTCCATATCGAGTACGGAAAGCGGTTTTTGGAATGTCTTCTTCGCGAACACGCAATTGATGATAACCCGATCGAAGATCAATTTTGGAGAAACAAGTTGCGCCTTGAAGTTGGTAGAATAAGTCGTCGATACGTGGCAATGGATAACGATTTTTAATAGTAAGTTTGTTGAGTTCTCGATAATCGATGCACATACGAAACGAACCATCCTTCTTTTTCACGAAGAGAACAGGAGCGCCCCAAGGAGAAGAGCTTGGACGAATGAAGCCTTTATCGGAAAGTTCTTCGAGTTGGTTTGATAGTTCTTGCATTTCCGACGGGGCTAGACGATAAGGAGCCCTGGCCACGGGCATCGCGCCGGGCACAAGATCGATTTGGAATTCAATCGGACTAACGAGAGGAAGACCTGTAACATCATCGGGAAAGACATCAAGGAAATCACGAACAATAGGAATATCTTGGATCTTCCTTTCCTTTTTGTCTTTTGTCACCGAGAGAGCTAAAAACGGAACATACTTTTGGCGTAAGTACTTTTGCGATTGAGCACACGACATGAGATTTAGCCTTCGAGACGTTGTGTTTCCAAAGACCTTAAGAACCTTGCCGTTGACAAGCGGAATGCGAATGAATTTATCAAAACAAACGACTTCGGCACGGTGCAAAGACAACCAATCCATGCCTACTATGACATCGAAGCTACCCATTTGCATCGGGATGAGATCGATGGAGAATTTATGCTTAGAAAGAATAAGAGAGCAATCGCGGACGACGGAATTGATGGTAATAGAATTTCCGTTGGCGACTTCAACAGAGAACGGTCGGGAAAGCTTAGTTCGAGGCATCGCAAGTTTCGACTCAAATTTCAAAGAAATAAAACTTCTATCGGCACCGGTATCAAATAAAATAGAAGCCAAATGATAGTTCACCAAAAACATACCGTTCACAACATCGTTTGCTACTTGAGCTTGATTTGCATTCATCATAAACGCCCGCCCTTGATTACCATGGTTGACTTGATGTGCTTGTTGTGGAGGTGGAGGTGGTGCTTGGATTGTTTGGATGTGTTGGATGAGTGGTGCATTGAGTTGGGGAATTTGGGGTTGGTAAGTTTGAACTTGGTAAGCTTGTGTTTGGTAGTATGGTATGGTTACGGTTTGAGCTTGGTTGGCAAAAGATAAACGTGGGCAATTTTGGCGGAAATGGTTGGGATCACCACAATTAAAGCAAGCTCGGGGTTGTTGGGGTTGGTTTGATGGGTATGGTGCATAGCGGTTTTGGGCATTTTGGGGAAAGTTTCTCGGTTGGGTTGGTGGGTTAAGTTGGTTGGGTTGGTTTCGTTGGGTGGATCGGCATGTGTTGGGGAAGTGACCAAATCGATTGCAAATTGTACAATGGCGACACGGCGAGTTCGTTGGGTGGTGAAGTTGGCAAGTGTTACATAGTGGGGAGTTACCAATATAAGGTTTTCGGTTTTGGGGAAGAGTTTGGGCTTGTTGTGGTGGTTGAGGTTGGGTGACGGCAAAGTTTCGGTAATTAGTCTTGGGTTTCTTCTTGTTGTTGTTGTGTCGGGAGGAGTTGGAGTAGTTTATAGCTTGTGGTGCGGGTTCAATCTTGGCTTGGGGAGCGGGCTCGGTTTTGGTTTTCTCGATTGTTTTCTTGAGGGTTAGGGTACCCTCATTCACGTGATTTTCCGATAGCCAACCGGCTAGTATGGAGAAGATGTTAGTGTTAGATAAAATATAAAACTTTGTTTATAAATAACAAAACCGAAAACAATAGTAAATGGTTTTTTTTTTTTGAGAATTTAAAGCTTAAAAATTTGATATTTTGAGATTTATAGAGTTGGAAAAATCGTGCATGAACCACCATGACTTGATATTCCAACACTAAAAAGTTTTATAAAACAACATATTGGAGTCTAAACATGTGTACGAACCACCGAAACTTTTTCATGTTTTCGACTCAAATAACGATAATAACACAATAAATCGAGATACAACGTCATGTCAAAACACTAGTCCACGAAATCACCGTAGTTCTATTGTTTTAACACCGAAAATTAGGATGGCGACCGGAACGCTTGTATTCGACTACTTAAAGTATTGACATTTATAACACGATTTATGGCCTAGAAAACGAGCATTATAACTCAACCATCCCAGGTAAGTAAATCACCTTTGATTCTTGGAATCTTTTTGTCAAATGGTCATTTTATAATTTCTTGTTTCCTATGATGGCTGCAAACCCGAAATAAACGCAACCTTTAAGGGATTTGAAACAACGGGATCCAAGTTAATCTTGTAATCCATAAAACACAATGAAAATCTACTTTTTGCGTTTTAAGGTAAGGATACCTTGGAAATACTATGAAAGTGTGTGTATGTGATCATTTAGGATATTTGTGAATTTTAAACAAGTTAATAAATAAACATGCGATATGAACAATTAGATAGAGTAAACACGTACGAACACACGTATAGGACCCTAAGCATAACAATTCTAGGTCGTTACGTCTAACCACCTATCTTAATTGTCATGGCTCTGATACCAATCTGTCACACCCCGACCAAAGGCGGCGGAACATGCCGGGGTGCAACGATTGCTCATAAGCGCATGACACTATTTAAAGCGACAATATTTAATAAACTCATTTCATTTCACATCATCGAAAATGTCACATAACCAAATATTCATAACTCAAATACAACAAAATATAACAAAATATAGCAAATCAAATATTGTTCAGTTTTGCTAATATCCTAACGGTATTTGTGACGTTTTCTTCACCGAACTCCATAATCAACCTAGATGCAAACCTGTAACATTTCATAAAATAAAGTTTATCAACACAAAGGTTGGTGAGCAATTCATAAGTTTGAACAGTAGATATATAGTATGAAAAGCCACAAAACTAGTATACAAAACCATAAATAATAGCTATAAACTTGGATAAATAGTTATCGCTAACAAGTTAGCGACACCCAACTATAAGGGGTTGCCAAATAGTTTAGGATTTTATAGTTATCGTTAATTGCATTACGTTAACGACACCTTGCCATGAGGGGTTGCCAAATGGTCTAGGATTTATAGTTCCACCATCCAAAAGCAATAAACACATAGTCAAATAAGCATAGAACACCAAATCGAGCAATTATTCAAGTAAGGTATACAACAACGTTTGTGGTTTAAGACCCAAGTATAAAACATTTAGTTTAGATAAGTTGAAATGTCACCCCCAAAATAAAAGATAGAAAACGGGGTATGAAGTTACTCACGTTCAAGTAATAAACTTGAAAGATTGATTATTTGGAGATTTGCCGGAACGACGAGTTTAACGTATGAAGCCTAAATAAAAGAAAGTCTTGGATTTAGAAAGGTTGTCTTGAAGATCTTTAAATAAAATAATTGCTGCAAAAACTAATCAATTAAAGTTCAAGGTTTAAAATGTAACTATTTAAGAATTTATAATAATAACCCTTTTAAAAAATGTAAGTTTGCTCAAAACCGGGTTAAAGTATCTAACCTTGATATTTACTTAACCAATGTTAAGTAATAAGGTGGGGAAAATGCTAAAATGCAAGTTCCATTAGGCTAAAGATACTAAAACGGGTTTTTAACGAGTGTTCGGGTTGTCGGTTCGGGTCTTGACAAATGATCGAACCCAAAGTCAACTTTCCAAAATATTAATTGTTATGAGATAACTCATTAAAACATACTAACACTTAACCAAGTACGTAGATCTATTGTTTAGAACTAACAACGCACGTTAAGCGAGTGTTCGGTTTTGTCGGTCCAAACTATGTTATGAGATCAAGTTGGATCCAACGATTCCAAGTACTTAAGAAAAATAATTAAAATCAGTTTGTAAACTGTTTTTTAAAGAAATATACAAGTCTTGATAACTAAAAACACACTTGTGTGTCTTAAGCGAGTAAAAGTCGGTATAGTTCGGTCTCCATCTCACAAATAGTTCATAGTAAGCAAAAGTTTCGGTTTAGTTCGGTTTCCATCTCCCAACGAGTTCATAGATGGATTCCATATGCTTAATATCAAAGAACTTGTAAAAATGATTTTTGAAACTCAAATCTAGCAATAAACATGTTTAAACAACTATTTTAACAAAACTAGTAAACAAAAGTTCGGTTTCCGGTTTGGACTAGTTTCGGTTAAACCGAGGTTAGTCTTATACAAACCCACACCATGGAACTTGTAAATAAGATGAACAAACTAAAGGGTTAGAAGTTAGTCATAAGTGATATGTATAATAAGTTATGTGTGTGTAAATATATATCAAGAACACGAAGTCCTTCATGAAGCCTTGCCTTATGACATTCGAAACTTAACCAACCAAAGTCGGTGAAGTAACAAATAAAGGAAACAAGGGGTGTGTATTATATATATGTTGTACCACCATATTCAAGAGTTAGTAATGTCAGATGAACAAGTTAGAATGAAAGACTATAGTTAGTTTGACTTGAGAAGTCAAAACTTCAAAAATACATAAGAAATAACAACCTTGAATCTATGGAGTTTGAGAGAGTTTTTTTTGGAGATGTAGCAAGAGTAAAATGAAGAAGATGGGTGTGTATATATAGGGAAGGAGTGAAGGGTTGGGTATAAAGATTCTTTTATGGTTTGCATAAAAATGGGTATGTTTAAATGGTCAAACAATGCATAATATAAAAAAACAATATTTTATATATTTTATATATTTTAAATGACAAGATCCAATATTTTATATATTTGAAATGTTCGGGTTACAAACGGGTCGGGTTTACATAACAAAAGTGACCCGAAATTGACGAATGTCACATATAATTTCTTTTCTAGAGGGGTGTTTGGAATTCCTTATTTTACCTCCTTATAACTTTTCATTAAGTTAATAAGTTACAACATTGTAACTTATGAAACTTTTCCTCTCACAATATAAGCATTCCGAAACACCTTATTACTTTTCAAAAAGTTTATAAGTTATAAGTTAGTGAAAATAAGCAATCCCAAACACCCCCTAATTCTCTAATCTATCATCTCATTTATCCTAACTATCAATTGGTCATGGGCCAAAATAATTTTGGCAATTGGGTTATAATTTCATTTTCAATTCTCTAATTTCTCATCTTATTTATCCAGCATATCCATGGGTTATGAGACAAAATAGTTTTGAGAAATGGGTTATAATTTCTCTTTTAATTCTCTAATCACCCATCTCATTTATCATAGTTATTCACGAGTAATTGGTCAAAACAATATTTGCAAATGTTGTATATAAAAAAATCAAATTTGTAAATTTGAGATTTTAGACTTCTTATTGTTTGTATCATATATTTTATCTTTTTTTTATCTTTAATTTTGTTTATTTCTTTCAGATAATAGATCTTTTTATTTTTATTATATGACAAATCCCGTGTAATACACGAATTCAAAAGCTAGTAATAAGAATACAATAAAGCAATGGGCCGCCACTAAAAATATAAATAGTTATAGCCCAAAAATATGGGCCTATGAAAACATGATGAACTGATCACCTGTTTCGTATCTGAAGCTGAAAGCTCAGCCGTTAGATTTAGCTTCCAGTTAACCATCGCACTTGCGTTACATCCTAACAAGTAACAACTCCATCATCGTCTTCTCTGAAACCCTAACGACGCTGGCGGCAGCCGGATCTATCACAAATTCAAAGGTAAGCGGCTTCATATTCGATCGTACATCATACAGTTACAATTAACGAATCCCATACGAATAAAGTATGTTAGGTTAGGTTAAAATTTGAGTTCCATATGCTTGTTTTAACATGAAATCGATTGAATTGTTACCACTTATTATGTACTGTTACTATTTGATTTTGAATTTGTAACTTTAGTTGTTTTGTTAATTCTGTTACATGTTCTTATTAGTGCTGAGTTTGTTTGTAAATGTTTTGTTACCAGAAACAATGAGTCGCTCCAGCAGAACGCTATATGTCGGTAATCTTCCCGGCGATATTCGCGAGCGCGAAGTGGAAGATTTGTTTTACAAGGTAACTAACTGCCTCTGGTTTCACATTAGATTATTATTGTTATTATTAAATTTGTTTGATTCTTAATTTGTATAGTTTTACCCTTTTTAGCTGCTTTTTTTTAATATTGTGTATGAATTTTATTAATGTAACGATAAACTAGGGTAAATATGTAAGAATTCAGGGTCTTTGTATTATAATGTCATATTTTCAGTGTTATATATTTCATATTGGAGAATCAGATTAGACTTTTGTTTCTTAGTAGGAAACAATCTCTGTTCTACAAGACATTAAAAACCGTGTGGTTTTTGTTGATTGATTTGAAGATTGAAGCTTTTATTTATTTATATTGTTTATTAAAATTTTGCAGTATGGTCCAATAGCTCGCATTGATTTGAAAGTCCCACCAAGACCTCCAGGTTACGCTTTTGTTGAGGTGAGTTTCATTTTGTTTAGTGGTTATTCACTTATTCTTTTTGTATTTCTTCTTTCTGATGTTGTTTGGTGTCTTTTCTTATAGTTTGAAGAGTCTCGTGATGCTGAAGATGCTATTAAGGGTCGTGATGGCTATGATTTTGACGGGCATAGATTAAGGGTAAGTCATACATACAAGGCGTATAATCACATATTAGTGATGAACTGTTAGGTTGGTAAGGATGGTGATTGTTTATAAAATAATGCTTTTATATAGGTGGAACTTGCTCATGGTGGACGCGGTAACTCGTCTTCTACAGACCGTCATGGCAGTTATGGCAGTGGCCATGGCCGTGGCCGTGGCGACGGCGGCGGCGGTGGTGCTTATGGTGTTTCTAGAAGATCTGATTACAGAGGTGCGGGTTATAGTGTGAAACTTTCTGTTTTACCATGCTTTTGTTAGAATACACTGTTTTCAAGTATGTTTTTTAATGTACTTTATAATGCAGTTTTGATCACTGGGTTACCTTCTTCTGCTTCATGGCAAGACCTTAAGGTTAGTATGGTTTAATCTGAATTATACTCTTGAATTGATTGTTTATCTACTTTAACTTTTTACAGAATTGAAATTAGTGTCATTAAGGTTAGTATGGTTTAATCTGAATTATACTCTTGAATTGATTGACTTGGGATGAGAGGATTAGGCAGGATTTGATAGACCTAAACCTCTCCGAGGACATGGTTGAGGATAGGAATTCGTGGAGAAGTAGAATTAAAGTTAAGGATTTTTAGAGAGAATTGAATACCTTAGGGCTTAGACTTAACTTATTTAGGTCACATACCATAATGGTGTTTCCCTTACATATATTATTATTATTATTATAATTATTATTAGCTTTTATATAGCTGTTAAACTGTGATCTTATTATTAATATTATTATAATTAGTAGTTGTTTTTATATAACTGTTAAACTTTGATTTCCTTTATTTTGCTTCATACACATGTACTTAGAGCCGAGGGTCTCTCTGGAAGCCACCTCTTTATTCCTTTGAATAGAGGTACGGTGTGCCTACATCCCACCCTCTCCAGACCCTACTTATAGCTTTGCTGTCGGTGGGGTTTTGCTGGGCATGATTGATTGATTGATTGATTGAAATTAGTGTCATTAAACATTAATCATCGTCATCATCAAGATAAACCATGTATCGATCATATTTGAGTTTTGATTCATAGATCGATAAGCTGTTATTTTTTTTATAAAGATTGTAGATGCCACTAATCAGTTATTATTTGCTGCAACAAACATTTTTATCACTGTTGTGGCTAATTTATTTATGTTTTACTTTGTCAAATATTCCTTTTTAGTTTTTCTAGCATAATAAATTGGTAATGCTAAAAGTGATTACTGTTTGGTTTGTCTAAATGGTTGTAGGTTTCATAATGTCATCTCTCTTTTATTTTATAAAGCCCACACTTTTTTTATTCTTAGAATTATTTTTAATGGTCACATTTTCTACAGGATCACATGCGTAAAGCTGGAGATGTTTGTTTCTCCCAAGTTTTCAAGGAGGGTGGCGGTAAGAGTTTTTAAGTAACTCTATTTTTTAAAAATCATGTGGATATTTCTACTTGAGAAGTAATTCTGAATTTTTGATAAGGCGATGCTAATTTTTTTCAGGCACTACAGGGATTGTGGACTATACAAACTATGACGACATGAAATATGCTGTAATTTTTTTTTCTATTGTCTTGTCATTCTTTTAAAGTGTTAGTGAAACATAATTTTCATTATTTTTTGCTAACAGATTCGGAAATTGGATGACTCAGAGTTTTGTAATGCTTTCTCTCGTGGATTCATCCGTGTATGACATAAACTATTATGATTATGGTTTTATATGTTTTAAACATTTATTTTTTGGGACCTGTGGTTTACTCTTCACTTAAAAATCTATCTACAGGTAAAAGAGTATGATTCAAGCCGCTCTAGGAGCCGAAGTCGCAGCCGCAGTTATAGTCGTAGTCGCAGCAGGAGCCGAAGGTGGGATCCTGCTTTCTCATTGATCATCTCTTTTGTTTTACTTTTAATGTTGTTTAAATTTGATTTTGTTTATTATTATCTTTGTTCAGCAAGTCCCCAAAAGCAAAATCTTCTCGTCGCTCAAAATCTCGTTCAAGGTCTGCGTCTCGTTCTCGTTCTGGATCAGAACCTCGCCCATCAGCAAGGTAACATATACCAAGTTAACGTTTCTTGTTTTCAGTAACTATTTATGCATTAGTTCATACTCTTGTTCTCTTCTTATGTTCTAGATGAATTAAAGTTGATTATTGCAAATGCTATATGAACTTCAATGTTTTTATTGTTACAGTTTTGTTGCTTATGCATTTTCTTTTATTACATTTTTATACCCTGTTATTGATATAGATGAATGTTGAAGTCAGTAGGAATAAGTGCTGAATGAGCGAATGTAGGATTAAAAATAAGCACATATTCTCTTAGGGTCCCGGCTTAATAGAGAGTAAATACATGGCTTCTGACATCGTTTACTCTACTAGTTTTACAATGTTTTAGATATGGGATATTATATGCAGCTTTCAGGGTATTGCAATTTGCATGTTAGGATTTTGGTGGGATTGTTGCAAATATTTTAAAACACTTTCACTTGCTAGATTGGATCAAGAGGGATCGTGTTCATGGATATGGACAGCAATCAAAAAGCTGGATTGTGGACACGCAATCACATATTTAACAGCTGGATCACCGATCATGTGATACTGTGATTGCTTCTCCAAATACCACGTAGGAAATAAAGCATGCTGTTTGTCGGCTTTATTGGTATTTTGTTTACTTGTGTCTTGTTTTTGCTCATGTGAATATTGGTTTCTGTTTGGCTGCTAAACGTGTGTGGATTTTCGGTTCATTGTGTTGATTATGGTTCCTGATTCTGACATGGAAGTGGAATCGAGGCTCTTGGATCAGAGCACTTAAGAGGAACTTTTGGATATTAAAATCTCGATTGTTTTTGGAACTTTTGCAGATCACTTTCAAGATCCAGATCTCCTCCACCATCTGTAAGTCAAACCAATAAGGCATAACCTCATTATATAACCTTGCATTTTGGTATTGCTAAGTCTATATAGCATTGTTATTCGTGGTTACTAGTTAATACTCTTGATATTGCTGTTATAATGTGTTTGCTACCAAACTCAGCGCCCAAAACGTGTTAGCAAAAGCCCCAAAAAACGCAGCCCTAGCAGGAGCAGGAGCCCAAGCAAAAGCAGGAGTCGTAGCAGGAGCAAGAGTTTATCGCGGTATGATAAAAAAAGTCTTGTTATCTGAAACACATGCAGATGCTGATAATAGTATTATGATGAAATGTGCAGGTGATGGGTCGGTGACTGTGGAATGATGGAGCGGGAAAGGTTACTTAGATGCGTGTTTTGTGTCTAAGAGCAGGTCATCCTAGAAAGTTAAATTTAATATGGAACATTTATCGTGTTTAATTATACCAGGAGTCGGTTTGAAGACTGTCATTGCCTATTTATGTTTTCTTAACCAAGTTGGATAAATTTGTTGAATTGGAATTTATTGTTGTCTTGTTGACTAGATTAATGTGTTTTCCTTTTGAGTGTTGCCATTAGATTTGTGTCTATAAGTGTTACATCATTAGTGGGCGATATAAACAGTCCTATGGGCTAAAATTGTCTTAAATCAGATAATGGTATTAATGTCATTAACTTCTTCTAGATACGAAACATATATTACAACAAAGGCTAATCAAGAACCACCAAACAAGCGTTGCCATTTCGGATGCCGTTTTAGCTTTGTTCGCAGTAGTATGCGAGGGTTGGAGGGTGAACATATATACACACATCAGAATTACTGAACTGACTGAGAAGCATGTTATCATACGTCGTTAGCTCAAAACGACATTCTGACTGAGGTGACATTGCGGGTCATCAACATCTGGCTCCCAGAGCGCGACACAAAATACTTCGTTTGGAAATTGGATACAACCAGAAATGCAGACGGTATAATATTTTGAGGGAACTAAAAGAACTAACCAATATTTTTATTGAAAACCTTTTGTAAAAATTTATTTATTTGAATTGATGTTGGGGATGTGGCACCGGGTTCGTGGACATGTAGCCGGCACTGACGTTCATCACAGTAACAATGGATGCACCAGCTAAACTAAAGGGCAATGAAACTCAAGAAGTAGACTACTGATTAACAACATTACCATCTCCGTGATATTCCGCTTTAGCACTAGAACGAACGAGATACAACGTTTGGCTCTTAGAAGACCAAACTAATAAGTTATCTTCCAAAAAAACCCATTACCCGAAAGAGGATTGACATGCATCTATACTTTAATACTTGATTATTTGGTAGATTAACAATTAGGGTAGATTTTCCGTATACATCCTCACACATCAGGGTGTGTCATTAGTCAAACTAAAAGAATGATATCTTTCAACCATATTTAGTCAGTTTCACAAATGCTATAATAAACAACGCTTGCTGTCAAGTCGAAAAACAGGAATCCAAAAACCAAGCACTTCAAACAAGATTTAAAAAGGTTACAGATTTACTAAAAAAGACTTCTGAATTCAACTGACTTCTAAACCATGCCCGCTTTGAAACTTTACTACCGCCCACGCCCTCCACCTGTAACAAGAACAAAAACATTCTTAGTGCAAGCACTAAGGATCTTCAAACGATCAAACCGGATCATCATTAAACAAAAAATAACAAAATAAATATTTACTCAACTACCTCTGTATCCACCGTTCCTGCCACCTGGCATGCCCCTGCCCCGCCCTCTACCACCTCCGTCGTGGCATCTCCCTCTTCCACGTCCCATCGCAGGTGGTTTCCTGTCTGAAAAACGCAATGCACATAAATAACATGAGTCATAATTTCATTAACTTTGTGTGGAAAATCAAAGAAAACAAATTTAGAAAATGATAACTTTTAAACAGAAATTCTGATCATCATGTAAAATGAAATTAAAGAAAGATTTAATTATACCTGCACGGTTATTTTTGTCTTGAACCTTATCAATAACCTGGTTATTAAATAACACACACAACAAAAATAAAATAAAAAATTACATATTTGTGCATAAATGTATGCAAAATAGTTATGCACATTAACATTTACATAATAACACAATCCAACCGACTTACCTCCTCTGGAACTCTAAGATACTTGATTGTATTACCACGAATGTAGCATTCAGGCATTCGCCAAAACTTCTTTCCGTCCTACACAAATAATCATTACAAAATGAGACTAAAACTGAATTCAAAGTTTAAATTTCAAAAGGACTTGAGCAAGATTATATGATATGATGCTAATACTAACCAGTGAGGTGCATATAACTTCACGGAGATGAATGTTCATCAACGTGTCACAGTTAACCAAATGCCCATTGTATGTCTCCCCATTTTTCAATTCAACTAGCTGTCAAATTCACAAGTAAAAAGTAAACTAACACAAACTTTAACTCATACCAAAGTAGATATATAATTTAAACAACTGATATTTGCCTGCAAAGTTACATCATGAATCAACTTATATTAATGGTCCAGTTAGTCAGTTTTGACAGAATTTTGGGCTGAACCGGAGATTTTAAAGAAAACGAGACGTTTTATCTTTTGAATGTTAAAGGTTTGCGAAAAAAGAAATTAATAGAACGAAATCGGTAAGGTAGAAAATATATACTTTTTATTATATATTATAATTAAAAAAAAACTTATACATACGTATTATAATTCGTTATATTCCTATATATGAAAAAAAAGTATTTTATTTTTATAAAAAAAACATATAGAATAAAAAATTATTGCTTTTTTTATTCTATAATATATCAACAGGTTTGGTATACCTGTCCGGGCGTCCGGTTAGAGCATGCGGAGTGGACCCGTGAAGAAGTCGGGGAAATGTGGAAAAAAATAGAGCCGGCTGGGAATATCATCCCTGGGTTTCTCTTAAAATCAGGGATTAATCCACGGTTTTCCCTAGACGGTAATTAGACCGTTAACTCTTTTTTATAAAAGAATCAACCTTATATATCACTCAAACCATTCAATATTTTCACATGTTTATACTCTCTCAACTTTCTACCCTTCTAAATCAAAAACTTATTCACAACCTTCGAACGAATCTCATCGAGCATTTGGAGATTTATAGCAGTTGAACCGTTATATTTTTATTGTAATTTTATTTTAGTTTCTAAATTTATTGATCGTTTATTTTTTATTTTACATATTGTTTGATATTAATTTGATTTAAAAATAAATTATTTTTTTCTGTTTTAAACATAATCAAAACGGAGAAAATTGAAATAAAATAGGACGATGCTATGCAGTTTCCGTTTAAGATAAAATGGAATGAAGCTGTTTAAGATAAAATGGAAAGAAGCTGGGAGAAAGCAAAAAAGGCTGATGTGACGCTGACATGACATGTAAGGAAAATAGAACGACTCATTATGCTCTTACAAATCTTGGAACCCGGTTTTCCAAGATTAGTGGGTTTCAACGGTTTTTGATCACCCATGAATTAATAACATAACGCATAATCATAAATCCATGATTTGGTGGGATGAAACATATATAAATCGAATTAATCAGTGAGCTAGTGAGAAGATCATACCATAGGATGGTCCTTTGCTGTCCTTAGTAGAGATAGAGTAAGCTGAAATATTAATCAACCACAATAATTAATTATTATACAACTTAAATATGTAAAGTTTACATGCAATTTAATTTAAGAATAAAACTCGATTCAAACGTACCATTCTCTTGATCAGGGTTTACAAAATTACAATAACCTGCGACCAATGCTGATTCCTTATTTAAGTCTTGAAGTTCGAACGTATGTGTTGGAACCCTAATTGAATCGTGAATGATTAAGCGAGGATTCGTGTGTTGTTCTAGAGTAGAATGGTGATTTGAGAGTGATTGTTATTATTACGGTGGATCAACAAGCAGGTCACAAGAATTACAAATGTTAATAGAAACTTACGAGAGTAGTCTCTCCAAACTCTATTGGTTGTGAACTTGAGGGCTGTGTGAGTGTGTCCCTTTTTAGTCTCAGTGAGAACCCATGAACAAGATAGAGTAAAAAAGAGTTCTATTATTTTTCTTGTGTCCCCTTTTACAAAGAGAAAATGTACATATATAATGGTCTAGGAGAATCTCCCTTCTAGACCGTTACTCCTTGAGTTCTCTGTATTGACTGCTGGTCCCTCTGACCCAGGCAGGGGACTGACTATTATCCACTGGACACTCTTTTCCCTCCAAGACTGGACACTCTTTCCCCTCCAAGATTCTGTCAACCTCATCTCTATGATACTCATATCAACAAGGACAGATCGATAGTTGACCTTGGACCTTATCTGAAGTACTTGGGCTGCTGTTGGGTTGGGCTGGACTTCTTGGGCTTTGCTTAGGCTCAGTTCGACCTAGTCTCCTCAGTATGATTGAATTATAAATGGGCCCATCGTCCACCGACCTTGGTTAAAAAATATTTCAATATTAGTAAATTTAAAAAATAAAAAAAGTAGTTACGAAAAATAATAAAACAAAAAGATCTTTTAATAGTCCTAGGATAATACCATGATTAGTTGCATACCACTTACGTGTACTAGATGTCTCAATCTCAAATTGTATTATATATCTACACAACTATTTCCAATATAATAGTATTTTTAAAGGAGTTGATAATAAAATATTTAACATGAATAGCTAGAAATTATGACATGAAGAATGAGAGTTTGGTTTGAGGTTGTAAGTTTGATCCTGACTTAGGAGGGTTTTATCAAAAGTTACGTGAGTTTTCCTTAGAATTATGTGATGTGCTGGTGGTTCATGCACTGATACATTAATGTATGAGCTTTTTCTATGAGGGCTGAAAGTTAATTTTACGAATACTTTGAGTTAAATTTTGCATTAGTATTGTGGTTTGGCTCAAGCTGTTATTTTAATTTAACTTTTTTCACCTATATATAACACATTGTAATTTGCAATTTTTATTTTTTGAAATTTTAGTCCATATAATAACAAAAAGAATAATAATAATAAATACATAGCTCATATTAAATAAAAATAAATAAAGAATTAATAGGCACCATCTATCTATACTCTATAGTTTAAACTAACATGCTTATAAAATGTTGTTTTTTTTTCTAATTTAATGGATCATACATTTTTTTTAATTTTCTTTATTTATTATGAGTTATGTTTAATCTTTCTGTTTATTACATTTATAAACACTTGTACATTGTATTAAAGTTTTGATAAAACGAATTAGCTAAAATATCCTTCGCATGAACATAAATAATGAATAACGTTTGCTATAACCAAAGTCTCATAAAAAATTGGATTAACGTGGCAATTTAGGCCAAACCTTCTACGTATAGGAAGCTAGCTAAAAGAAGGTCACAGTCAATGCCAAGACAGAACCGTACATCCATCGTAGATGTCTATTTAATATACATATAAAAGAAAGAATGTTTATTTATACATTTTTAAACTAATAATAATACACAATTATGATCTAACAACCTCACATATTTTAAAAAAGTTACATGTATAATTCGTTTGGTTAGGTTAATTCGGTTACACCAAAACTTCAAAATCGCTCATGACTTGACCAAACACGTTTGATAACTTGATTCGATTAAGTAAGTTAACTCGGTTATGACTCCGTTAACCGGTTATTAGCTAATCATTACAAACATATGTTTAAGATGAAAAAACTGAAGGACTGTTTTTGTAATTCCCACACCAACTTTTACCAATCTTCCGGTCAGCAAAACCTTCCACCCACCGCCGTCCGATGGCGATCGCCGCCGCCGCACGCAGCCGTAAACCACCAAACAGAAGATCGGAAACCATCATCCAAAAGATTTACAAAAACCCAAAAACCCATTTCGCTTTTGCTCTGCTTATCTCCGATGCCGTACTTACCGCACTCATTATCGCCTATGTTCCATGTAAGCAATTTATTTCATCACAAACTCATTCAATTTCAGCAATTAAATATTTCTGTAATTAAATACTTTAATTTTGTATTGATTATAGATACAAAGATTGATTGGGATGCTTACATGTCACAGGTAAGATCAATTTACCAATTTTCTTTTAAAGGTAATTAATTTATTCACTACTAAAAATTGAACAGGTTGATGGGTTTATTGAAGGAGAAAGAGATTACAGCAACCTTAAAGGTGATACAGGACCTTTGGTTTATCCAGCAGGCTTTCTGTATATATACTCTGCGATACAATATGTTACAGGAGGCAATGTCTATCCTGCCCAGGTCAATTTTCTAACATTTTATGGTTGATTGCTTACCCGAAAACAATGATGAACTTGTCCTCAAAACAATATGATATAAATTTCTACTTAGCCATTTTGGATCATTATAGAGTACCATGATCATGTCAACTGTCAAGTATTTGGGTCGGCTCGTTAGACTTGTTTAGCTGACTTGTATGGATTAAAGCCCAAATTTTGATATATTTAAATTATTACTCAAAAGTAGAACCAAAATTGTAATAAATATAATAAATTATGTGTATGTTAAAAGTTTATACATTTCTTTTTATATACATCAATATGTGTAAAGTTATTTTTTGTTAAATTTGTCAAATTGGCTCGAGTTTTTTACGAGTTGAGCCCGAGCTCAACATGTTAGCACGTTAAGATAGACGATCCTTGCTGGGAGCCTGAGCCCAACTTGGCTTAGCTTGTTTGCACCTCTAGGTGTAGCATGTTGAATTAAATTAATGTAAATCGGTTTTGGGATGACTGTCTGTTTACTGGTATTTTAGAACTGCAAGTGTGTTTGATTTTTGTGATTAGGAAAACCTGCGAATACCATCTTTACTATGAGTTTTATGAAGCTATAGATCTTTAAAACATTTTCTTATGAACTCTTGCAGTTCTATTTGACAGTTTGACACTGGCTGATTGTATTTCTTGTTATTTCAGATCCTCTTTGGCTTTCTATACATTGTGAATCTTGGAATAGTGCTATTCATTTATGTGAAGACTGATGTGGTATGAACATTTTCTGTTATTGACAAATTGTGCGTAGGATAAGAATAAAAACAATTCGATGCGCATTTAATAGTTACTCTAGGATTTTAATTTTAATATGTTTGCAGCTACCTTGGTGGGCCCTTACCTTGCTTTCTTTATCCAAAAGATTGCATTCAATCTTTGTTCTTCGCCTCTTCAACGACTGTTTTGCTATGACTCTTCTTCACGCCTCTTTGGTTCCGCTTCTTTATCAAAAATGGCATCTAAGCTTAATTATTTTCAGGTTTTTGTATTTTATTATCCATTCAAAAATATTTTTAAATGCTACTTTTTAGAATTAATATGCATTCAACTCGGTTTTGCAGTGCAGCCGTTTCGGTCAAGATGAATGTGTTACTTTATTCTCCGCCATTGCTCCTTCTTATGGTTAAGGTACACGAAACGATTATGTATACATTTTATTTATTTACTCAAGCTATCGTTTATTTGTTTTAGTTTATTATTTTTAATGCAGGCCATGGATTTTATCGGGGTGATATCGGCTTTAACTGGTGCAGCATTAGTTCAGGTGCTTATTTTTTACTGATTTTTTCATGTCAAATGTTTTTTTTTGTTTTTCATTTGAATACTTTATTTCATGTAACGGGTCAACATGTGTCCAAGTATTCTTTTTTATAAATAGTTAGTGTGTGTGTGTCAAATATGATTACAAAAACTATATTTTCACAACATTGATCTAGCATTTTGCATAGATTATTTTGGTAGAGTGTATGCAACTATGCCTTTTAAATTACATTTGGTCAAATTTGATCCATTTGACTTATCTCCCTTATAATAGTCTTTTAGTTTGACTCATTTGACCTCTTTGAGATAAATTTTAACCCAAATCAAACTATGAGTGTGCATGGGTCGGTTTTCGGATTTCTAGAAATCATTCGGTTTCGATTTTGCATCCGGGTTTGAAGTTTTTGGGCCCGAAAAAGCTCTAAAATTATGCATTTGGGACTGAAATTATGCATTTGGGACTGAAACTTTAGGTTTTTAAAGTTTTTGTGATTATTGATTAATTGATTATTACACATTCGGGTCTAGAATATTTGGGTTACACCATTTATTATTTCCTATAAATGACTTAATATTCTAAAATAAAAATGATTATCCATAAATGCAATAAAAAAAGTCGGTTTTTTCGGATTCGGTTCAGTTTTTTCGGTTTTTGGTACATGCAAAACTGAACCAGAAATTAGGTTTTGAAAATACATAAAACCAGATCGTCAGTTTAGGTTCAGTTCGGTTATGTCTGTTTTTGGTTACGAGCCAGTTATTTCGGTTTCATGCGCACCTCTAAATCAAACCTATTATTAAATAATGCACCAAAATCGCCAACTCTAATTTTACGTGATAATATTCTGGAATTATGCAGATTCTGGTGGGTTTACCATTTTTGCTGTCATATCCAATTGAATATATATCTAAAGCCTTCAATCTTGGGCGAGTATTCATCCACTTCTGGTATCCTTCTAACCCCATAAATTTGCAATATTATGAAACACAAACCGGATTTTCTTAATTTATTTACTAAATTATATTATTGTTCCGTTTTATCAGGTCTGTTAACTTCAAATTTGTCCCGGAGCCTGTTTTTGTGTCTAAGACGTTTGCTATTATCTTACTAGTTCTTCATCTAGGGCTTCTTATGATTTTTGCGCATTATAGATGGTGCAAGTAAGTATTAGATTTTATGCAGTTAATGAGTACTAAAATATCATATGAATGCGCGTTTTAAATTTATAAACTTTTGTAGGCATGAGGGAGGATTAGTGTCTTTCTTGCGTTCTAGATTTGTTCAAATGCAGCTCAAAACCAGCACCGGAGTAAAGATTATTAAAAAAGAGCGTAAGTATACTGTATTTTGATTTTGTGTCATGTTTTATTGGTTGTGGAAATTTGCTAATAATACTTGTTGGTTGATTATATAGATATTGTTACAATCATGTTTACTGGCAATTTTATTGGCATCGTGTGTGCTCGGTCTTTGCATTACCAATTTTACTCTTGGTAAGCGTGTTCTTTTCTTTTTTTTTTTCTGCTTCAATGTAGTACATTTAATTTTGTTTGTTCAAATTATACGGTTTCTTATTATATGATTTATTAAATGAGGGGATTTTGAGTTATGTTATATCTCTAACGGGTTGGTGGGTTAAGCTAAAAGATCTAAAAAAAAATTGAAATGAGTCACATGGGTCGAGATGGTCAAATAGGTTGAAAGTCGACCGATGCGTGCTCAAACGCATTAATACCTCTTAAATTGGTTTATTAAAAATTTTTTAAGTTATCTATGTAATAATATAGTTTCCATAATCATAGTTAGTTATTTACCACATTATATGTTTGTAAAATTTATAAAAATGGATAAAAATGAATTTGTTTTATGCAGGTATTTCTATAGCTTACCGTATCTTTTATGGAGAACACCTTTCCCGACGGCTGTCAGGTATGTTATTGTCAGCCAACCATCAACGTTCCACCACTTACCCATAAATTCTCATTTAGGACTCAAACGGGACTTGTTTTATATTATGGTTTTGCAGGCTGTTGTTTGCAGGGGTGGAGTTCTGTTGGAATGTTTTTCCATCTACTGTCTACTCATCCATTTTGCTTCTTGGTGTACATGTAATCATCTTGTGGGGCCTGTGGAGGGCCCCTCCTGAATATCCGTACGAAAATGACCCGTCGCAAGTGGAAGTGAAAGCCAAATGACCATTAAATCTTGTTTTTGTTTGCTATTATGTTGTCTGGATTATTAAATTTTGACTTGTAACTGATGAAACTTGATCGCATAACTAAAAAACATGTGATACAACAGAATATACAACAGTTAGCATATGCCCTCCATTATGTCCTAAAGTTTCCTATTAATCCCACACAATATATACTGAATACATTAATCTAAGACAAATTAACAAGGTTTAATTGCGATAACATGGTGACCAAAATCGTTATTTTGTTTCTTGATACGAGTTAAAATGGAAGGTTTGTCTCTTGTAGATTTGTTCATTTTTAACCATACAACATTGTGCAATGATATACCATTCATCTTAACTTCATTTTGGACGGAAATTTGGTTCGTTGCGAAACTCCCACATAATAGATGACAAACAAAGAATAATTACTTCTGCAGTTATTTGCGTCCAAAGTTGGTGAAAATCATATTTTACTGAATTTTCCAACAATATATTATACACGGCTATGTGAATCATCATATAGCCATCTTATAAGATATATTAAAACGCAAGATGGAAGAGATTACACATGGCTATATGCTTATATTTTGCATAGTAGTGCAACTTTCCATACGTAAAATATCTTCCGTTGTCTACACATACGTTGCATAGTTGTATCTTAGGGGAAAATTCATCAAACGTAAAATTGCGTTATGAATTGATATTACTTGCCTTTAAGCACAAGTGGTAGTAATGTGGCTTTCAACACATGCAAAAAACAATCTTAAAGAAATTTAGTAAACAAAATGGCATCCAAGAGTCTGCAACAAATATACTGAGACATAGTGAAACTGGAATACTTCGATGGTGGCATCTTCAAACTTCGACAAAAGAAATGCAATTTCCATTGGCAACACTTGGCGTGTGTTACGTCATCACCAACTTGTATACCAGGAAAATGTAAATGAAACAACTGCACAAGATCATGATCATCTCAAATTCGAGAACAACGATTTCATATGTTGAGATCACATCTTAAATGTTTTGTTTGATCCATTTTACAATGTTTGTCAAAAGATTGAACTGAAAGAGATCTTTGAAAACCATTTAGATATAATATGTTAAACTTTAAAAGATGACTAAACAGCAGTTAACTTTTAAGCTAGCATTTTCATTCATTCAAAACCATTAAACTGAAACTCTGCATTGCACTTTAATATAATCCACAACATATTGGATTAATACGAAACATTATCCAGAACAAACTCGCATGTTCATTAGTTCATATAAAACTCAACCACAGTCTACAACTATGAAAGTATCATTTGACAGCAAGTTGTAAAAAAAAAAAAGATTTAATCAAAACTTCACAACCTCATCTCATTTATGAGTCACTGACCATATGTGAAGACCCACTAAACACTCCATCTCCTAAGTCGTTTATGCAAGGCGCACCACAACTCGAGACAAGAGCGGTTTTACCGCGAACGCGCCTGCGGGTCCCATCTTCCAACCCGCCCCTCCGTTTTTTTGGGGTCAGAAATCCATTGGCAAGAGCTTCCAATGCTTTGGTGGTCAACACACGGCTTCTTCTACTCTGCCTTTGACCATTGGTTCCAGCACTCAACAACTCAGTCTGGTTATTCTCGGTTGTTTCGGTTAAATCAGATTGCTTATCACCATCCGTATCTGGACCCACTCGAGGGTTGCTCGAGTCCATCACTGTCCTTGTACGCTTCTTCTCATCGTCATCACTCGTGCTGTTAATCCTTATATTATTAATCTGTTGATGTTTTGGTTTGTGCTTGAAAACCAACTTCAGTTTCCTTACTGGTTCAGGATTGTTCATTTCACAAACTGGTGAATCTTTATCTTCCAATGTGTCATGATTCGCATCTTCATTTTGAGATTCTTCTGTTGTGTCATGTTCGGTTTCTTCAGAAACACTAGTCGATGCTTGCATATCAGCAGGTTCAGAAATAACTGTAACGGGCCTCACCAAACTGGTATCCACGATTGTGTACTTCATCAAATCTTGTTCATCATCTGGTCGTTGTTTCACACGCGGATCCACCAACTGGACCGGGAGAGGTTCGTCTTCAAGAAGGTGCGGTTCAGAAGCCACTTTATTCAGCACGTCCGTCATCGAGTCAAAATATTGACTTCCTTTCTCCAAACTCCTTCTAGAAAACTTTGTTACACCAGGTGCAAGAAACACTAAAGGATTTTTTGAGTTATGAAAAATGTAGCTTTTAGGCTGCTCAGAGTGCCATCCTCGTTCTAAAAGACGAGGCCACACGACTTCCCAAAAGAGGTTGTGTAATCGGGCTTTGCTTAGCCCGATTATGTCCTTCAAACTATCAACAATTTGTTCGGTTTTAAGAGACGCTTGTGTGAATTGAAACTTTTTGTTTCTTAATGTCCTTCTGGTCTTGCTAATAAGGTCTTGTTTTCCTTTGCCCATGGCTATGGACTCTATTAAAAGATTCATGCCCACAGTATCACGTAAAGCGAATACATATTTCTCAAATGAAAGTTTTCCCTCATCAAACGCTCTAACAACCTGAAAAAGATTGAAGCTCGGTTTTAAACAATCAGTTTATTTAAACCGCCAGGGGTGACGCAGTGGCAAGCGTTTGGTTCCTCTAGTAGAGGCCTGATTAGTGGGGTAGGGGTGAGCCCGGGAGTTTTCGAGTGATAGATTCTCATGGTTGTAAGGTTTAAAAAACAAATTTAAGACACGTGGATCGTGCTTAGGGTGTTAAACGAGTCGTGTTCTTGACTTGGCGGGTTGACACGAATACAACACGAACATGAAAATCGTGTCACACATATGAGCCCAAACATGAGTACACGACATGGATACTCGCAGATTGATATGAACACGACCCGTTTAACCTGATTTTTTTTACGGTTTATTTTTTTCGCATATTAATACTATAAAATTACAACTTAACAACAAAAAAATATATATACAAATGCATATAAAACAATTACTTTTAAGCTATAAAATCTTATGCCAATTTCTCTTTTGTTTTTTAACTTCTGGCATAAAATACCCAACCAATTTAATTATGACACAAAACACATTTTAAATAAACAAAAAAAAAGGTTCAAAGAGTCGACCCGCAAACCAGCCAGGTTGACACAAACATGACCCGTTACCTAAACAGGTTCACGGTTCAACCCACCCGTTTACATTAAACCCAAACCCGCGAATCTGTCAAGTAATAACAAAACAAACTAGCTTCTGCAATCTGTTATGCAGAGTGTGTATTAAAATTTATAAGTACCTGCGTCAAACTATTTTTGCATTCATCAGTGACTTTAGGAAGCAACCGAGATAAAAGTTCATGTCGTCTCCACCCACAGAAAATCCGTTTTCCAGGTATGGGCTTACGCCCTCGTTTCTTTTTATACACTGACCATTTTTGGTGCTCGCTGCTTCTATAAAATTTCCCATAATAATACGACATCACATTCGGCATTCCTTTGTTCCCCACAAACTTGTTTACAACGCGAAAATTCTTGCCAAATACATATAAACCAAAAACAAAACCATCGTGTTCAATCGCGCTCCAAGGTTTTTCATTTAACGAACAAGGAACCGGTGCCATGTTTACAGGATTTGACAGACCAAACCGAAAGCGGTCAACGTCGTTTTTTGTTTTTGTTATTAAAGATGGGATTTGTGCCTGATATTCATCCCCAATCCGGGTCGTCTTTTGTGGCTCACCAAAAATGTTCCCATCCGCTGCATACGGTTCAGAATGGAGCCACTCGACACGTTTATCATCGTCTTCCTTATGTTTATCCATCTGTCCACAACTAAACATAAAAAGAAAGGATGTTTAGTTAAAACAATAAATTAACAGAAACAACATAGTTTCTTGATCATATAAACATCCGATTTCCGAATACTTTCAAAAGGGTATCTTTATTCTTAACAATCCCAAATTGAACAGAAACTAAAATCAATGAATGCTACATCATAAACTATTAGATCAAACCTATATATGTATGTATATATATATCCAATTTATGAACACAACCCAGTGGTGAAGATCACATCTAGAACACAACCCAAAAGCTAGTGATTAGAGCCAAACAGAATCGAACCAAAAGGCTTGTTAAACTTGAATGTAACGAATCCCACGTGCAGACACAAAGTAAAACAAAATTCAAACAATTTGATAACTGTTTAAAGATTAATAATAATAAGAATAATAATTCATTTGGTAATCAAACACATATAGAAATGAAAAATGCAAGGATATGATATACCTTTGGAGACTGAGCGAAGACGAAGAAAGAAAAATAAAATGTTGGGTGCTTATTATTATTGCTTTGCTTGCTTATAATACGCGAACTTATATTCGGATACTCGATGTTACGATTTGGTCAGTGTTAAATGTTAATATTATTATTAGTATTATGTATGTGGCACTCATAGAATCAACCACACGTCTCACCGAGACTTTATATAATCGGATTAGGATTAAGATGTTATTTCTTGACTGTTTTCGCTTTCTTTCCGTAATGCTAAGACGTGGTTTAATGTGCAAGAGTTTGTTATCGTCGTGTTATAATTTGTGATTGGTGGTTAGTGAGGTGGGCCCACTAACAATTTGTGTTTTTAATGATGTTATGCATGTGGCTCTTGGCCTCCACATCGCGTAGGTTGTGTGAGGCGGTGCAGTGTTCATAACGCTAGCCTAATGCACAATATATTTTAAATAAAGAGTATTTAGATAGTGTTTGGTATACATGAATGATATACGGAATGAAATAGATCATCGGGAGATAATAGAAAAAATGAGTGTTTAGTTCGTCAATAGTATGGAATAAATCATTACACAGGAAACTTCATTTTTATTAAAATAATTCATTCCCATCCCTTTTTTTCATCCTACTTTCTTTCCACCACCGCCAATGCAGTCACCATCGCCACCACCCCACCACAACCACCATCATCACAATTGTCATCGTCATCATCACCACCATCATGATTGGGTATAGATGATTCATAAAACTAAACTATTGATATGAGGTCATTTAAACATAAATATAATATAAGTATATTATTATTAAATATGTTATATTTTTTATAATTCTTTAAAGGTAAGGCATTAAAGATAGTCAACCACACACATTAATATAACGAAAAGAAAAAGGATTAAGAAGGTAAAATGGTATTTTAGGGAAAAAAATCTCTATTTTTTATTATTTTGGTTTATCCTTTTTTTTCATTTATATTTATCATCATATGGTAACGGATGGATTTCTTCATTTTGATGATTATGTCTTAATTTTGTTTTAGGTGGCACTCATTTGAGTTTTCAAATTGTAAAATGAGGCGTTATTTTATATGCAAACTATTATTTTAAAATAACGATTCCTTTTTTCATTTGTGAACTTGCTGATTCATACTTTTCACATTTAACATTGCAAATACATGGTGGTGATATTGATAAATCGTGTCAGTTCAACTGTGCAATTGCGAAGACAAGGTCGTGCTTCTTTAAAATCGTAACAGCCTAATAGCGTTCTTGGTTTGTCCCGTGGTGCTCTTTGAAATCTTGTCAGTCCTACCATGACCTTGTACTCTCACGGTCGCGCCGATTTGTGTGGTTTGGGTTTGTTGTGGCACTACTAATGCTTCAATAATTGGCTTTGTAATCTTGGAGTGGCATTGGTGGGTCTAGCCAAACCTGATGGATTTCATCCGTTTTCATATAGGTTGCTCATTTTTGTAATAAATGTCATTTTGCTCCTACAATTTCAAGAAGAATTATATATAGTGTCTAATAAGATGGAAATACAATAAAAAGTAGTTTTAAGTATAGTGCACATTATGTCATAAAAATACGTATACTTTGGAGCATGTTAATTGACACCACCAAATTTGCACACTATAAGATTCGAAACGTTCATCATTTTGACGAGGGGAATACATTTTATAGTGGTTGAGATGGCTGGAAATGTGTTGGTGACTAAAATTTGAGTTTCTAATTCGTCTGGTTGGGAGATTTGTGATTTTGGAATTAGGAGAACATGCATTTTGGGAATTGAAATCTTTAAGATTAAAAACTTGCAAGAAAACAAGATTGTTAACCAGTCATGGGTTCATGTATCATTGGAATAGTGGAAATACAAAGTTTTTACACGGGTTAAGGTTTTCATCAAAGTGCTTTTTGTTTTACCAAATGTAAAAACGATTTGATTTGGATTCATGTTATCATAAGTATAGTGGTGAAACTTTGAAAACTTAGAGGAAGAAGTGTTTTAACGTGTGATAAAAAACGGACAAGGGTTGCATTTAATAGTTTCAATAGGAAGAAATTTGAAACTTCAAATTTGATTAATATACCAAAACCCTTGACCCACCCTTCCCGTTCTACTCATTCTTTCACAAGAACACCCCCAAAAGTCGCCTCAGTAGATACGAATACTATTGGACGGTCACACCAACCAATAATGCCCCAAAACCGAGACGTTATTGGATAACAACATGGGTGTGAAGTGTCAAATTCTGAAACCCAAAGGACTCTACCAACCATAATAAACAACTCACGCTATAAAATGTATCGGAAAGCCCTCTTTCGTCGTCTT
This sequence comes from Bidens hawaiensis, assembly GCF_021521415.1. Lineage (NCBI taxonomy): Eukaryota > Viridiplantae > Streptophyta > Magnoliopsida > Asterales > Asteraceae > Bidens > Bidens hawaiensis. The sequence continues at coordinate 373,145 of NW_027492633.1, forward strand.
CCTCACGCGCGAGCTAGGGTTTTACCGTATCATCTCTGATCTGCAATTCAGCTTCCATTATCGTAAGTTCATGTATTCCGATTCAATTAACTGTAATAGATGATATACTATGTCTCAGTTTGACTATTTGGCTGATGAATTAGTGAATGTTTGCTAATTAATAATTATGTGATGTTTTTTTTATAGAATCACAGATCATACACGCTGATTGGACGCAACAATGCCGCGGTGAGATTTTATTATTATTATTATTATTATTATTATTATTATTATTATTATTATTATTTATAATGTTTGAATTTGATATGTTATGGCCTTCATAAGTGTCCTGAACTAAAATCCCCAAATTTTGCAGGTATTATTGTGATTACTGTGATACTTACTTGACGCATGATTCGGTAATTCATCCGACATCCACTTTCTATCTATTTATTTAAATACTGCAATTTGTGTATCTAGATTTGTATGGTATTTATCATGACAAACTATTGTTTTATTTTTCCAGCCTTCTGTAAGGAAACAGCACAATGCAGGGTACAAACACAAGGTAATGTGACTGTCACATGTAATTTATTTAAACTGCAACATACACTAAACTTTAGAGGCTGAGAAATGTGATTGTTATTATTATTTACAGGCAAATGTTAGAATCTACTATCAGCAATACGAAGCGCAACAAAATCAATATTTAATTGACCAAAAAGTTAAAGAGCATCTTGCATTTCAGCAAATGAGGCCTCGTCTTCCCATTCCAATGATACCAATGATGCCTGGAATGAGGCCACTCGCCCCCTTGCCAAGACCGATTCCTGGTAATTTATCTAGTTATATATCTTATAATTTGTTTGTGTTTAAATATTTGGAAACTAGACATAAATATTATTATATTACATACTAGAATAAAATGCTCATAGAGCCGGTTAAAAGGGATGAGATTTAGTACCAACTCTAGACTTGTAAACTAACCGAGCGCTCAGTGAATTGTTCGATAGGAACATAAATGAACACAGTTGTCGACTCGTCGTTTAGTTGTTCATGTTCCATCGCTTGTTCGTTTAAAGTTAAATGAATGAACACGAACATGCTCCGTTCATGTTCCTTTAGTTCGTTTACAAGCCTAACTGGGTCATAACAGGTTGGATTGATCTAACAATATCTTTTGTCCATTGTTTTAACGTTTTATAAATAATTTTTTCAAATATGATTACAAAGACTGATATTAAAACAACGGTCCATGTTTTTTTTAATAAAGTTGAAGAATTTGTAAGCAATTGAGTATACTTTAGGTGACTTGAAATCGTTCAACCTGTTTGACTGTTTCCTTTTAGCTAATTATTTAAGTTTTACCCATTTGACTCGTTATTAATAAATATGATTCAAACTGACCCATATTCACTTTTTTCACATTAATATCATTATTCTTGTTAAACTGCTTACAATCGTGTTTTTTCGCTTGTTCCACAAGGATATCCCGGGATGCCTCCAATGCTCGGACCACCTGGTGCACCTACCATGCCTGGTCAGGTTGCTCAGGTCAACCCATCCATACCTGGTCAGGTCAACCCATTAGTACCTGGTCAGGTCAACAATGGTGTTCCGAGGCCCATAACCCTTAGTGCACCAATGATGGCTCCAGGGATCTCAGGAAACCCTACTTCAGGTGCACCACCTCCAATGTTTGCACCAACCATGTATCAACCCAACCCGACATCATCAGCGCCCGCACCCGGTGGTTTTGAAAGTCCAAATGCTAGTGCCCATTCTCAGGAAACTAACTATTAATCTATGAATGCACTGGTTATTGTTTCTTGCTTTAGAAATCAGAATTGGTCTTGTAAAAAATTGGTTTTGTATGAGATGTCTCTTTGAATTTACAGTTTCTGTTTCTCTGTATTCTGGTCAACACAGTTATTTGGTCAAATGGACGAGTCAAAATGGACTGGGTCAATTGGTCAAGTTGCAACACAAACACTTTTGTCACTCATAGTGTAATCCTACCATGCAGTGTGTAATTTGGTGATTTTATTTAGATAGAACATAATCTTTACTTGGTTCGTTTTGATAATCTGAGCAAACTAACACGATGTGTGTGTAATGTGATGGTTTTCTTTCTATGGAACGTAACTTGTTTTGATGATTATAGTCCTCCCTATGATAATGTGATCATTGTTACAGTCACGTACGCAACAATGTGTTGTAGCTAAACAAATTGGTTTGGTTCTAGGTTTTGGCACTGATAAAACAAACATAAGTGGTTATATTAGTTGGAGAGATAATGACCTCTATTTATATACAAAAACCGCAGTAAGCAAGGAAAAGATCCGTATTCTGTCCAAGACCGTTTAGGCGTTTACCACCCATGATAGAACCGATGATCAACACTTCTAAAAGTAGAATATAAACATTAATATTTGTTATTCTTATACTTGAAATAAAACAAAAATATAGCATCCAAAGTACTAAACTAATTACTAGTTGCAATTAGAGGTGCACAAAAAAACCGTACCCGGAACCGGACCCGAAAAAAATACCCAGAACTGGGTTTTTTTTATACCCGGGTATTCTATACCCGAAACCGGAACCAACCCTACCCGTAGGGTATGGATGGGGTATACATTTTGAGGTCAATACATGTACCCGGAACCGTACCCGATTTATACTCGTAAGCCCGGACCCGGTCATACCCTATACCCGATACCCGGTTATACCCAATACCAATTTTCTAATACCCGAAATAATACATGAGTTTTTATAGTATATTTTTATGCTTACTTCACAACTTTTATGTTTAAGTTTTTGTAAAATGCATATTACTAAGTAAATAAGTTGTAATTAAGTGGATTTATGGTTTTTGTAATATAATTTAATTCATTACAAAGCAAATTTAAATTTTAAACAAATTAAAAAATGTATAAAAAAATTACAAATTCAAACTGGGTATTAATACCCGGTCGTAGCCGGTTCCAATACCCGAACCCGATCATACCTTACGGGCTTACCCGGGTACATAGGGTTGAGTTTTTCTCCTCAATACCCTACCCGAACCCTACCCGATTTATCTCAATACCCGATCGTATCCGAAACCGGTTCATACCCGAACCCGGGTATTAAAAAAACCCGATTTGTGCACCTCTAGTTGCAATTCGAATGTAATGGGTCAAACGTTTCATATACAAATTGGTATATTAGACTTTTGGTACATGTTTTTAATTTTTGGCTTTGAATATATAATAGTTGTACTATACTGAATTTGGATATCACACACCACCACAATTGGCGGAGGCAAAATCAAAGTTGAAAGTAAGCAGAAAAGTTGATAAAGCTACATGTTAAACAATGTATGATTGAATGGCTTGAAACTTTGAATAATTAAATATATTGGGGTGAGTTATTGTACAATAATGACTTATCGTACATTACGTACGCGACACTGCTGGTCATCGATTTCAATTTCACGCGGTGGCAATTTGGTAAATAACCCGAATAGTAGTTCGCAATCAAATTCATCGATTTAAAATCGATTCCGATCCAAATTCATAACTCCTTAATCTATCTCATCCAATTTCTAAACTCTAATCACAACTTACAGTATGAAATCTCAAAAGTCAAAACCCAAATTGAAAAGAACGTCATTGAACATTAAAAATCTTCAAATTGATCAAAAATTGATGATTTAATCAATATAATTGATGTGTAGGAGGCTCTAGAATCATCAATCGATTATGAAATTGCATAATAATACACTTAATTGAGCTATGATTAGGATTCATGTTTAAACGTTATGCACAAAAACTTTAAATGTTCTGGACTTTTTGTACAGAACTTCTAAACTTTTTGTACAGAACTTCTAAATTTTTTGTCTAGAACTTCTAAAGTAAAAGGTTTAGACCAAAATGAAGAAAAAGTTTAAACGTTCTGACAAAAAATGAACAAAAAGTTTAAACGTTTAACTGATACGTTCTGATCAAAACTACAAATTTAAACGTTCTGACCAAAACGAACACCTTTAAACGTTCAAGTTTAGATGTTCTGTACCAAAACTTTAGAAGTTCTAACAAAAGGTTTAGAAGTTCTATACAAAAAACTTTAGAAGTTCTATACAAAAACTTTATACGTTCTGTTTAAACGTATTATACGTTCTGTTTAAACGTTCAGAACAAAAATCAATTAAACTTTAAAAGTTCAGTATAAAAAGTTTATACGTTCTGTTTATACGTTTTAGGTTAATGTTAATACGTTCAATGTTAAAACCCAGAACTCAAGCTCAAAATTGATAACTGAAACTTCAAATTGATAATTAATTGGATCAATTTCAAAGTTTAATTGATCAATTAGTTCATCAATTTCAATTTCAATTGATCAATTTGATAAATTAACCTGTGAACAACTCGTGACAGAGAAAGATGGTATTCACGACGGTAACGTCGATGGTCGCGACGGTGAATACAATCGTTGGACGATAACGAATTGATGAACGGTGATAGTGAAGGCGGACGGAATCGATGGGAGCAGTGGATCATAGTTGATGAAATTTACAATATTGCCATCGCGTGATTTTGAAATTAACAGTGTAGAAACTCGCGTACGTAATATATGATTAGGGATTATTGTATTGGATCTTTTATCTAAATATATTAATATACTTAAGAGTGATTATAATTTGGTTTATATGAAACATAATCAAATACATTTTATTCTTAACATGAAAAACAGTGAGAACCAATATGTTATTATTACATTTATTTTTATAGGTGTTTGCTGTTATTTTTTTGTCCGTATTTGCTAATTTTCGATTATGAGACGTTAAAAGTATTTGCTGATTTATATTTTGCTGTTATTATTAGATTTTTTCTTTTGCAGTCGTAAGTATTTTTTTGGTATTATTTTGTTCTTGATTTTGATTTTTTGTTGTAATTTTAGGTTTTTTTCTTTGTTATTATAAATAATTGTTTATGTAGATTGCTATTGTAGTTGGTATTGTTTTTTACGTTCTCATTTTTTTAAATTGGTATTGATTCCTACATTCTCATGCTAATCTTAAAATGTACATGAACATTCTCCTGGTTTATATAAGTAAACGTTATATTCTTTTACTATTATAAATTATTTAATTTACATATACGCCTTAAGTATGCAAGCATTACAGATAATGTTATGAGTTTAATGAGTTAAAAGTATACAAATTAATAAATTTTATACAAACTAATATTATTGGTTTTTTTAAAGTGAAAAAAATATATTTTTGTAAAAGCTTGTTACATTTGATGATTTGTTTATAATTATTTTTAACAAAATTCTTTTTGAGAATAAGAAGACAAAAGAGTCAATCGCATATGTACAATCTTGTCCCTTTCCTAAACCACTGGACACCCTGTTTTCACACAACCCCACCTCACCAAAATCTACTAATAAATAAATAAATCCGTTAAAATCATTTTTTTGCCATAAAGAAGCTATTAATACAAGCCCTTATATTTTGTTGGCTGGTTATGAATTTTACTATTTTAGTTTCATGTTATTGCTTTTTCTGGATTTATTTATGTAAGTGTATAAAAACTTATTTTCGTCTACCAGAAATTTGCTTTTAATCGAAATAACATACAATATGCATTTAGTGTCCTGGAAAAAAAAAAAAAGAGTTGTCAATTTGTCATTTCCCTACACGACATGAGGCTATGAAAACCATTCTTCTAATCCTTTCAAGATTTAACATGCATGTCGTTTTTGGGTTGCATTATGTACATCCTTTAAGAGAACACCCCTTTGTCATGATGGTTTGATGTATGTGATATTTACTAATGTTAATAATACGTGTAATCATTTCAAAGATAATAACTATAAAATTTTAAAGTTGAAATTTCACAAAGGTTGAAACAGTTTCAATTGCATGAAAAGTCTTCGCCAGTTGTTAAACTGGATGGGGTCCCTTGCCCTTTTTCTTCACGTATACAAATTATTTAACCGGGATTTCCTTTTAACAAACGATAAGCTATAAATGACAAGGGTTGGGTATAAATGATGATTTTTCTTTTCCTTTTTCTTTTTTTAAAAGGTTAGAATGTGGGTAATAAACACATACTACACATGAATTCATAAAACTATTAACTGTTTTTGATTGATTAAAAGTGTAATGATATTGATCAGAAGATTATCTGACCAATCGTAAAACCACGCGTAATGGTAACTAAACATATAGAAATATAGAAGGGTTGTGTGATATGTGATGGCCCAGTTAGTAATGAGGAGTTTTGCAAAACGTAGCGTTAAATGGCACAAAAACCCTTGCAATCATTACCTAATCAAACATTCCCTCTTACAACCTCTAGTTGTGAATTTATCTTCAAAAATACAACTCTTCATTTCTTACATGTATGTTATTCTATTTTCATTTTATACCAACCAAAACATTTTGAATTGACGAATATATTTCTATTTTGTTCTATATATACCAAAATATCCCAAAGTGATAGGCTTCTAAGTACATATCCAACAAGTTTGTTGTCGTATAAATGAAGCCCCACACATACCAGCTACTTATGTGCACACGAGGTTTTTATCTAATGATAACGTTGTTACTTGTTAAATTGAATATTTAAACAAATTAACATAACATCTCCCTTCTAAATTGCCATAAAAATTAGGATTGAGATTAAGCAAAGTTACTATGATTTAAGACAAGTAAAATATTATTATTATTGCTATTAATTATTATAATTGCTTTTTATTATTATTATTATTATTATTATTATTATTATTATTATTATTATTATTATTATGACTTTGAGAAAGAAAAAAGGTACACAAAACATGTTACTTTGTTGAACATGCCACCACTCTAATATTCCAATCCCATATGATTCATGAATCAATCATTCTAACATTCATTACATAACCACTCTCTCATCATCCTTCACTCTCCACACTCTTTCTTCCTCTCCAATCCCAAAACACATTCATTACAAACATCCTTAATATATGGCACTACCAACACTTATTTCACTTATGGCTTTATGCCTTTTATGTTTTCCTTCATCCCAATTATCACTTGCTGCAAAAACAATATCTTCATTACCATTACCATTACCATTACCACCACCATCTTCTTCTCCTACTCCTGCTTCATCTCCTGACATAACTCCTTTGTTCCCTACACCTAGTAAAGGTGATATTTCACCTAGTGAAGCATCACTGCCCATTATTCCTTCTAGTCCTAGTCCACCTAACCCTGATGACATGCCAACTTTTGGACCCAACACCATGACCAATATCTCACCATCTGGCTCACTTCCTGCTTCTGGTTCATGGACCTTTGGTGCTTCAATGATGCTTGCCTGTCTCTTCTATTATGGTGGTCATGTTAACTAGTGTCAAAGTGTGAGTGAATAGTGGTCTTTGAGGGCAATTTGGACATTTTGAAGATGATATGAGGCGCATTTATGATTTTTGATTTAAGGTATCTTTTTGTTTGGGTCTGAGTCAGCAACAAATTATGATTGTCTTTATATATATATATATTTAATTTTTTGTGTAATTATTTTTGTGTAATATTTTGTTAGATTCTTGTGGTTCATGTGATAAGATCTGTCTTTTGGAAATAAATTTGAAAAGTAAACAAAAAGCATGTCTTTTTAAAAGGATTGAGCTGAGCAAAGCATGATAGTTGTTGATCATTGTGGCATTATTGGTTTTGGCAAGTATTATTCTATTATTGTGAAGCACTAGCTATCATTTTATCTTATAGTTGTTTTCTACCTTTTTTTAGCACCAGAAGTTCAAAACCATGATCAAGTGATCATGGGTTTAGTGGGTATCCAACTATTCATCAATAATCAAACCCCTACAACTCAATGAGTACACGTCAAGGCGGTCATAAACTATTTAAAATTTGTTTTCCTTAAAAGTCTAAAATCAAGTCAAGTGTAAGTGAGTTCAAGCCTATATGAATAAGTCATTTAATAAACGAGCTTAACCAGACCCACAAGTCTAAAACAAGTTATTATTTACATCCGTAAAGTTTTTACATAATTAATAAATATAAAATTAAATAATAAGTTAAATCGAATTATACAAAGTTCAAACAACTAAATAATATATATTACGGTGTGTACGTAATCATAATTATACATATGTAAATAAAAACAGCTAATTGATTATCAAATAATAAACAATTCAAATCCGAGTTTAAAAAATAACTCACGAGCTTATATCAAGATCTCTTAAATAAAACAGCACAATATCAGGATTGGCTCAAAGCATTTATACTCTCATATTTGGGTTGTTAGTTTATATCTCTTTAACGATGTTGTAAAAGTAGGTCTACAAGGCCGAGTACTCGCTACAAGGTATGGTGCCGAGAGGAGTTTCTTTAACTCCGCCTAGTTACTAAAAATTGGTCAAAGGTGGTCAACATTAGCCTGAATCACATCTAGTCGGTTAACTTGGGTCTATTTTGACTTAAAAAATACAACATAATTTGTATTTTTATAATATTAAAGAACAAATATCATTATTTTTAATTAATGATTAACATTTTTTAGAATAATTTAGTGTTTAAAAATGTATTTCTCTTAATTTATATTGATATTCATTTATTTTGTTATAAATATTAGTAAACTTATGATATTTGAAATATATATATCACCCAATATCTAATTTTCTTTATATTTATCATGTCCGAGTACTCCGAGTACTCCCTCCAAGGGGGTCGGCCGCATAGGAACCGCCTAGCGACTTTTGCAACATTGCTCTTTGATCAATAAATCAAACTAAATTTGACGACTTAACCTCTTACGCTCTATATATATTTGAACAGCTTAACGAACACATAGCCGTATATATTGAACCCGAATACACACGGGCATCAAAATGATCATCGATCCCATAAAAGATCCCACTTCACATTTGATACAAATATTTTTTTAAACACACAAAATGAACCTGTACTTGACCTTTTAACATGTTCATTGTTGTGATTTTCCTAAATGGGGGGTAACTTGATAATATCATAACTAACTTGCAAAGAATATTATGACACAAAATATGCCTGGGCGACTCTATAAGGGAACAGCAGTAGCAGATTCACCATTATATAATAATCCCCAAAATACCCCTTTCAATTTGTTGAACTCAAGTGTGCTTTCACTGTTGTTGTTGTTGATGTTCTTGCAACAATCTTTATCAGTTCTTGTTTTAAGAAATACATTTTCTTGCTTGCGAAAATCGACAGAAAAACTAAGTTGTCTTATAAACTCTCTCTTCTCTTCATCAACTCTTCTTTCTTAAGCTCGGGTCATTTCTTGTAATGCATTTCTGCGTGTTTAGCGATTGAACCTGCATCTTCTTTAATGAGTTTGAGCATTGCTTCTGTCTTCTCATCAAGATCTATATCATCAAATGGTAATTAAAGATTAAAGTTACACGTTTTATGTGGATTTAGAGAGCAGCACTTGAAAGGCATAAAACAACAGGATAGAAGAAAAATATGGTTCCATCCATTAATGGTTTATATTATTTTTTAAGGGCAGCTATAGATACACACTAGTGATGCTATACAAGATATCAGATGACATTATCAAACGGGTGGTATGAAAGGGCGAAAAGCATCATATGGATCATTATCATATGACTTTGTCACTGGTAATGTCAACCACTAATTATGTGTGAGTGTACTACATACGGGCCATATAATTTGGTGACACCAAGTCATATGACCTGTATTATGAATTAAGGTCTGTATGATGTACCAGTTTAACATGTTTTATGACCTCGCATGACAATGGTGTCCATGTCATACGGTCAGTTGTAACAACTTAGTGATCAAGCATTCCCTTTTTAGTAGATCTTTATGTTCGGCGCTTTCCATAATAACCATAGATTGCCCATTAAATTGCTTGTATAGTTATATCTTCAACTCCTTAGAAGCTTTCTGCACACTAGGATATTCTAGGATTTCCTGAATTGTGGAGAAAAACTTGCACCTGGCCGTTTCACCCATGTGAGAGTAACCGACATAATCGAACTGGAATAACAAGACACGAAAAGATGAGACACGGGTTCTAGAGCCAAACCACATAAACCTCATGCTGTATCCTCCATGCCAATACCTTGAGTCGACAACACCATTGTCGTAGAAATACGACCGAAGAGTACACTCCAAAATAAACTGGTAGACGTCGAAAGAATAGAGACGGGTCGAAACGATAAAAGAAACTTCTAATAATTCACACATATGTTGAATAACTGCCTTGAACCTCGCCATAAACCACTGGTTTTTGCCAAGGATTGATGATCTATTTGACCAACTGAACCTCGCCATTAACCACTGGTTTTTTATAAAATCTCGCTGGAAACTACTAGTTTTAGTCGAATCTCATCAGAAACCGCAAATTTTGGTCAGATTCTCGTCAGAAACCAACAATTTTGGCCGGATTTGACGATTAACCGATTAGCCCAAAATTAATCAGTGAAATGGAAACTAACAGTTAATCGGGGATTAATCGGCGCCTAATTGGGATTTTTACGGTTAACAGAAAATGAACCTGAAAATAAAAATACAAAGTATGATAACTAAAATTGATTTCAATAGCTTCAAAATCTGTAAAACTTACAATCAAAGAGAGTTAACAAAATAATAATCAAATACCGTACAAAGTTGTAGGTTGAAAACATCAATATATAGATCTGAAAGTGTAAAACTGTTTAATGAAAAAACAAAATGGTATACGAATAACGAAAACATATAGCCTCAGATTAGCATGTTGCCACATTCTTCTTCGCATCAAGGACTCCACGGTAAGGTAATGATTACCGTAGATGCGCAATTATGTCCTTGACACTCATGGCACATAATTGTCCTCATTGGCCAACAAATCAAAACAATTTCAAAAATTAATATAAAAACTAGAGTGTTTCAGTTGAAATGAAAACGACCATCGGAAGCTACCTCAGCATCGTTCATCGAATGACAGAGAGGTGAAATTGAAATTGACGGCGTTGGGTTGCCCGTCAAATTGAATTAGGGTTTCATGTGAAACATGACGCCTTCTAATCATATATAGACGAGGCTTTTTTAAGATATACACATTGGACCAGTGTTAGTCCAACTAAAGATCCAGACCAATTTGTTCTTGGCCCAAATATCAAATACTATATAGTAGTAGTTGAGTGTAGACTTAGAGGTGTACAAAACCGGTTTTAAACCCAAACGGAACCAGTTTGGTCAACTTCTGATCAAAACCGGTTTGACTCAAATCGGTTCGGTTTATAAACCGGTTTTGAAGCATGATAGGATGACCTGATCACGTCGGTTCAGTCCGGCTTTCCTCAAACCAGTTCGGTTTTAAAACCGGTATGGTAGATTTTAAGAGGAACCGGTCCTGAACTGGTGGTATGGGTCAATTTGGGAACCTTCGGTTTGCCTAAACCGGTACTAAATCGGTGTTTTTGTACACCTCTAGTTGAGTGATGAAAAAAAAAAAAACTGGTTTCCCGACCTAACCTAACCCAACCCGAACCGGTTAAATGGTCGTGTTTGTTCATTTTTTCCAATTAAAGTAAATAAATGATGTTCATCATTCGTTTACAATCACCCTAAATTCTTGCACAGCTAATCCGGGTTCAATGGGCTAGTGCCCTGTTGGTAAGTGGAAAATAAGGTTATTGACGGACGTACTGTTGTGATATGGTCAAGAGGCTAAAGATTTTATGCTACTAAATATTCTGCAAAATATAGTAGAGGGTGTACCACCATTACAAAAAGAATATAAGTAAAAATACCGGCATGTACTACCATTATAGAATATAGATATCATTTTCATCATACACAGCCAAAAAGTATGCATATATGCATGTGATGTTTTCCAAGCATTTTAAACAATAAATCCAGAATAGTTACACAGAATGCACAAATATAACATCATTTTCATGCATTCTTGCCTGCTTTAATGTTTCATTTTTGCGCTTTTGACAAATTAAAAGGCTATTTAACACGCCGGGGCCAAGTGCAGTTGTTAAAAAATGTTACTTTATTTGATGGTTGTTTGTTGTCGTATGATTCCAATAGCTTATTACATATGTACATATTTACTGGTTTTTATATGCATGTATGCATATATATGTTACTTTATCAAAAGAGGAATATTCAGATCACAAAAGATCAAAGTAAGTCTAATGAAGAAGCTAGCATATATACCAGTAAAATATTGTTCTGGCACATTTTTTTTTCTTTTTTATTTCTTTTTGGTATAAGGGACGGCAGCCCGGTGTAATTTATTATTATGAAGAATATATACAAGACTGATCCTAAGTGTCAACTAATCCTCGGAAGGAAATTTATCATTGGGCATGACAAGTGGCTTATTTGCATTTTAGGAGAGCTCGGGCGGGGATATCATTTATATCTGTAGAGTGGTCAAGTTAAGATTCACTGGCCGGGGTTCTGATAAGGGGAATTGAAAATAAAAATATCGGAGTACCAAATAAATAAATAATAGGAGTAGTAAACTGGAATTTAAAGAGTATTCAGTACCTCTCTTTATTTAAAAGTAGAGCAAGAGCATATATCCTCTTTTAACTTTTTATGAAAATAATAGTTTAGAAATGTAAAAGATGGAATATATGAGCTACATCTTTGGCTGGTTTTGTATGATTCTTAACTCAAGATTACTCGTTTTGTATACATCAAATGTATCTCAAAGGATCGAAACTATACCATGATTTAGCCTCCTTTTGCTTTGGAAGATTCATATATATAATACACACACACATACAAGAAAGTTTTTAATAAATAATAGATCATAATCACATTCATCTGAAGCATATAGTCATGTGTTTCCAGCATGTGAACAGATTTAATAAGCTACATTCATAGTCTAGAAACTAATAATAATAATCATAGTAATTATCTAACAAGCAAATCTTGCTTACTATAGAATTAATAATCATAATAACAAGCTATTTAAATACTAGTAAGAATTAATAATCTAGTTGACTACTACTACTCATCATTCTTGAGCCAACCTTTATTTCCTTACATAAAATGTACCCATAAGTGCGATAGTGTTTCTAAGCCATGAGTGACTGATACGGTTTCAACAGTGGAATGAGGGAGCCGCTTAGGTGGAGCGACATGACCTCGTTGGTGGACCCCACAAGTTTGCCACCTATGAATACAGCTGGCACAGTAGGTGAGCTGCACCCGAGTTTAGGAAGAGCCTTCTCCATCTCCCGTCCTTCGGGATGTTGGTCAATCTCATAAACTATAGGGTTGACCCTAAGTTCATGGAACAGAATGGTGACAGCATAACACAAGCAACATGTACTCTTGGTGAATATCACAACTCCATTCTGTGATGTCAATGCTTGTATCTTCTCCATCTCAACGGATCAAAATCCGAACGAACTAGATCGCGATCCGATGATTTGGGAGATGAGATTTGCTTGAAGTTTGATGTTTTCATGCCACTTCTATATATATTAAAACGAAACAAGAAAGATCGAAGAAGAGATGCTTGAAAACAACTAATTTGAGCAATATGACAACATTATATTGACATCAAACTAAAAATAAAACGAAGTAAAACATACATGCGCGAGCTTCAAGCTCAGACGCGTTGACGAGTTTTAACTCTAAAACGTCAGAGCCTTAGCCCAATAATATGAGCCTTAGCTCAAATTACTCATAGCATCCATGCCACGTATTGCGCAGCTGGACCATAAAATACCTAAGCACAACTAAGGCAAAGCACATGCCAAAGCATAGTTGTTGAGGTTTCAGGTCGGGGCCGCGCATGGGATTATAATGGATATAGGCAGAGTAACACATACTGACACGTAAAGGCTAAAAAACTCGTTCATAATTCCCTATAATAAATGCACGATAACGTCGCGCAAAAGAGGAATAATGAAATGCCAAGGCACGTGTCAGCATATTCAAAATATCGCAAAATAACTTGAAATATGACAACTGTTAAGGAGTAAGTAAAAATAATTTCCTTACAACATTTTCAATGTGTAAGCATACTTTATATTCAACAAGCACACGCATGCGCCATCACGCATGCGCCACCGCGGTTCGATACACCGCCATCACGCATGCGCCACCGCGGTTCGATATACCGCCATCACGCATGCGCCACCATGGTTCGATATACCGCCATCACGCATGCGCCACCATGGTTCGATATACCGCCATCACGCATGCGCCACCATGGTTCGATGTACCGCCATCACGCATGCGCCACCGCGATTCAATACATCGCCACCACGCATGCGCCACCGCGGTTCAGTACATCGCCACCACGCATGCGGCACCGCGGTTCAGTACATCGCCATGAAGCAGCAGCGCGTCGCCGCGGATCACGATGCACCGTCACGGGTCAATACTCCGCCACCATACATGCGCACAGTCGCGGATTAACATTCCGTCAACATTCATTCGCGCCACGACAAGTGAACCTCGCCACCGTGTAAGGTCATTGCGACACCACGCGTACACGCCACCGCGGATAACCATCTGGCCGCCATGGTGCATCCCACCATGCATGAGTGCCACAACTATAAAGCAGCAGCGCGCCATCACACATGCGCGCTGGCGCCGAGCACCGCACCACCGCGATCCAACACCAACCAACCACGTGCATTGACAATTCGTTTTTAACCAAAGGGATGGAATTTTGCGCAACGCGCGTACAAGAAAAGAGAGAAAAAACAAGCCCTATTGAAAAAGCAAACTATTAAGTCTAATATCTATCTTACCTCGCTCGCGCGAGACAAGACACACATTAGACTGGGGGGGCTTGAAGGGGTATACACCCGCCTTAACATCGAGCGGGGTGGGTCAACCCACAAGATATAGACGAGGCTTAAAATCGGGATGTCATGAAGACACAGCCAAAACCTATGCGCGTAGCGCATATCACAAATGCTCACGCATCACATATGCTCGCGCATATCACATATGCTCACGCATCACATATGCTCGCGCATATCACATATGCTCACGCATCACATATGCTCGCGCATATCACATATGCTCACGCATCACATATGCTCACGCATCACGTGTGCTCACGCATCACGTGTGCTCACGCATCAC
This sequence comes from Bidens hawaiensis, assembly GCF_021521415.1. Taxonomy (NCBI): domain Eukaryota; kingdom Viridiplantae; phylum Streptophyta; class Magnoliopsida; order Asterales; family Asteraceae; genus Bidens; species Bidens hawaiensis. Next base: position 388,239 of record NW_027492633.1, read on the forward strand.
GTATGCTCACGCATATCACATCTGCGCATGGCGCATATCACATGCTCACGCATATCACATCTGCGCGTGAGAATAAAGAGAAGACCTTGCGCAGGCCGCGCGCAAGCGACACAACAAATGAGAATAGTCTAATCCAAATCAGGATAAGGACAACCATGATTGTGCTCATCAGAAAACCTTCCAGAAGGTATCTTTTAAGGAATAAAGAATATGCTGATGCTGACAGCTGCCAATGAAGGGTGGACAACTCAGCAATGCCCATGTGCCACCACGTGATGGCACATGGGTCAGGTGAAATACCTTGGTCAGAGAATAATCAATGAAAAAGCACCAGGTGTCCTAAGTACACGTGACGCGAAGCAATAGGAGGAGGCCAAAAAGGCCCTAATTGGGTCTGTGCCCAATCATTGGAAACCCTAATACTATAAATAACACACCACCTCCACAGGTGGAGGCAGGCAGGAAAATATATCACCGTCATCATGCTTGCGGATCACCACTACGCAATCACGTCACAAAAGAACACTGCGCCACATGCGTGGGCGCCGTCGCTTAACAACACCGCGTCATTATGAAGACCACCATGCTTCTGTAATCCGTTCACGGCGTGTCAACCGCTTTCCCATGCGTGTAGGCGGACAAAAACAGGCACGGCGGAATAACACACGCCACCACGGATCACATACAAACTAGCATACCAACAGCGCCATTGTAGCGCAACAGCGCCACTATAGCAAGGTGGAATACAAGCCACGTTGCATGCGCGCTACCGCGGATCAACATTCTGCCACCGCAGTCGCAGATCAACCCTTCGCCATGCACGCGCGCTCAACTCCCGCCATGCATGCGCGCTCAATCCTTCGCCATGCATGCGCGCTCAACTCCCGCCATGCATGCGCGCTCAATCCTTCGCCATGCATGTGCGCTCAACCCTCCGCCATGCACGCGCGCTCAACTTTCAGCCGCTATGCATGCGCGCCCGCGGATCACCACTCCGCCGCCATGCATACGCGACCTTGGATCAACACTCCGCCGCCATGAATGCGCACTCACGGATCACCACTCCGACGTCATAGCAAGTGCGTTGCGGACGAACTCTCCTGGCCATGCATGCGCCGCATCGGAGGAACACCCCGGCGCCATGCATGCACAGTGCTGAGGGTCAAGACTCTAACGCCATGCATGCGCACGCAACCCTCCGCTATGCATGCGAGCTCAACTCCCGCCATGCATGCGCACTCAACTCTCCGCCGTGCATGCGCGCTCAACTCCCGCCATGCATGCGCGCTCAACTCTCCGCCGTGCATGCGCGATCAACTTTCAGCCGCCATGCATACGCGACCTTGGATCACCACTCCACCTCCATGCATGCGCGCACTGCAGATCAACACTCCGATTAGACCAACACTGATCACTAAAGAACGCATACATCTTCGCAGCGCAACTTTTTAAATCAACAAACTGGAGCGGAGGTCTTATTCTGCTCCGACAAGTATAACAAGGAAACCTCCCTCAATCAGAAAAGATGCTCGTGTCAGAGACGTGGAATACTTGTAGCCAAATACCATAACACTAACAATAGCACATGCTTGGTTACAAATTCCTCAAGTTCGGCTACGAGTCGCACAAGTACCTATGACATCATTATTATTCTGGCCGTTTGTGCCCCCATTATTATTTTGGAGACAAGCCGGGATAGTCATCCTGCGCAGAAGAGGCCCTTGTGGGCCAGTCATTATCATCATATTATAGCTCGTAAGTCGCCTCGCGCGCAAGCTTAATTATTTTTATAGCTCGTAAGTCGCCTCGCGCGCAAGCTTTATTATTTTTACAGCTCGTAAGCCGCAACTCTCGCATGCTTCATTATTTTACAGCTCGTAAGCCGCAACTCGCGCATGCTTCATTATTTTTATAGCTCGTAAGCCGCAACTCGCGCATGCTTCATTATTTTTATAGCTCGTAAGCCGCAACTCGCGCATGCTTCATTATTTTTAAAGCTCGTAAGTCGCCTCGCGCGCAAGCTTTATTATTTTTATAGCTCGTAAGCTGTCTCGCGCGCAAGTTACATTACATTATTATCGAGACGCGCACTTTATCTTTTATCAGGCCCCGCGCCACTATTGTTATGATGCGTGCTATATCTTATTCATGCCAGTGCACCATCATTATCATAAGGATCACAACATGTCACCATCATGGAGAAAACCTCTCAAAAATCAAAGACAATAAAGACAAGGCCGAAGAAAAGGGAAAAAACCGCCTCATGTCCTAACACACCTTATAAAGTCCAACGCTCCACCTAAACGCTTGAACGCCTAGGAGCAACACTGGACTTGGGGGGCTTGTAGGGGTATGGTACTAAACCCGGTTTTACGACCCTAAATTTATTATGTTTGGCTTATTTTATTATATGGAATAATACAATGTTATTGGGCTGAGGATGTTTTGTGGAGGTAACCCTAACTGGGCTAGGCCCATTAAGGTATCATGATGGTGGCTATGAGGCTCCCTATATAAGGAGGTCTCCACCTCCTTATCAAGGGTTGGTTGTTCTCAAGAAGAGCCACCACCATAACCATTTTTGTGTCTGTAAACAAGAGATCCTTGAGGTTTCTTAGCAGTCACCTCCACACCCCCAAAAACCATTGCAGATCTTAAGCTACCGGAGAAGAAAATCGAGTCGTGGTTCGTTCATCTCGAAGACCGGGGAACATCGTCATGGATCAGGTCAGATTCATTTCATGTTTCTACAGAAAGTATTGCAAGAATCTAAGAAATTTTAAAACATTTCATATGGATAGAACTCGTAGGGGTGTGCAAAGAAACCAAAATAACAAATCTGAAACTGAAGAAGCCGAAAGACCAAAACTGGAAAAATTTAACCGAAACTAAAACTGATGGTTCGGTTTTGATTTTTGGTGTAATAAAAACCGAACCGAATTTATTTATTTTTATTTTTATTTTACATGATTTATAAGAATTGAATAAATAGTTAACAATTAATAAAATTAACTATACCTAAAGTCGTCATTTTTGGTCAACTTTCTTTTCGGCATAAAATTTTCAACTTCAAATTGTAGCAGCCGAAACCGTGCCAAAACCAAACCGAAAAACCGAAACTGATAAAAAACAAAAGCGAACGGTTTCAAAAAACTAGAAACCGAAGTTTTGGAGTTCGGCTGGGTTTTACTCCAAAATTACACCGAAGCGCACCACACACTCCTCTAGATGATACGGTTACAAAGGGTGTATATTTGTCTATATTGTGAGAACTGAAGGTGGAAATTATTGGTCTATCTGGGATAGTAAAAGCAATACTTATGTGGATTGGTCTAGCCAGTAGGGTGTAAACGAGAATCATGAGCTACTTGGGATCGAATTGCTTTTCGAGCCAAGTTTAAACGAGCTCAAGCCTAAAAATAAACTTGTTTAAAAAATATACATGGCATTCACTTATAGAGCTTGAGTAGGCTTGCGAGCCTAAATGTGCCTAATATTATATAATTCTAATTTAATTTTTTAAACGTACGTACATATTTATAGGATAATCATTATATTTATACATAAATATGTTAAAAATAACTAAATGATAAACTGGCCGAATTTGAGCTTTTGTAAGATAAAGAAGCTTATGGTTAACTCGAGCCTAAAAATAACCTTGTTAAATAAACGAGCAAGAGATACATTTATCGAGCTTGAGTACGTTCGTGAGCCTAAACGAAAAAAAGAACTGAAACACTGTTTTTGTCTCATATGTCGCCATGTCGGTACACGAGTTCTTAACAAATTCAACGGTGATGGATTTGCTAAATGTAGCGGGCCAGGGAACTCAAGGTGGACCAAACGAAGAATCAATGAGGTTGAACCATGACGGGCCCAAGTTGCAAGCTGAAAATGGGGAATGTGGTTGAGTAAACACCAAGGATACCAGACAGATCGTTAACAAAATACAAGGAAGATATTCAGCGCATTTATGACCGTGGTGTGTATGTTGCAACTACAACTAGGAAGCAAGACATTTGGTAGCAGTATGGTTGTTGGGTGGAGAAGATGATAACTTCCATTTCCAGGTTACAAGGTTTGTAAGTGTCTAGACTCTAGATAGGAAATGGTTTAGTTATTTCTATCTTGTAAGAATGAAATCGAGATAAAAATATAAAATGATAACAATACGTTATGAATTTTCTCCAACACCCTCAAGTACATGAACAAGAGTAACCTGTTATATGAATATATTTTAGAGATTTGTTGTTAAATTCCTATGTGAAAATTTAAAGGCTTTTAACTATTAGTTAGGTTTTGCTGCGGTCAAAAGAGGGCAGCATGCACAGTTTTATGCAATTTTTGCCGCATTTTACTATTGTCAACGTGTAGTTTTCATGTCAATGTAGATTGTACCCCCGTCCGGCAAACCAAGCTCATACCGAACACATCCCTATGGCGTCCCCGCCACAACGCGCGGGCATACATACTAGTTTTATTTTTTATTTTTTATTTTTGATAGAATTAACGTTTTATTTAGTTTTTAAAATATAAGTACATATATTCCAAACTAAGGGTCAACAGAAAACCAAATTAACCGAACCAAAACGAACAACCGAAAAAACCAAACCAATAAAAACCAAATCGATGCATTAACCGACAAATATCTTATTAGTTTTTCGAAAAAACAATTTTTGGGTTTAGGTTTAGTTATCCATTTTAAATAAACTAAAAAAAACCAAACATTACCAATTTAATAAAACTATGTTTTCTATGTGTTTTTTAAGATGTTATGATTGAAAAACAAAACATCAAAAGAATCTACCATTGCCGTGATGAAGATTATGAAGATGATGAATATTAAGTCTAAACTTTGAAGACGAATAAGATAATAAATGAATATTCGGACAAATAAGATTGAGTCTAAACGTTGAATTCAATACATATATGAAGTACTCTATTTTTTAATTTTTATTTTTGTAATGTCTACTCACAATAAAAAAATTGAAAATAACCGAAAACAAAAATAATCAAAAACCGATTGGTTGGTATTCTAAAATAACTATAGCTTCAGTTTCAATTTTAAGTTTCACCAATAACCAAACAAAACCATGATCACCCATATTCCAAATATCAACCCTCACATCTTATCCTCCACCGCTTTCTTGAAGCACAAGAGTTCTAATGATGTTCAAACTAGGTTTAGTGTCCGAATAATATTTTTTTTTGCATAAATGACCTAAAAATTAGAACACCTTTGAATCTGGTAAACTTGTCTGCGGCATAGTAACTTTTGTATATTTGAATAGTTCATATAAAATTTTAGCCCAAATTCAATTTGATTATGCAAGTTTAGACGAAAATTTGAAACCAATAATTTGCAACCAGCGTATTAAACCGAATGCGAATCAGTTTTAAACTATTTTATATCGAATTAAAATCAAATTCCGTTTAAAAATTAACCAAACACAAGGTTTATTAATTGTTGCAAAAGTAAAAACAAAAATAAAAAAGATGGATCAGATTTCTGGCTTGAATTCTCTTTAAACAAAAAAAGAGAAATTGAAAATAGCGCACGGTATAATCAGATTCGATCATCTGGGGAAATAATCATCACTTCCATCCACCATAAATCAATTTTAAATCAAAAGTTAAAAAAATAAACATTAATCAGATAATTGTAGTCTAGAAGTATTTATCGATCGACATCGTATTTTCCGACAACTTTCTCATCAACTTAATGCCATTTATAATTAAATTATTTTTTTATTTTTTCTTTTTTTTTGAACGGCAAACTAGGATCATTTACTGACCACTAGAGTATCATCGTGTCACCAGCAGAACCACGCGATCATATCCATCTCCACTAGGCAATAATGTCTAACCATCAATTCAGAAAGAAACCTAATAAATCTTGAGAAAACCCATTTGTGAGATTCGAACCCAGAACCTTATGGTCCCTAAGCCTTATCCCACCACCAAAATATCACTAGGCTATAAAGCCATGGACTTATAATTAAATTATTAAGTGCTCGGAAGGATCCATTGGTTGTTTCTAATCATGAAACAAATCATAAAATAGGTAGATTTCAGCATCATCGCACCTCTAAATCATACAAAATAAAGCACAAAGAGAATATACAATACAGACCTGCAAACTGCTCATCGATGGTGTTCTGGAATTAAGTGGTGAATGGTGATGCGTATTTATACTTTTATTATTGTGGAGTTTGGGGTTTTAGGGTTTCTTGCATATTGCGGCGGGCCTAAGTTAGCGTTTTTGTCCTTCAAATATTAATACTTATCATTACGCACCCTTTACTTTTTTTTTTTCATTTGGAAATTAAATTTTCACTCGTGTATTCTAACTTCTATGCTAATGTCTAAATTAGGGGGTGGCAAAACACGTTTCGGAACCACTAGAATCGAGGAACTGGAACTGAATCGGTGCCTCAGTCTAAATTAATTTTATCATGAAAGAAGAATGCATATAATCAGTGGCGAAGCTTGGACTAATACACCGGGGGGGGGGGGATTCAAAACGTATAAAGAATTTCAAAAACGGAGGGGGGCAGGCTCAAATTTTCGGCCGAAAACGGCCAAATTTACACCACGTATACAAAATTTTGGAAGAAAACAGATAAATTTACTCTATTACGCAAAAAAAAAAACGGGGGTCGGGGCCACCCGGCCCTCACTAACCTTCGCCCCTGCATATAATTATATAAGCTTTTTTTGCAATTTGCAAAGTTTGCACAACTCATTTGATAAATAAACAATCAAACCGGTTATGCACAAAACCGATTAGCGAGAACCGACTTTACTGGTTCTGGAACTGAACCGGTTTACAATAACAGATTCCGGTTCCGGTTCTATTTCTCAGTCATTTCTTTATTCCGGTTCGCGAGTCCGAATTGTTGCACAACCCTAGTCTAAATGAAACACGACGCGTAATTACCCGACGGGCGTCCGAGTGTGTGTTAAACACATATTTTGGAAATGAGTTTAGAGTTGGTATTAATCTCTAATTTATTGTATTCATCTCATTAGTTTTTTAGTTTCATAAGTATATGTTTGAAACATTTTCTACGTATAAAGAGATTTATGTATAATGCTTGATATATAAGAAGACAATGTTATGCATTATCATCTAGTTGCTCTCCTTCCAATTTAGTCATGGTATCGGAGCTAGATCTCGACCAACAATTATTGTTATCTTTTTTGTCGCCGTGCAATAGATGTTAGCACTGCCCTCTTAGGTCAACATTGTTGAGTGTAAGTGGGTCTACTAGAGTACTAAATCAAACGCCACACGGATGGGTCTATGTAATACAAGGCAATTGCTACTCTGGTGTCTAGGTTGATTGCGGTGAAAGAATACATAATCTCTTGTGGCTTTACCTTTTGGATTTGTGTATATTATTACCTTTACATTGGCTTTCTATTTCTTGATCCTAAGAGTGAGAACTTGCTTTGGACTTGTGGTCCTGCTATTCTCGGAAGTTTTGAGCATCACGTGTTTCATCCATGTTAATTGCGGTATATTTCGCTCTAAACTAGTGATATGAACTAGGAACCTTGTTGATGATCCAATATTTAAAATCAGATAAGTATTAACAGTTTCATATAACTATTGATATATAAAAAAATAAGATGAAGTTAACAAATTATTGATCATTTTTCTTTTCATAAACAAGATGGCAATTGGCATTTTGGCAAGCGTCTATAAATCCTTAACCATTACAAAGTTAGTTTCATGACCAATTAACAAAGCACAAAACCCATTTGGCCCATTAAGTCCATTAACGCTCTTCAGGACCATTTTACTTCATCTTAACATAATGATCTCTTACAAATGGGCTTTGGCCTCCCGGTCTCATTCATCCCAAATGGGCTTTTCATGGGCTGAAGACTCCCCGTGGATAAGTTGTTGAAAAGGATTCATTACTTGACTTGCTGCTTCAAACCCATTCAACCGTTGTTGTTCTTGGATATTTAGTGGTCTAGATCCTCCAATACCTAAGAAATCAACTGTTAACGTGTCGTTTCCGCCATGACCACCGCCACCACCACCAAACTTTGACGTGCTATTCCCCATACCTTGAATGAAGACAGAGTTTTCATCACTTTTATCTTCGCGATTCTCCACATTCTTTGCAAATTGATTACTTTGATCTCCTCCCATTAACATTTCACTATAAATCCCTATATCATTCATAACGGGATTTGGGCCGGGCCCAAACATATCTTGTTGGTTGGGATTTTGAAAAATATTATATCCTTCACTACTCGCATTTAATCCAACCATAGTTGTTTGATTACGTTGGACATGAAAGTCATCATAGGTACTAGCCCGTTGAAAACCATAGGGTGATGTGGGCCTTGGCCCGGGTGAACTAAGTTGATCCGGGCCAGTCATGCTTGTGACAAAGGTCTTTTGCATCATTGGGGAATTAATTCCATTGCTTGCAGTAGCACCCATTTGGGCTGCTTTCTGAAGCAAGGCTGTCGCGGACATATGGCCCGCGGGCCCAGAAAGCAAACCTCCATCTTTACTTTCGTTTTGGAAGTACCCATAGCCCGACGAGCCATTTGGTGAGCTAAGTTGTAGCCCAGAAGATGATGAGGATCCACCTCTTGGGTTTCCAAATAGGGTGCCCGAGCTACTAGCGAACATGCCACCCGACATGTTCAATGGCTTGAACGGCATTGGAACTAGCTCTTGAGGAAGAGACTTGGTCTGGTGTTTCGGGTCATAATTGTTGAAATCTGGTAACCCGATTAACCCTTTGTTTCGAGAGTCGTTTAACTTAGATGTCATTAAATGATCATTAAGATGTTGAGGTTGTAATATTTCTTGGTTCACCTTGTTGTTTTCTTCAGCTAACGCATCACAAAACGCTCTATGAGTTATAAAACTATCCCTCCTGTAATATAGAAAAAAAACATTAATTTTATTTAGTAAAAGATTAGAGAACCATGGGTCATGACTGCATCCATAATTAACAATGACTATCTTGTAAATCAAACCTAGAGAAGATAGTCCCACAATCACACTTATACTCGCGAGTGCCACAAGTCTTTTGATGAGCCTTCCAGTCCGACTGAACCGCATATTTCTTTGAACACTTGTCACATTTCCATTTCTTTTCTCCATGTTTCCTACGATAATGTTTTTTGATCCCTGTAAGATCCCCTAGTGCCCGAGCCGGATTGTGATGAACACAAGATGGTTCAGGACATACATACACACGTTTCCGAGCATCTGTGCTAGTTCGTTGTCTCAGTTTCCATGGAAGATCATGACCTCTTCGGTGCAATTGTAGATTTTGGTCTCTTTGAAATCCTTTGTTGCACATTTCACAGACAAACCTGATTGTGGCCATTAGTGTCGTTGGTGATAATGCAATCACTTCTGCTGTAGGATCTGTGTAAATTTTTTAAAAAGTATTTAAGCTAGCTATTAATTGTGATAAAAGTAAAAATCTCATTTAATGAAATTCTTATAAATACCAAAAATTCTTAAATAAACGATTTAAAATAAATAATAGTTTCATTGATTTTTTTCCCATTATTACTTCATATTTTAAGTTAACAAAAGAATATAAGTACTATATAGTAACTAGAATCAATATAGTTTATTTTATTCACTTTTTTTTTTTTTAATTTTACATTTAAAAAAGTTTCAGAGTACGTAACTGAAACACCTAATAAACGTTTAATTAGTGACCTTAGAGTAATAATAGTTTGGATGATGTTAATGAAATATTTGTGAAACTTGGTTACTAGTCTATAAAATTTTACTTTTTATATTATTTCCCATGTACACTTGAAAATTGTGTTGTATGAAGTATGAACTATGAAGCTTCAAATCTTATAAAATGAGGCCATGGAATGATATGATTTTTCCAAGACAATACAAGAAAAAATCTATTTCTTTAGAAGATATCTAAACGTCTTTAATGAGTTAAAAATAATGTCACACATGTTTTCCAAACCTCTGTATAGAGGTATTGGGTTCAACTCTCATAGACGACACGGATTAAAAGAAATCCACGATAAGAATTATTAAACAGACAAACAAACCTGGAGTACCTGGTAGGTTTCTTTTCCTTTTAGGAGGTGGTGGTGGGAGTGTAGTTCCACCATGGAAGTTGGTTTTAAGGTCTTGAACTTGCTTTTCCTGACCGTCTTCTCCCGACGAAAAACTCCCTTCATCTGCTGCTATTGACATATCTTTTTGGCCAATAAGTTATAGAGTTTTATGTTGTATTAATTTAACAAGAAACAAGTAACCAAAATATATCTGGAATTGAAGGTTGGTGACGAAGACAAAACCAGAGAATAATTTCTAGTTTGAATTATTGAAGAAGATGAAGGAGAAGAAAAGGGTTTGCATGTATTATGTATGTGTCTTTGTTTGGCTTATATATTTATATACAAGTCGTCCTCCCTTCAACTTTTTTTAATATATTTAAGTAACATCCTTGATTGTCTATATATGATGTAATGGTGAGTTGTGAATTAAATATTAACCTTTCAATATGATGTTTTCGAAAAATATAGAGAGAAACCTATCTTTTTCTTCAACTTATTATCAAGTTTTAAAACATTTAATAGCTAGCAACTACTGGCTACCTTCATAACAAAGTTTCCTAAACCACTGTGACTTAAGAAAGTATTTAGGAAGCCATAATCCTAGATTTATATTTCAAGAACAATGTCATGTGTTTGTTTTACACATTTTTTGTTTATTTATGTTAATTGGCTTTGGATAGTGACGATTGTTTTGGTTGATTATAATGTGCGTGATTCACAATTTCTTTTAGTCACTAGACAATGTAAGCTTGTTTTAATTAACGATTTTGCTCTTTCGTTTCCCTTGTGGTTGTGACTCTAGGCAGCACGCCAACCTATGACTTGAACCCTGATAACTTCGGGCAAGGGTTTACACTAACAAGTAGGCGGGGGCGTCTCGCTGATGCCTTCTTGTTATCTTAATGTTTTAGGTCCACGAACTCAGATGGCTCAAAGTGACATTTAAGGCCTGGCTTTACCATCTGAAGCCATTAATTTCAGCGCTCTTAGTTCATAAGGAATGTCGTGCTTCTAGCTTAATCACTAACATATTTACATATTTGTGATACTTTACCGACTTTTTTATAAATATAACATTTATATATATTATCGAATAAATTAGCCTTTAATGTATAACTTTATTATCTATCGTGTCAACTTTTCGTGAAACATGACCTTTATACCCATTTAAATGTTATTTAACCAGTTTCATCAAAATTCATAGATGAGACGAAATGTCACTTTTCGTGAAACATAACCTTTTATTTTAATATAAAAATAACAATTCCATCTATACTAAGTCTAAATAGTTTTATTTTAATTTTATATTTTTTTAAAAGAGTGATTAGAATTTAACTACTCTAGTTCCAAATTGTTTGGTCGTTAAATACTAAATGTTTCCTTCACTTCATGTTCTTTTGTCTAATTGTTTCATCTTACTTTTACATAATTATAATCATTTTAATTTCAGGTGTTTCATCTCAATCATCGATCTTATTGAAGAAGATTTGAAATAAATTATGTACTCGGTCTGATATTCGATTATAATTCATGTTAATTTCATATCCGGTCCAAATAACTGCCAGATCGAGTGTATATGTTTCTATGTAATTTTCATAAAAACATATCATCATTGTTGTAATGTGTAAACGCTTAATATGCGATTGGCCGATGGTTGGAGTTAGTTGTTCTGGATCCGAAAAGGCATGCCAAAGTCATTGCCTGGGTAGAGGCGCTGCAATCGAAGAAATCGAATAAGGTGGTCGTCGAGGCTATTGTTTTTACGAATTGGTGGAAGCTGTGACGGATCAGGAATGATTGGGATTTCGGGATCAAGAACATATGAAAAGAGACAGTTTTTGATGATATAACTACTGTCTCTTTTTTATGGGTCAGTAATAAGAATCGGAAGAAAAACTTGAGTTGGGTGGAGTGTTTAAAAAAACCCCTTTTGAATTTGTAATTTTTTGATCATTGGTTAGCTTCTTGATAGTTGTTTTTACTTTTTAATAAAATATCGAATATGTAAGTAAAAGTTCATAAATTATGCTATTATCCCAAATAATATATTTGACCTATAACGCGAAATATTTTAAAACAAATATATGGTCCCGTACTCGAAATGCTCATTTCGTTACCCACCCCAAATGTTTCGTATCTGCCCATCGATTTCAAGTTTATTTGTCATCCTTATAATTCTCGATATGTTAACGTTGCTCGACTCCTTCCACACATATTGTCCCCTTCCTCTCTCCTCCCTGACAGTCCACCCCTTTTCTTTCATCTTCGACTCCTTCCACACATATTGTCTCCTTCCTCTCTTAAGTAGGTATCGTGTCATCTACTTTACCTCGCCCGAAGAAAATTGTTTAACTTACCTTACCTCTCTTTATTTAATGTAAAATTGATTGTTAAATTATTGTGTGTGTAGAAGATTTTAAAAGCCGTTAACATTTTAACTCACCTTGCATTTAACTACCCTTAACTCATGAAATGAGTGGTATGTTACTCGTTAACCATTGTCAACTTAGCTTTAATACCCTGGACGTTAAAGTATACCCCCGAGCCTAATAAATCTGTTATAAAATTAGAAAGAAGGCGACACAAATTAGAATATTAAACAAACTAACAAAATTCTAAAACTCCAGTCAATATAATTTTTCACATCTTAGTAATATTTTAATAAATGTGTTATAATTTATTGTTATATTTCTCCATCAATCACCCAAAATTTCCACATGGTTTCCATCGATGAATATCGATGTATCTAATGTAAAAAGATTAGCCAACAACGTAAAGACGATAATAAGTTTCCATAATTTTGTTTATTTTAATTTTGAACAAATCATATTTTAATATTATATTAAAGACAAAAATATATAAATAATTAAAAGATGGAGATCAAGACATTTACTAATTGACATAAACAAAGGAACCTCAAGGATAAAACCAAACGGCATGCATTATAATTTTCTGTTTTTTATTCCATAACTTGTCCTGCGAAAATAACACCATAAATTATCGTCATTAGTAAAACAAATTAATTCATATGGATACAGACATATTTATATATTGACACAAATAAAACAATTACATTATAACTTACTTCTAAACAAAGTTATAGAATACTTTTAACATTTATTTTTTTTAGGCTTTGATATATGAAACTTTTTAACGTGTTTTAAACAAAGCAAGGATTCTTTAAGCCATGGGGTATATATTCACACCCCTTAACTTCACGAACTATTGTAGACGTCACATCACCTACTTTACTCATTTCAATCCACCTCTAAAGAAATGGCTTAACGCCTCTTAACCCTTCACAAATTAATTTAAACATAAATTATATATTATTTTGTGTGTACGTAAAATGTTTTAAAGCCCGTTAACACTTTAACTCATCTTGTCTTCAACGCCCTTTTACCCATGAAGGAGGTGATGTTACGCTAGTTAACCCTTGCCAAATCAGCCTTAACGCCATGGACATTAAGCCATTAAGGTATACCCGAGGTTTTTATACGTGTGAATTGAATTCTTTCCGCATGTGTTTAACTCACATTTTTAGTCATAAAATATCAGTACTATATTATACTCCGTAATACATATGGTGAGAAAAACAAATTTAGATCATATTTAAAAGCATTATAATGATTACCATTTTTTTTATTAAAAGCATTACTTATTGTTCCTTAATCCATATTAATGAAGAAATAAAGTGAAGGAACCATCTCTACTACATAAAAGGCAATGTGATCTTCTTGCAAAAATTAATAATGGTACAACTTACATACTTAGTACTTTGCCTAAGTAAAATTTTAATTTTAGCTATTTAGCAAATTAAGCTATATGTTTAGCCCTTCTAATAATAATATAAGTTGTAAAGCCATACCAAATTAAGTTGAGTTAGTCTTGGCTCAACATAGCTTGTTAACAACGCGTTTGTTCCCTCCTCTAGTTTGTGTCTGTGTGTGTACACTACTAAGGTGTTTGCACAATGCGGCAAAGTACACATGTATTGGTAATCATGTAACATGCATTTTTTAAATAAAAACTATAACAATATTATACTCAAATTAAAGATTATAAAATGCTCGTTTACACAATGTATGTTTCTTTAAAAAATTTAATGTTTGGAAAAGTTATGACCATTTAAAAATCGTTGGTTAAGTTGTTCCAAATAAACAAATGAACACAAACAAACACGTACTCTTCTAGTTCATGTTTGTCCCTTAAGAAAACTAACGTGTTTTTTATCATTAATGTTCGTTATTATCTTAAAAAAACAATTCGCGAATATAAATGAACACAAATACAAATAAACAAACATCGATAAGAATTAAACGTGAATATTTAGACATGAAGTCCAAGTACCATGATATATTGTTACATCCAACATTTTGAAAGTAAACAAAGATAAAGTCTAAAATCCTAGAAAATTCAAAAGTTAAGTGGAAAACGAGCTTTGAAACACCATCTTCAAATCACACAATTATTCCCGCATCTACTCCAAAGAGTACTCGCTCTACCAGATGAAAAAACATTGGCCTATCCGGCTACCCATATACCTAGACATATGATTTAAACAAATTATATAAAGTACGCGCACTATACCGCACATGAAACAACAATCCATAACAGTCACTGATTTTCATCTAGAATTGCTTCAAATTTCGGGGTTAAATTTAAGTTTATACACAGAAATCTGTGACTGGACGCGTTATTTTTGTTTGTTTATTAAACAAATAACTTCCAACTGGACGTGTCATTTTGTAAATTAAGTTAATATTGAACACTCCGTTAGACATTTTCATGATGTTAAACTGTTTGACTAATCTGCACCCTTTATTTAGTTGTATTGACTTGTTATTGATATTGTGTGTTGACACCTTAAAAGACCGCAATGAAACCAAACACTTTATTGAGTTTTGACACGGTCAGATCAAGACCCGTGTTGCATAAAAATGAAAAACACAATTCTCATGCTAAGTCCTGAATTCTTCCTCATAAAAAAAATGGAAAACATCTTGATCGACATAAACTGATAATTAAGGGTATGCATGGGTCAGTTTAGGTTTAGGTTAATTTGTTTTAGGCTCAAACAAAAGCAAAACCTCGAGAATTCTGTTTTTGATTTAATCGTCTTGTTTTTGTATTTTATGATTTTTAATTTCTAGTTATGGTTATTTTTTGGGTTTTACGGTTTGGGCTTTAATGGCCCAAATGAACGCGTTAGTATTTGAGTAAAAAATAAAACTTCATTACCATCTTCTATTCGTCCAAAATATCATCGATCCAAGTAATCTAGTCGTAGCCCGTGATCATATATGGCATATTGCAATAATCAACACAACGTGACGACGAAATTCAGTTTTTCGGAACCATACAAAAACTGAAAGTTTGTTTGTTGGTTTTATATCTTTTGCCTTTTGGCGGTTTTGGTTTTATATCTTTTGGTTATTCCGGTTCAACTATGTTGGTTATTAATTCGGGTTAATGTCTATAAGAACTATGGTTACAGTGAACCTCCGGAGCAGTAAACCATAGTTTCTATATACGTGTACCCGTGGATGAGCAACATAATCATATCTTTAAAAGAGATGGAAATGGAAATAAATATTAAAAAACCGTAAAACTCTACACAATGAATAATACTCTAGAAGGAAGAATCAATAGTTCAATACGTTTAGGGCTGTTCACGAGCCGAACCGAACCGAGCGAAGGTTTGCTCGTTGCTTGGCTCGTTTACAACTGAACCGAACCGAACGGCTGAAATTCGAACCGAGCGATAACCGAAACGAGCCAAAATCGAATCGAGCATTTTTCGATCGAATATCGAGCGATTACGAGCATTATTTATTTGTTTTTCACTTTAATATTTTCAATAAGAAACAAGTTTAAAGGTTGTAAATTATATATTTTATAAATAAATTAGTAGTTTTTAGACAAACGTGTAATAGATTGCAAGTTTTTATTAAAAGTAAGTTTGAAGTGAGATAAATTGATCATGTAAACACACTTCTAGTATTCTAAAAACTTGAAGGGAACAAATAAAACTATAATATTGACGAAATAGGAAAAATTTGAAGGGGTTAAAAAAATTGTAAGCTTATATTTATTGGTTTTGTCTATATATTTATATATTTATTCATATATAGTTATATATAAAATAAATTAAAAATATTCGAGCCGAACCGAACCGAGCAGACCTTTGCTCGTTGCTTGGCTCGTTTGCAAACCGAACCGAGCAGAGCGGCTTGTTTACAATCGAGCGAAAAAACGAGCGAGTATTTTCCGAGCAACTTCCAAGCGAGCGACGAGCGAGTTCGAGCGACAAGCGGTTTGGGCTGCCCTAAATACGTTTACAAACCATATTGGGCCTGTTACCCCTGGTGTCATGTCATTTTTGTATCTACTACTGGGCCAAGATAATATCAAATTCCACAATGAAGTGGTTGTGTGATATGTGGAATTGTGGATTGTGGAGGTTGAGGGCCTGATGGGTTTTTGTTTTTGGATTTTGATTTGGACTTGGAATAAGGACTATCTAATTTGTATGGGCTGTCATTTTCATCCGAAATCCGACCCGAATGAGTATTAACCCGAACCCAAAAGTACTCGTACTCATGAAACCCAAACCCTAATCTTACAAACCCGAGTACAACCCGAACTAATACGAGTAGAGTATCAAGTACTTTTTTATGGGTTTCGGGTATACCCCAATAACCTATTTGACTAACTCTTTAATTCATTTATTTTATATCCTACCTTGACATATTCAACTCATTGGTAGTGATATGTGAAATTATTTTAGTTTTTAAATATCATGTGGCTCATGGAGAAAATTTTCACATTGCATCATGTTAATTTTGTTATATAGCATGTTTTAGAAAAAGTTGTATATAAATATTACTCAATTTCCCTTATATATAAAAAAGGAACTATGTGTTATCCTAAAACTATATGTATATTTAATAAGAAAAAACATATCAATTTTTATCAGTGTTAAGGTGTCACATATTTAATCAGCGTTAAAAGAACTAAATGTTAAAAGATTGTGTATTTTGGGTTATGTGGTTTGTTGTTTGCTTATGTAAGTTAAATTTTAAAGATGATATATTTGCTAGAATTTTAGCATATATGTACACTTATAGTTTTTTAGGTCAAATACTTGAAACCCGATTGACCTGTACTCATAAAACCCGAATCTGAATAACCCGAACCCGAGTAACCCGGGAGAGATTAGGGTCAGGTATGAGTACTCAAAATAAAATTTCCAACCCCGAGAAACCTGAAACCCAAAAGTACAACCCGAATAACACCGCTAGTCGATTATATATACGGCCTACTGATGGGTGACAAAAGCCATCAAAAAAATTGATTGAAACAAGAATTGTGAATTGTGATTATTATCTAACTAATACCATGCTAAGTTAAATTTAAAGCTGCATTCCACCTTGAGCTTTGAAACCCGAATACTTATTAACCCGACCCTAATAAACTCAAACTGATTAACACAAATCTCATTTGGGTCAGTAAACGGGTAAGATTCCTACAACATAAAACCAAAAAACTCGACCCAAAAAACCTGAAACCCGATTGAAAAACCCAAACAACACCCCTAGTTAAAAGTTATAACTAAACACTTATAATACAATATCAGTAACTATAATTAACAAAAGGTAAATCACCTAAAGAAAAAATGTCAATACGGTCGAAAGTAAATAGCACGTCATTTTGTAAGCAAAGAAATCCATCGTTCAATCTAGCTTAAACTTTGTATTTTCAAACCATGACACTTTTATTGAAACAAATGAAGTACTATTCAGGATTCATTAGATTTTTATGTTTTTAGAGGGCTGAAGTTCACCAGGTGATATTCTGATTTATTATAAGCATTGCATGTTTGGTGTTAAGTATTAGAAATCACCCGCGATACTTTATTAGTTTGGACTTTGGAGAGATGCAAAAACTATGTACCGAAATGGAATTCATGACTTTTCTTTTAGAAGAACCACACAGTAATAATATAATTCTCTTTAACTTTAAATTAGTATTGTTGTGAAACAAGCCTAATAGCCAAACATGTGAGAAAGAGATGTAGAGAGAAAGATGGTGATTTCATTAATCAGGTGTGTTCTACAATATGATACAAAGATATGTATATATAGGAGAAGATAACTTGGAGTAAAAGCCTAACTATATTTGGTATTAATAACCACAATAATATATATTTATAACACTCCCCCTTGGTTATCAACTCGATACGCTTGGAGATGTTGCCTCATTAAAAACCTTACTAAAAAAACCCAGTGGGACAAAACCATAGCTAAGGGAAAAAGAGTGCAACACGTATTGTCTCCCCCTGATTTATATATCCTTTAAAACGGTATATATCGATCTTCCGTGAAAGTTACCCAAAACTTTTGTGGTCAATCATTTGCGTCTTCGTCACTTGACATTTGAATCTTTAAGTTGAATAATGTTGTATGATCTTCACATGAAAACTTCTATTGCTTAATCTGGTAAACACTATGACCTTAATGTGTTTCTCTGCATAAACAAAACTAACCAAACTTGTTTTGATGGGTTAGTAAAATATAAACACATATCTTTCATACCTGAAATATATGTTTTAGCTCATTCGGATGTCTCCTAGCATGACACATGCTGATAAATATAAACAAGAAAATAATAATCCTATATAACTAACAGTATGACATAATGCATATATGCATTATGATATTTCCAATAATATTTCATATTCATATAGGAAATGATATAGAGTCATTATTTGACATTCTTTAACGTGCTAAATTGATTAAATTTGTCCATGATAAAATGTCTCAACATTTTTTAGTTCTTCGATGGATTTATAAACATATAATTACACATATACTCGAACTATAAGTCGAGCAATAATCACACATTGTCAAGGTCTTTGAAAAAATAATTTTCTCTTTAAAAGTTCATAAGTTTCTCTTGATGATGTGTACATCATGAGTGTATGATTTTGGTGAACTTTTAAGAGTGAAATTTTGATAAAAAGTATGGCTATTTATATCCAACTTATCTCCCTCTTTATCAAAATGTCTCTTGATTTGTATCAAGCTCAATCCGATTAATCCATACTTAATAAGCATAAATCCATGCATTTACCAATTCATCATGAACTTCTTTCCAACTTGACAAATTATGCATGTGTATTCACTTTATAGGATTTTTGCTGCATAAACTTGCTCATTTAAAAACATCAATTTTGTATTACGTATCATCCATATTGAACCATTTCTGTGTTTATTGAGATATTGTACTCATAATATAGATTCTCTTCTATGTGTATGCTTATTGATGCACAAAAATTCCATCATTAAGATGTATTAGTTAACCTTTCAGGTATTCAACTATCTCAGGAAACTCTTTAGGAGTTCTATTTATGTTCAACTTTCAATAACCGCAACATATTTAAATATGACTCTATACACAAAAATCATTGTATTCTCGAGAACTTACTTTTACATGATTTGTTAATTCAAATCGTTCAAAAACTTTCTTGTAAACTTTCAGTATCAACTGAATCATAATATTTATTGGACGCATATCAATTCTCTCTTTATATTACCAGACTTTTTAGTTATCGGAAAGTCATTGCTTCCACCATTGGAGAATGTGTCTCCTCAATCCTCATAATTAATCATGGGTCTTTGCAAAAAAAATTTGTGCCATCAATTTTGCTTTATATCACTTGATGAATTTTCATAACTCATATACAAGACCCGTTTGTATCTAACACATTTTACAACTTTAGTTGTACGGACTGCTGGTCCAACAAACTTTCCGTTATTTAAAGAATTCAACTATGCCCTGTTTGCGTTTTTCCACTTCGGCCAATCAATTTTTTATAGGCAGATTTAGAATCTTGATCCTCATCATCATTTCAAGCGCTAATTATATATATAAATAAAATTATAACGACGTCGACTTTATTTCAATTCCATATATCTTTGTAGACATGATACAATATAATTTATTGAGAGCTCTTTGTTTTCAGGTACCTAAGGTTCTTCAAGAACCATCATGTCTAATCTCTTTCATGAGACCTTTTTATTGTGCCTCGACTTGACCATCTTTATTACTTGCTCCAATTAGCGTGGAAATTTAATCTTTGGAATCGATTGGTCTACCATGTTACACGTGTGTATTAGACACATTATCAACATGCTTTTGTCCTTCTTAGACAACTTTAATTGGAGCATTAGCAGTTGGTATATGTCTTAGATAGACACTCTATTTTGGTCAGTGAATTGTCTGGTAATTGATTCGATAAGTTGTATACATGAATTATCCATTGTATTTTCAGTTTATTTAATCTAGTTTGAGGATCAATGATAATTCATTCCAACTAAATTCATTTTCCAACTGCCTTATATCTCCCCCTGATGTTGGGAACATCAATTCACTAAAGTGAAAACCAATGAGCCATAAGCAAATATCTCAATAATGGCTCTAAGTATTTAATCATATATAATATTTAATACCGACATAAATTCCCAACTTCCTTTGTGGTCTCATCTTTGTGTCTTGTGGTGGATTTTCAGTATATAACACATACGAAATATTAGATGAGAAGTATTTGACTACTGACAAAAAACCAATTGCAATGGGGAGGAAGTATCATAACTTGTTGGCTTGATGTGAATAAGTTTAAAGACATGTAAAATGTACTCAAATACAAACATGAATCTTTGCTCTCGTGATAATTGCCTTTGCAACCAATTACAGACGTTGAGTAATCGTATTTAACGAAACAATATATGTAAGAACATATTTATGAAGTTTAACACTTATTCCAATGATCATTATTAACTTAGAAATCAAATTCATTATTATAACCGAATGTAAATATACCAATATGGAATAATATGTTTGCTATCTTATAGCTAAGCCATAGATCATGCAAACTGAAGTTGCGATCTTGATAACCATTTAGACGATGCATCGATTTTGAAAACACTAAATGGTATCATGTGAGCATTTGTGTATCCTTTTCTCATTTCCATAATGTTTAGGGATTTACACCCTTTCTCAGTTGGTAAACAAACAATTCTCCTTGAGAGCAATATTACATGTATAAATTAGGAATAATCTTTTGGTTCTTCAATAAATTTCACATCACTGACTCGGTGTGGTCTAACCGGTCATACCATTAGATATCCATAAACTACAGGTTTATGATTGTATATGTATTATACTTATTTAATACAACACTATAAATATGAGAGAACATTGTATTATCGCTTCAAGCAATCATGTGATTTCACATTTGTGTTACATATTTTGTTCTCATATGTGATCAATCCATTTTCCAATTCTAGTGCTCGATCTCATTATTAGTATGATCATCCTTACTATCTTTTAAATTATGCCAATGATCACAACGATCAATATATATTCACTTCAGGGAATGGGGTATAACAAAACCAATTTCATGGTTTTTCATTATTCATCAAACAACTGATATAAAATCATATCAAACATTTCATATGTTTTAATGATATGCTACTTCAGGAGCATACTTAAGGTTTGACTGATGAAAAATTATCGTTTTCGATTTTTTCTCATAATTAATCTTCTCTTCATATAACAAGTATTGAGAAGTAATTACATGAATGAGTCATGTAAGTTTTATCATACTAAATTTTGGAACCTTCAACAATGAGATTTAGGAAATATGACACTTGAGGTGCCATATATAAGTACATTTATCTCTTTCATTAGAGTAATAAAGAAAAAACCAAAACTTTTGTCAGTTGTAAGCATACATAATGTGAAATAATAGAGTACCCACCATTATAACATTTCAACATATAAAATATAAGTTATAGTATAACATTATGAGATAAGAGTTTTCATTACTTACAAACAAATGTATATGATTTATGTACGTATTAACTATCAACCATTCACAAATATTTATCAATTTACTTGGAAACAAAAAATGACTATCTCTATCAACTTATTATTTCACTTAATAACACATTATCATTTATGTCTTGTGAAGTTTTCACATATTCGAATCTTATACAACTTAGGAATTATAATTAACAGTGTTATATGAAGATGCTTACGATAATATATACAACAATCATCATCATGGTGAATATAAAAATAAGACAAAACCAATAAAATATATATCAAACTTATTTACCATACTATATTGGTTCAATGCTAAAAGTTTATTAACAACACATTTGAGGTTTGACTACGAAATAAAAAGGGTTACTCAAATGCTCTATTACGATCCATAATTAAGTTATATATAACCATTATAAGAAAAATTTAGGTACCATCACAAATAAAATATATATATATATATATATATTTTTAATTTCCAAACTTGATTAATTTTATGCATGTTAAAAGTCATACATATTTTACGATGATACTCTTTCTTCTAATGTCGTAAATAAAATATTCAGTTTCACAAATATATACTTGTATATATGATTTAATCAAATTTTCAAATTGTTATATTAAATATAAAATCAATCATTTAATTTAAAATATCTTCAATATATTCAATATATCTTGACCCAAATTTGTAGTTCATCAGTTATAACATAATAATATCAACAATAAGATAACATCCATAAATATCGGTTTTATTTATATCACAATCAATTATAACATATAAAGATTTGATTTCATAATTTTTTTTATAAACTAAAAAAAACTAATTTATAAAAACATAATCTTCTTTGATTTTAATAGCTGAAGAAATCAAAAAATAATCTCCTTAACTTAGAGAAGAAACTTCTAAAATATGTGATATTGTGAAATACTTTATTATCATTATGTTACATGTGATGTTCCGGCCTTTGCATTTATCTTATTATCTCTTATAAATTCAAACAACAAAAAAAATCATAAAATAAGCATATCATAATTTTCTTTAGTAGTTATCACAATATTCAAATATATAACTATTTTGTTTTTAGGAGCATATAGAAGTTTATTGCAAAACGAACAAACACAACTCACTCAGTTAAATTTTAGAATAACTAAACCATAAACTGTACCGATCAAAATATTTAATTTAATGTCAAGTAGAAAGAAATCATATTACAGAAGCCATCTAAATTTAATTTAACTCTATGAAAGTATTACGAAGCATAGCCATGGTAACAAGATTTGGTTTTTAAGAATACATGATAAATCTAAACATATCCATTTAAATATCCATGTTGTAAAAATTATTAAACTATTCATTCTAGAAGGAAGAAAAATAAAAAAAATGCAAGGTTCCAATTGATATGAGCATAAAGGATTGTAAATTGAAGTACCTTTTGTAAGCCGTGTATTCAGATTTTAGTATAAACAATTGCAAGATGATCTGATTGATTCCTACCCACGGCTCATGAAGATGTAATCCGACTCCAAAAGCAACTCGTGCTGATAACGTGTTGTGAAACAAGCCTAATAGCCAAATATGTGAGAAATAGATATAAGGAGAAAGATGGTTTTCATTAATCAGGTGTGTTCTACAATATGATA
Source organism: Bidens hawaiensis (assembly GCF_021521415.1). Classification (NCBI taxonomy): domain Eukaryota; kingdom Viridiplantae; phylum Streptophyta; class Magnoliopsida; order Asterales; family Asteraceae; genus Bidens; species Bidens hawaiensis. The sequence goes on from NW_027492633.1 coordinate 411,849, forward strand.
CAATAATATGTATATATAGGAGAAGATAACTTGGAGAAAAAGCCTAACTATATTTGGTATTGATAACCACAATAATATATATTTATAACAAGTATGTCAATGTTTAAGTTAATAAATAAATTAGTATACATTAAACATAGTTGTTAACAATTTAAAAAGTAAGGTGTAAAAGTAGAATTTTAAAGTATTAATATGCAAAAATTATTAAAGAAATATACATTTTCGGTTAAAAAAGGTTGTATTCGTATAAACTAGCTAGTGAATATGTTGCGTGTTTGGTTTTATGTGTGATACGAATTTTAGATACGTGTCATGAAAGCTCGATTAGCTAACCTCCAAACACTAGCCGCTTGATGGTCCTAACTCTATACATAGATAATTAGATACATATTAGTGCTATGTAATGATAACAAAAGAGAAATAAGAAGATGACTCCTTAAATTTAAAGCAAGTCGTTTCAAAAGAGCACATAAATATCATCAAACTGGAAGTGTTGATTTACACCGGTTGTCGTCCATGGATTGCATAGGTGAAAGGTGGTTCTCATGACCAGACCATAACATCAGATGGTTGGTGCCTGGTGGCTTGGTGCAACTTGCTATTCTTTTTATTATTATGTAATCATAAACTATATTTAAACTCGTGTATTACACAAAAAAGAGAGTGCTAATTAGTTTGAATGAACATGAACATTTAGAAATTACGAAATGATAATGTGAAAATCAGGGGTGGCTAGAGCCTAGGGATGTTTTAAATTTGGCTTGATTTTAGCTGATGTTTTATCTTTAATTTAAGTATGATGTTGGTGTATAGAAAATAATAATTAATTAAAAAACTTCAAAAGGTGGGTTTTTTTCTCAGTTTTGTACAACATTTTTGCAATGGAATACTACATTTTTTATGTTGAAATTTACATACTACATGTTCTGTCCTAATTTTTTTGTGCTTGATTTTTTGTACTGAATTTGTTTTGTTGTAATTTGAGAAGAAAATGTGACTAAAGCTTGGATTTTAGCACCTAAATGTCAAATTTAGGGGTCCTCACTTATATGGGTAATACTTTTTTGTTTTTTTCCTAATAAAGCAAACTATTGAATAATTAATATTTCTATAAGTCAATGAGCTTGTGATTCGTAAGGAAGAGATTTAGTGTTTTATGTAAACAATGTTTGATTTCTTCTCTCATTATTTAGTTTTAACGACACCAGGTGATGATGAGAGAGTAGATGAGTAGGTGGTGTTTACTAGTTGGATCCTTAAACTGACGAGTTTTATCTTACCACACTGTTGTGTCTTCGGACGAGTGTTCACGAGCCTTAGGTGAGGGTTTTTCCTAAAACCGGAAGACGAGTATATCATGATAAATTTAACCAATAGTCCATTTTAATGATCTAGCCATTAAAAAAATGTTTCTATAAATAATTCGCCAGTGATGGCTATTGTGATAGTTGCCTATCATAAATCGAGAAGTCAAAATCAGGCGTACCAGGCATGGCTTCTAGAAGGATTTTGGGTACAACGATGACACACCAATTAATTGCCAACCGCCAAACCATTCATGATATGTTCCATCCAATGTTCGTCACACATGACGGATAAAATGTACTCAAATACAAACATGAATCTTTGCTCTCGTGATAATTGCCTTTGCAACCAATTATAGACGTTGAGTAATCGTATTTAACGAAACAATATATGTAAGAACATATTTATGAAGTTTAACACTTATTCCAATGATTATTATTAACTTAGAAATCAAATTCATTATTATAACCGAATGTAAATATACCAATATGGAATAATATGTTTGCTATCTTATAGCTAAGCCATAGATCATGCAAACTGAAGTTGCGATCTTGATAACCATTTAGACGATGCATCGATTTTGAAAACACTAAATGGTATCATGTGAGCATTTGTGTATCATTTTCTCATTTCCATAATGTTTAGGGATTTACACCCTTTCTCAGTTGGTAAACAAACAATTCTCCTTGAGAGCAATATTACATGTATAAATTAGGAATAATCTTTTGGTTCTTCAATAAATTTCACATCACTGACTCGGTGTGGTCTAACCGGTCATACCATTAGATATCCATAAACTACAGGTTTATGATTGTATATGTATTATACTTATTTAATACAACACTATAAATATGAGAGAACATTGTATTATCGCTTCAAGCAATCATGTGATTTCACATTTGTGTTACATATTTTGTTCTCATATGTGATCTATCCATTTTCCAATTCTAGTGCTCGATCTCATTATTAGTATGATCATCCTTACTATCTTTTAAATTATGCCAATGATCACAACGATCAATATATATTCACTTCAGGGAATGGGGTATAACAAAACCAATTTCATGGTTTTTCATTATTCATCAAACAACTGATATAAAATCATATCAAACATTTCATATGTTTTAATGATATGCTACTTCAGGAGCATACTTAAGGTTTGACTGATGAAAAATTATCGTTTTCGATTTTTTCTCATAATTAATCTTCTCTTCATATAACAAGTATTGAGAAGTAATTACATGAATGAGTCATGTAAGTTTTATCATACTAAATTTTGGAACCTTCAACAATGAGATTTAGGAAATATGACACTTGAGGTGCCATATATAAGTACATTTATCTCTTTCATTAGAGTAATAAAGAAAAAACCAAAACTTTGGTCAGTTGTAAGCATACATAATGTGAAATAATAGAGTACCCACCATTATAACATTTCAACATATAAAATATAAGTTATAGTATAACATTATGAGATAAGAGTTTTCATTACTTACAAACAAATGTATATGATTTATGTACGTATTAACTATCAACCATTCACAAATATTTATCAATTTACTTGGAAACAAAAAATGACTATCTCTATCAACTTATTATTTCACTTAATAACACATTATCATTTATGTCTTGTGAAGTTTTCACATATTCGAATCTTATACAACTTAGGAATTATAATTAACAGTGTTATATGAAGATGCTTACGATAATATATACAACAATCATCATCATGGTGAATATAAAAATAAGACAAAACCAATAAAATATATATCAAACTTATTTACCATACTATATTGGTTCAATGCTAAAAGTTTATTAACAACACATTTGAGGTTTGACTACGAAATAAAAAGGGTTACTCAAATGCTCTATTACGATCCATAATTAAGTTATATATAACCATTATAAGAAAAATTTAGGTACCATCACAAATAAAATATATATATATATATATATATATTTTTAATTTCCAAACTTGATTAATTTTATGCATGTTAAAAGTCATACATATTTTACGATGATACTCTTTCTTCTAATGTCGTAAATAAAATATTCAGTTTCACAAATATATACTTGTATATATGATTTAATCAAATTTTCAAATTGTTATATTAAATATAAAATCAATCATTTAATTTAAAATATCTTCAATATATTCAATATATCTTGACCCAAATTTGTAGTTCATCAGTTATAACATAATAATATCAACAATAAGATAACATCCATAAATATCGGTTTTATTTATATCACAATCAATTATAACATATAAAGATTTGATTTCATAATTTTTTTTATAAACTAAAAAAAACTAATTTATAAAAACATAATCTTCTTTGATTTTAATAGCTGAAGAAATCAAAAAATAATCTCCTTAACTTAGAGAAGAAACTTCTAAAATATGTGATATTGTGAAATACTTTATTATCATTATGTTACATGTGATGTTCCGGCCTTTGCATTTATCTTATTATCTCTTATAAATTCAAACAACAAAAAAAATCATAAAATAAGCATATCATAATTTTCTTTAGTAGTTATCACAATATTCAAATATATAACTATTTTGTTTTTAGGAGCATATAGAAGTTTATTGCAAAACGAACAAACACAACTCACTCAGTTAAATTTTAGAATAACTAAACCATAAACTGTACCGATCAAAATATTTAATTTAATGTCAAGTAGAAAGAAATCATATTACAGAAGCCATCTAAATTTAATTTAACTCTATGAAAGTATTACGAAGCATAGCCATGGTAACAAGATTTGGTTTTTAAGAATACATGATAAATCTAAACATATCCATTTAAATATCCATGTTGTAAAAATTATTAAACTATTCATTCTAGAAGGAAGAAAAATAAAAAAAATGCAAGGTTCCAATTGATATGAGCATAAAGGATTGTAAATTGAAGTACCTTTTGTAAGCCGTGTATTCAGATTTTAGTATAAACAATTGCAAGATGATCTGATTGATTCCTACCCACGGCTCATGAAGATGTAATCCGACTCCAAAAGCAACTCGTGCTGATAACGTGTTGTGAAACAAGCCTAATAGCCAAATATGTGAGAAATAGATATAAGGAGAAAGATGGTTTTCATTAATTAGGTGTGTTCTACAATATGATACAATAATATGTATATATAGGAGAAGATAACTTGGAGAAAAAGCCTAACTATATTTGGTATTGATAACCACAATAATATATATTTATAACAAGTATGTCAATGTTTAAGTTAATAAATAAATTAGTATACATTAAACATAGTTGTTAACAATTTAAAAAGTAAGGTGTAAAAGTAGAATTTTAAAGTATTAATATGCAAAAATTATTAAAGAAATATACATTTTCGGTTAAAAAAGGTTGTATTCGTATAAACTAGCTAGTGAATATGTTGCGTGTTTGGTTTTATGTGTGATACGAATTTTAGATACGTGTCATGAAAGCTCGATTAGCTAACCTCCAAACACTAGCCGCTTGATGGTCCTAACTCTATACATAGATAATTAGATACATATTAGTGCTATGTAATGATAACAAAAGAGAAATAAGAAGATGACTCCTTAAATTTAAAGCAAGTCGTTTCAAAAGAGCACATAAATATCATCAAACTGGAAGTGTTGATTTACACCGGTTGTCGTCCATGGATTGCATAGGTGAAAGGTGGTTCTCATGACCAGACCATAACATCAGATGGTTGGTGCCTGGTGGCTTGGTGCAACTTGCTATTCTTTTTATTATTATGTAATCATAAACTATATTTAAACTCGTGTATTACACAAAAAAGAGAGTGCTAATTAGTTTGAATGAACATGAACATTTAGAAATTACGAAATGATAATGTGAAAATCAGGGGTGGCTAGAGCCTAGGGATGTTTTAAATTTGGCTTGATTTTAGCTGATGTTTTATCTTTAATTTAAGTATGATGTTGGTGTATAGAAAATAATAATTAATTAAAAAACTTCAAAAAGTGGGTTTTTTTCTCAGTTTTGTACAACATTTTTGCAATGGAATACTACATTTTTTATGTTGAAATTTACATACTACATGTTCTGTCCTAATTTTTTTGTGCTTGATTTTTTGTACTGAATTTGTTTTGTTGTAATTTGAGAAGAAAATGTGACTAAAGCTTGGATTTTAGCACCTAAATGTCAATTTTAGGGGTCCTCACTTATATGGGTAATACTTTTTTGTTTTTTTCCTAATAAAGCAAACTATTGAATAATTAATATTTCTATAAGTCAATGAGCTTGTGATTCGTAAGGAAGAGATTTAGTGTTTTATGTAAACAATGTTTGATTTCTTCTCTCATTATTTAGTTTTAACGACACCAGGTGATGATGAGAGAGTAGATGAGTAGGTGGTGTTTACTAGTTGGATCCTTAAACTGACGAGTTTTATCTTACCACACTGTTGTGTCTTCGGACGAGTGTTCACGAGCCTTAGGTGAGGGTTTTTCCTAAAACCGGAAGACGAGTATATCATGATAAATTTAACCAATAGTCCATTTTAATGATCTAGCCATTAAAAAAATGTTTCTATAAATAATTCGCCAGTGATGGCTATTGTGATAGTTGCCTATCATAAATCGAGAAGTCAAAATCAGGCGTACCAGGCATGGCTTCTAGAAGGATTTTGGGTACAATGATGACACACCAATTAATTGCCAACCGCCAAACCATTCAAGATATGTTCCATCCAATGTTCATCACACATGACGCAATACTACATAGTTGCATCCCAACTAGCATCTATATATAGTTCTATATAGTTACATGACTCAATACATCTTACATAATAAAAATTATTATATATAATTCGATATATAGTTCTGTCAACTTCATTTTATTTTTTTAATTATAATTTATTGGTATATAATAACCTATATTAGGCTATTAGCAATGCTTTAATTTTATTGTTATAACAACTCTGTCCAACAAAAAAGTAATACTGTGTTAGACGATTTTTAAAACAACAAGAGTGCTGTAAATTGTTTAAAATTATATAATTAAATGTAAGGGACAAACTGAACATTTCAGTTATAAGTAAAAATTTCTCTTAGGCTATACGTTTTCAGAACAATTTTTACATTCTGTTAGGCCATACGTTCCGGCTCACCCTTTATCCTCCTGAACACTCCACCCACATGTTGACGTCATCAACTTGTCATGAAGTGCCCAAAGACGGCCCGGCCTCAACTTTTCAACTTTTTTTTCAAAATGTTCTTACGATTTGATGAAACTATAAAAGTGTTGTTAGTAAATTCAAACACACTTAAATCACATAACAAATCTGTCTTTTTATAAGAGAAAGCTTACTTAACTTCTTGCGCCTTTTGGATAAGGTCATGTACGTCCACTCACTTGTCGTCGGATCCTTAATGGTGTGGATCCTCACGATCACCTCAACTATTCACGGTGCTACAACAATATGTTAAAATCATTATTAGCTATTAAACAACTATGACTTAAGTAAATAGTAAAAATTAATTATGTATGTCTGATGTGAAAATGATATCCACTAAACTCTATCCCGGTATCCTGATTGATAATTCATCCAGTTCATCCTATCTTTCTATTTTTGACAACTTACATTCCAAGTGAACAGATATATCTAAATCGATCTCATTTATTAGAGAACATGTATTTGTCTGGTCTATGAAAACTAGTACTAAAAAAATAAAAAATGATTTACATAGGATACGTGCTAAAGTCCAAACTAGGGTTGGGTTCCATTCTTCTAGAAGAAGTCGGCCGACACAAAACCTCCCTACTCCATCTTTTCTTTGTCCTGTGTCAAACATAACATGTCCCACACACGCTTTAAAACTATACTCTTACCCTATATAAATATGTGTATGCATACACATACATATGGGATATACATAATATTATTAAGGCTCTTGGCTTTTCTAAAAGTCTACAAATCCCATTCAACAAAATCTAACAGCGTATCAAGAAAGTTATAGAGAGAGAGAGAGAGAGAGATGGAATGGAATTGGCTAAGTGGGAATAATAATAATATGACTCCTTTTTTCTTATTTGAGTCTACTGGTGATTCTGAAGATCAAGTGAATCTATCACATGTTCATGAAGAAGAAGATGAAGCAGCTATGGATGAACAAGAAGGTGTGTTGTTTCGATTCAGTCATGATCATCAGGATGATGATGATGATGCTCAATCTTGCAGCTATGACCATTCATCCTATAATAAAACTGATGATATAGGATATGATCATGAGTCTCAAAGGTTAATCTCTAATGATGATGTTGATGATGATGATGGTGATGGTGAGATTGAGGATGATGAAGATGATGACAAGAACAAGAATCAGTGTCAGAGTAAGCTAATTTGTTCATCTAAGCAACAATGGAGATCAAATTGTGTTCATGATCCTTCAAATCAAAGAGAGAGTGATAGAAAATTCTGGGAGGCTTGTTTGGCTTCTTGATATTATTAATTAAAGGTTGCTTCTGTTTTTATTTATTTGTTTCTAGCTTAATGTAAAATCATAATTTTCTGAATAACTTTATTGTCAAGTGTAATGATTAAAGGAATCAGATGTAATTGCCTACCAGAAAAAATACATATAAATCATTTTCTTATGATTTGATTATATATATATTTAATACCAAGACACGTCAATGAATAAATATTATGCACTCTAGCTAATTGATATAATATATATATTGCATACATGTGAAGTGTTTTCGTGTATGATTTGACTTTTGCTTTGTTTTATGGTAATTTGTAACACAAAACTAATGAATTTCAGTCACGGTCTAATCGTTTGAAAATATGTTGCTAGTTTGAAATTAAGGGTTTGGATAATTTGATTTTTGACGGATATTGAGACTATGATTGAGCGACGATTTACTGATTATTTTTACAATGTAGTCACTATCATTAGATGTTTTCTGTCGAATACTGAAGAGGTAGGTCCCAGCAGAGCCCAGTTGGACCCGCAAGACTCACCTTGAAAAGGGACGTCTGCGCAGTTGAACCCGCAAGACTCCTTAACGGATGTCTGCGCGGTTGAACCCGCAAGACTTAACTTAAAGGGACGTCTGCGCAGAAACCAACTGGATCAGCAGGACCCACCACGATCAGAGACGTGACGTCCTTACGCGCAGTACGCAAGCTGTCCCCGCAGGAAACGCCTCCCAATGGTTTCCAAGTACTCCGCCTGTTCCCGCAGTTACGGATACCAGCCATCAGGGAAGGCTACCCGCGCAGCATGGCTACACGCACAAGGCTTAACTCTCATAATAATTCAGTAGTCACCTGAAGGAATGAGCAAGCCGGGAACAGTCCCGCACAAAGGCGGGAGGGGGAATACTCCCGCCCAAATGAGCCAGTCCGTACGATACTGAAAGATCTTTTGTACTGTACCTGACGAGGTATGGGCAAAAGATCTGACCAAAGATACGACAGCTCATTGACAACAGTATGGCGAGCAGCATGCTCTTGTACTGTATGTCACTATTAGCCGCTACCTACTCACCAACTCCTGTCATACCACGTGCATAGCCTGTAGTTGGTGGAAAAGGAATAGTACACAGCAGGCCTGGTCACTGTCAGCCGCTGCCTACCCACCAACTACCAGCATGGCACGTGCGTAGGCCACAGTTGGTAGAACAGGAATACTATTCAGCCGGCTACACCTTCTTGGAAACCTACCTTCGGCTATAAATACCCCAAATGGTATGATCTTATCATCTTATCATCATATACTATCTCGTATTACATATTATACCTGATATCTGCTCTAGCAATCTCTTAATATACATTTATATTCAAGAGCAATCTAGTCTGATTCTCACGCCGGAGGGTGGTCACAAGGAGGAACCCCCCCCCCCTTCTCAGTGACGAGCTCACGGTGTCTGTTTTGCAGGTTATCAGAAGAACCATCTTTGCCGGGTCTAACCCCTCGTGGGAAACATCTATTTAACCCCCAGGTTATCCGTAGTCTGCCCGGGGTCCGATTAGTGTTTCTTCATTGGCGCCATCCGTGCATAAAAGCTAGAACTAATTTTTCTCCGGTTTTTTCAAAACTTCTGGAAAGATGGTTAACGTTACTCCGGTCCCAAGGCCAACGAGTTACCAGGAAGCCCCGGTAACCACAACCCCAGCTACTGGGGGGAACACCGGCGAGCACACAAATTTTACGAACACAACCCGGTTACCCAAGCCGAGGCAAGTGCAGTAAATTTTACGAACACTACCCCGGTTACCCAAGCCAGGGAAAGTGCAGTAAACAACCATCCCCTGGGATTCAGTAATACCCAGGCGGAAGGACAACAGACGAGACTCCCCCGCCAAACACTTGAACAAGTTAAAGCATGGGCGGAGGCACGTCAGAAGGAATTCCAAGCTGAGTTGGACGAACGCTTTCGTTCCGTCCAACAGGCTGACGAATTTGGAAGCACTCGCCAACAGCTCAACATGAGCAGTGAGTGCGAGTCCTCGGACGATGATCAGGAGGAATCCGACACCGACGCAAACCCTCGCCTTAGGGCGAAAGGGAAGCGTAAGGAAACGGACTTCCAAACGAGACGGAATTTCGGAGAAACCATCAAACAAAGGAACGCGGGGGGAAACCCACGTGACTTCTCCAAAACCTTCAGACCAACTGCTGCAAACGCGGGAACATCCAAGTTTGCAAGGGACATTACGGAAGCAATCGCCCCGAAAAGTGCCAAGCAGATGCCCAACATCGGCACTTATGATGGTATATCCGACCCAGATGATCACCTGAACAGATTCATAGCGGGGGCAACCGTCAGCAACTGGACGGAACCCACGTGGTGTTATATGTTCCAGATGACACTGGTTGGAGCGGCTAGAGCGTGGTTTGACCGTTTACCGGTCCACCACATCTATGATTGGGCGGACTTCCAACACAAGTTTAGCCAACACTTCAGTCAACAGAGGAAATATATTGAAGAACAGTGGACGATCCTCAACTGCGTTAGAGATAAGGATGAACCTTTACTAGACTTCATCACCCGCTTTAACTCGAAAACGCTGAGCCTGGGCGTTATAAGCGAGGACCTTGTTCGCGCCGCTTTCATCCAAGGCGCCGAATACCCAGAGCTTATCCGCACGTTGACGGGTAAAGATGGCATGCCATCCACATGGGATGCCATCATGACGGCAGCCAAGCGCTTTGCCGAAACGGGGAAGCAACTGGGTGGGAATCTGCCCCAGACTACAAACTTCTACACGCAGAAGACTAGAGAAAACAACGTCCAGACCGCCTGGCAAAACAAAAGGAGGAAGCCAAGCATGTGGCAGTCAAGGGTAAACTTTGACACCTCATCCAGCTCTCGCTCCCTATTTGGCGGAAAGGGTAATACACACCCATCAAGCCGACACCCCAGGTGGACGCCCCTCACCAAAAGCGTCACAGTGCCACTGAGAAACTCCCATGGCCAAAAGCTCCAACGGTCCGACAACGACCTGACGCGGATCAGAGCAAATACTGTGACTTCCACGGCACAAAGGGTCACACCACTGAGAAGTGTTCATCTTTGAGGGATATTATCGAAACATTCGTCAAGGAGGGCAAACTTACACACCTGGTGGCATCAATCAGGAATAGAGGGAAGAATGACAACCGATACAAAAGCAACGGACGAAAGCCCGTCGACATCAGCATTCACATGGTTCGTGGTAACATCAGAGGAAGAAAAAGACGGACGACAGAACCATGCGCGTGGAAAGAAGCTGAGGTGCGCTTCCCGCGAGTGCCAGGAGGACCCAGCAAAGAAGGCCCTATCGTCATCAAAAGCCAGCTGGGGCACTACATCACTTCCCGCACTCTTGTTGACAACGGTGCCTCGTCAACAGTTATGTACAGGCAGTTCTTCGACAAGCTAGATGATGAAGACAAGGAACGCTTGGAAACGGTCTACGCCTCGATGGAAGGGTTCGACGGCAGCACAAACACCCCTCTGGGTATCCTATCTTTCCCCGTCACTCTCACAGACGGAAAACACTCCCGCACAGAGGATGTGGACTTTGTCGTAATGAGGAAGCCACACCACACGTACGACATTCTCTTCGGGAGAGACGGGATGGCAAGATTCAATGTCGTAGTATCTTCAGTCCACGGCATGATGGGATGGCCAACAGCTGAGGGCGTGGCGATGGTCACCGGTATTCCCCAGGTATGCATCGCATCTGTCTCATCAACACCCAAACCAAAGATGACTAAACCCACCATCACCGAACCAGAAGAGTGGGCTTTTAATGGCAAATACCCCGACCAGGCGGTTACCATTGGCCCAACAATAATTGATCCTACGCGCACATTACTCAAACGCTTACTACAAAAAAACACTGACATCTTCGCATGGAAACCAGCAGACATGACTGGTGTACCTCGAAGTAAAGCAGAGCATAAGCTCAAGTGTGACCAGGCTTTTACGCCGGTCATACAAAAGCGTAGAGTAATGGGGGCGGAACAAGCTAACGCGTGTAGAACCCAAGTCAAGGAACTCCTTGACGCGGGCATCGTACGCGTTAGCAGATATCAAACTTGGGTTGCAAATCCCGTTATGGTACCGAAGTCTAACAAGCAATGGCGCATGTGCATAGATTTCAAAGACCTAAACAAAGCATGCCCCAAAGATTGTTACCCGTTACCCGAAATTGATCTTAAGGTAGATTCGTTATCACCGTTTCGCCTTAAATGCTTCCTTGATGTGTATGAAGGGTACCATCAAATCCACATGGCCGTTGATGATCAGGACAAAACCGCATTTCGGACGCCCGATGGCACATTCTGTTATCAAATGATGCCATTCGGACTTAAGAATGCCGGGTCCACATACCAACGCCTGATGGACAAAGAGTTTCATGCCCAAATTGGGAGGAACTTGGAAGTATACATGGATGACCTGGTCATTAAAAGCCTTGACCCAGAAGCGATGTTGAAAGACATCGAAGAAACATTCAACACACTCAGAAGGATAAACATGAAGCTCAACCCGAGCAAGTGTTCCTTTGGGATGGAAGAAGGGAAGTTCTTAGGAGTCATTGTTACAAAAGATGGCTTCAGAGCGAACCCTGAAAAGGTCGAAGCCATTATCAAAATGGAATCACCTACTACCATCAAGCAAGCTCAGACACTGAACGGACGCCTAGTTGCACTTAACCGCTTCTTGGCAAATCATGCGGATAGGTCGTTCCCATTCGTTTCGACGCTGAGAAACTGTCTAAAGAAAACGCACTTCCGCTGGACACCAGAAGCGGAAGCAGCTTTTCAGGAAATTCGGTCACGTTTGATCGAACTCCCAACGCTCACAGCACCAGAAGCGGGAGAGGAATTAATCCTATACCTCTCCGCCACAGATAGAGCAACCGGGGCCGTCCTGTTAGTCGAGCGAAAAGGCATCCAGATGCCAATCTACTATGTTAGCCGTCTCCTAACAGACGTCGAAACTCGGTACTCTACCCTGGAAAAATTAGTCTTAGCACTTGTACAGGCTTCACGCAGGCTAAGACGATATTTCCAAGGTCACCCAATCACTATTCTCACCAACTTCAAACTTGCAAACGTTTTAGGCAAACCCGAACTTTCGGGACGCCTAGCCAAATGGGCAATAGAATTGGGAGAATACGCGATAAAATACAAGCCAAGGCCAGCTATAAAAGGCAAGGTCTTGGCCGACTTTATTGCCGAAGTCCCCGCATCGCGGGAGAAAGAGTGCCAGGACGAGGCTCAACCCTCTCCAGCACTAGACATCGATGAGGTCTGGCGACTTTACACTAATGGAGCGGCCAGCAGCGAGGGCTCAGGCGCAGGGTTAAAACTTACCAACCCAGCATGCCAAGAATACACTTACGCTATTCGACTAGACTTTCCAAGTACGAATAACGAAGCGGAGTATGAAGCATTCTTAGCCGGGTTGAGGATTGCGCGTAAAATGGGAGTAAAGAACTTGGAAGCCCATGTGGATTCCATGTTAGTTGCCAATCAGATAAACGGGACGTACACGGCCGTAAACGACACAATGGCCCTGTACCTCGCTCAAGCAAAAACCCTCATGCACGATTTTAATGATTGTAAAGTCATACACGTCAAGCGTAGCGAAAACAAATCTGCGGATGCGTTAAGCAAGCTTGCGTCATTAGCTTTCACTCACTTGGGAAAGGACATCCGCATTGAACTCCTTGGAGCACCATCAGTCCCACACAAGGAAGTCTGTGTCATCCAAACCGGCACAGAAACGTGGATGACACCAATAATAAATTACCTTGCGGCGGGCATACTACCAGAGTCAAAAACACAGGCAAGAAAACTACGCTGTAAAGCACTGAACTATCAACTCATCGATGACATCCTTTACAGACGTAACTTTCTTGGCCCCCTCCTCAGATGCGTTGACGACCAAGATGCCAACTACCTCCTAGGGAAGTACACGAAGGCATCTGTGGGATACATGCAGGTCCGCGCGCAGTTGTAGCTAAGCTAAATAACGCGGGATACTTTTGGCCGGGGATGCATACGGATGCGCTGGCGTACATCAGAAAGTGCAGGTCTTGTCAGCTCTACGCACCCAACACGCATCGCCCGAAGAATGAACTTGTTCCAGTCACCTCTGCATGGCCATTTCAGAAGTGGGCCATCGACGTGACAGGCCCATTTCCCACAGCAGCAGGGAACGTCCAGTTTCTAGTGGTCGCCATCGACTACTTCACCAAGTGGATAGAGGCAAAACTCTTAGCCCAAACGACCGCAAAACATATCAAAAAATTCATTTGGGAATTTATCATTTGTTGTTTCGGGCTTCCACAGAATTTGGTGAGCGATAACGGCACCAACTTTGCTGACAAAAAGCTACAACAGTGGCTTAAAGAACTTCAAATCACCCACACCTTTACCTCGGTGGCGCACCCGCAGGGTAATGGTGAGGTGGAAAGAGCAAATAGGAGCATCGTAGACGGCATAAAGAGAAGACTATTGGAACACAGATCCGGCTGGGTGGACGAAGTTCCACACGTACTTTGGGCACACAGAACGATGAAAAAGGCAGGTACGGGAGAAACCCCGTTCAGCCTCACTTATGGCACTGAAGCCATGGTCCCGGTCGAAATTGGTTTACCCTCACCAAGGGTCATGATTCAACCAGAGGACAATAATGCGGAAAGACGGTTAGACCTTATGTTAACCGAGGAACGCAGAGACTTAGCCGCAGCGCGTGAAGAAAACTACAAACGACAAATGCAAAAGTACTACAACACGCGGGTAAAACTCTGCAACTTCAATGTAGGAGACTACATATTGCGTAACAACGAGGCTTCGAACCAAAAGCGCCCGGGAAAGCTGACCCCTATCTGGGAAGGTCCATACGTTATCAAACAAGTACTGGGAAAGGGCGCATACCGGCTCGAAAGGCTTGATGGCACTCCCGTCCCAAGAACATGGAACGGAGCTCAATTACGCAAATGTTACATGTAGATCAATTCCAAATTTGTAAAGGCCCAGAGCCACTTCTAATGGAAATGATTCTCCTTAAAGCATCGACGCTGATGATTTTACATTTATACTTATGAACTTTCAACACTGATGCCGGTTTTCACCGCATACATAAGTGTGAAAGCCGTTGCGTGGGGAAGGCGGTAAAACCCGCATAAACCCAAAAAAACGGCAAACCTTCACGCATGTCAGTCATAGGTAAACTTTGGTCATCCCACTAAATGAAAGTGCCGGTCCTAACCGCACAAATTATAAGAGGAAACCGAACCTATTGACAACCGCGCGTCGAACGGTTAACATATCCAAAGCACTGGGAAAATTGCTAAAATAAACTAAAATATGCCTGCGCAATCCATGTAACGTTTATAACGCAAGTCTCAAAGATTCAAAAGTAAGCGGGAAAATACCCCTTACCTTGGCAACCAAGTAACTATAAGACGGGTGCGGGTACAGTGTCAAGGCAAAACCCTTCACATACCTAGCACCTGCAGGGAATTGACGCCAGGAATACCTCGGCAACCAAGTAACTATAAGACGGGTGCGGGTACAGTGTTAAGGCAAAACCCTTCACATACCTAGCACCTGCATGGAATTGACGCCAGGAGTACCTTGGAAGTAAAGTAACTATAAGACGAGTGCGGGTACAGTGTCAAGGCAAAACCCTTCACATACCTAGCACTCCGCAGGGAAATGAAACCAAGAAGGATCTTCTGGGCCATGCTTGCGAAAACGGGAATAACATCCCCGCATAGCGGGAACGTCGAGAACCAGATTGTTTGAAGCTTCAAGATGGAATTGGCGGTTTTAACATAATTGATCACTATGTTCAAAACTACCAAAACCTCATGGAGAATCTACACAAGAAGTACTCAACGCTCCTGACTTGCGAGGAGGTTACAGACCTACCCGCATCATACCCAAAGATCAAGCAGAACAGTGGGAAATTCTGCGTGACATTAGGACTTCCGCGGGAAGAATCCCCATGGAAAACCTTAAAGCTAAACCCTTTTCAAAAACCCTTTGCTTAAGTCCAAAAGTTCACCTCACTTTATTAAACATTCATGAGAAGAACATTGGACTGGGGGGACTTGAAGAGGTAGGTCCCAGCAGAGCCCAGTTGGACCCGCAAGACTCACCTTGAAAAGGGACGTCTGCGCAGTTGAACCCGCAAGACTCCTTAACGGATGTCTGCGCGGTTGAACCCGCAAGACTTAACTTAAAGGGACGTCTGCGCAGAAACCAACTGGATCAGCAGGACCCACCACGCTCAGAGACGTGACGTCCTTACGCGCAGTACGCAAGCTGTCCCCGCAGGAAACGCCTCCCAATGGTTTCCAAGTACTCCGCCTGTTCCCGCAGTTACGGATACCAGCCATCAGGGAAGGCTACCCGCGCAGCATGGCTACACGCACAAGGCTTAACTCTCATAATAATTCAGTAGTCACCTGAAGGAATAAGCAAGCCGGGAACAGTCCCGCACAAAGGCGGGAGGGGGAATACTCCCGCCCAAATGAGCCAGTCCGTACGACACTGAAAGATCTTTTGTACTGTACCTGACGAGGTATGGGCAAAAGATCTGACCAAAGATACGACAGCTCATTGACAACAGTATAGCGAGCAGCATGCTCTTGTACTGTATGTCACTATTAGCCGCTACCTACTCACCAACTCCTGTCATACCACGTGCATAGCCTGTAGTTGGTGGAAAAGGAATAGTACACAGCAGGCCTGGTCACTGTCAGCCGCTGCCTACCCACCAACTACCAGCATGGCACGTGCGTAGGCCACAGTTGGTAGAACAGGAATACTATTCAGCCGGCTACAACTTCTTGGAAACCTACCTTCGGCTATAAATACCCCAAATGGTATGATCTTATCATCTTATCATCATATACTATCTCGTATTACATATTATACCTGATATCTGCTCTAGCAATCTCTTAATATACATTTATATTCAAGAGCAATCTAGTCTGATTCTCACGCCGGAGGGTGGTCACAAGGAGGAACCCCCCCTTTTCAGTGACGAGCTCACGGTGTCTGTTTTGCAGGTTATCAGAAGAACCATCTTTGCCGGGTCTAACCCCTCGTGGGAAACATCTATTTAACCCTCAGGTTATCCGTAGTCTGCCCGGGGTCCGATTAGTGTTTCTTCAAATACGAATACGGAACACTTACCAACAAAGACTCTATCGATGAAAATTCTCTTGATAATCTGTCAATATATTCATTCTTACAATAAAATAATGATAATAAATATATTGAATTTCCTAAACATATAAAAATAATTCATAAAATTTAGAAACAAACAATTACAAAACATAGATAAAACATATCGTGAACAAAAAAAAAACTCATTAGAATAAAACAGAATAAAAAACATTTTATATTTTATAATTATATATGACAAAAATAAATCTAGCTAAACAATAGATATGGTTCGGAAGGGGCAGTGTCAATCATGACTGTACGTTGTTTACTCAACAGATCTCCCATGCTATGTCTAGAGGTGGCAATCGAAGTGGATTGGATTGGATTTGGGTGATGGGTCAGGATGAATATGATGTCATGATGGATTTTTAAAATAGATGGTTAGGATGGATATGGGTAGGGGTGCGCAGAAGTTGCGCCGGACCCAAAAAACCCGATACCCGGACCGAAAATTACTCGAAACCGAACCGATGCTATATAAGCAGGTCCGACTTCGGTTCCTATATTCTGAAAGTTCGGGTTCGGGTCGGTCCTCGGGTCTGGACCGAGAGTAACCGAAGTTTTAAAATTGCACCGAGTGGGATTGATCCAACCATCAATATGCAGCTTTAGGTAATATCCTTACAGAAATAGGAATATTCAAAAACTTCAGAACATAATAAATTACATTTAATCCTATAAATTTTGATTTTGTTGAGCTTTCACTTCCATGGAGATGAGATTAAGGGGAGGAAGAAGAAGAAAAAAATAGAAGTGACAAAATATGAATAAAATATTTGGGTAAGTAAATAAGTGGGGTTTTAACTTTTTAGACATACCTTCACTTTCTACCAAAAAACCATGGTTTTTTTTTTTACTTTTTATCATAGTTATCTACCAAAGTTTAAATTTTAAAACAAACATCTTTAACCTTTCCAAACTTGACAATATTTAAGCTTAACAAAAAAACTTATTATAATTTTATTCCTCATAAATATATAAAATTTAACTATTATTATTAGAACTGCACATGTTGGTGTTTATTTTTATATTATTTTAAATAATAATATGAACATATAATTTGTGTATTTCTATAAAATTACATTCTTTAGAAATACAGTTCTTTGTTATTACTATACTTTAATCACCGATGAGATTTGATATTATTTTATAATTTAGTTATTTGTTTTAAAATTCCCATACAAATTACAATCTAAATTTTTTGTTAATAATCGTTCAAAAAGCTAGTAAAAGAAGATTTTTCTTATTCAATAAATATTTTAATGCATTGGGAAGGTAAACTTTACCATTAACTTAGGAAGGAAAAACAATATTATTAAGCTGGACTTTTTGTCTTCATCCAAACTTCTTCATCCTCATTGTATTCTACTTTTCTTCATTTTTTCAACTCTGCAACTATGTCTAAGCATATGCATGGATATTGGATATTCAAGTAAAACTTGTTTACGTTTCGGTCTCGGTCTTGTTTCCCTAACCGAGGAAACCGAACCCGACTGTGATCAAAACCCGAAATTCTCAAACAGGTCCGTTCTCGGTTATGCATTTCATGCAACTGTCGGTCTCGGTCCGAGTCGGGTTCTGACCGGTTCGGTTCAGTCTCACAACATTGCACACCCCTGGATATGAGTCAAGATGGTAAAACTAACTTATCTTGAACCAAGTGAAGGTTGACATAATACAACGGGTTTTAAAATCCCCTCAAAAAAAATTCTAAAAACTATTGAAAAAATAATAACTCAAAATATAGATTAAAAACGCAAAATGTAAAATAACTAAAATGTTTCCCCCATCATCCTCGTTCATAAAATAATAAAAAAAAACGTTTTGTACCGGTTCAGGTTCGAGTTTTTCGGGGTTTTTTTCGGTTCGTTTTTTTTTCATTTCGGTCGGTTTCGGTATTTGCTCGATTTCAATGATTTCGGTTTCGATTTCTCGGTTTTTTTGGTTTCAGTGTTGTTTTGTTTTAGTATGTTTTTTCGGTTTCATTTCATTTTTTTTGTTTCATTTCGATTCATTTGTTTTATTTTGGTCGGCTACGTTTCAATTTTTTTGTTTCGTTTTGGTAAGCTTTTTGATTGCATTTCGTTTTTTTTTGTTTCGTTTTGGTCAGTTTTTCGGTTTCATATCGGTTTTTTTGTATCGTTTTGGTTGTTTTCTAATTTGGTTCAGTTTCGTTTCATTTTTTTGTTTCGTTTGGTCGGTTCGGTGTTTTTGATTCGTTTTGGTCCGGTTTTTAAATTGCATTTAGTTTTTTTATGTTTTCTTTTGGTCAGTTTTTCAGTTTCAATTCGGTTTTTTTGTTTCGTTTCGGTGTTTCTATTTCGGTTCAGTTTCGTTTCGGTTTTTTGTTTCGCTTTGGTCGGTTCAGTGTTTTTGTTTTGTTTTGGTCAGGTTTCAGTTGCATTTCGTTTTTTTTTCGTTTTGGTCGTTTTTCTATTTCGGTTCAGTTTCGTTTTGGTTTTTTTGTTTTATTTCGGTCGATTCGGTGTTTTTGGTTCGCTTTTTAGTTGCATTTCGCCTTTTTTTTTGTTTCGTTTTGGTCAACTTTTCGGTTTCATATCGGTTTTTTTGTTTCGTTTTGGTCGTTTTTTTATTTCGATTCAGTTTTGTTTCGGTTTGGTCGATTCGGTGTTTTTGTTTAGTTTTGGTTAGCTTTTCGGTTGCATTTCGCTTTTTTTGTTTCGTTTTGATCAGTTTTTCGGTTTTATTACCGTTTTTATTTGTTTCGTTTGGGTCGTTTTTCTATTTCGGTTCAGTTTTGTTTTAGTCGGTTCGGGGTTTTTGTTTCGTTTTGATCGTTTTTTGGGTTCGGATGAGTTTTGTTTCACACGTGATAGTTTGGGTATTTTGAAATAGATAAATTTTGGATAACTTGGATATTTTGTTTTGACCCATTTTAACCTATAAATGAAACTCACTTGTATATTTCCAACCCATCCTGACCCACTTGAAGAATTTTTATGATCCATCATAACCCATTTTACTTTTAAAGTTTATCCATTTAGATCCAAAACAATCCATTTGGGTTGGGTTTGCCACCCTTATCTATGTCTATGCAAATTCATCATCCGTTGGTTGGCCTTTAGTCTATCCACCTTCGTATCTCATGCCCGATTATGTACCATCACCTCTATATTTTGTGTCTTCACCTCCATGTTTTTTTACTTTAAGCACTACTCTAGTTCATCCATCAAGATGCCTCTTCCAGCCTCTAACACTCTCCACACATATTCATGGGTCATCAATAGCTGTCATGTAAGAATTCGTATTAGCATAATTTTTACTAAGTCGCTCATCACCTTTGTTGTGGTTTAGGGAAACAAAAATACAAGTGTTCGTCGATGAAAATCCGACAACTTAAATGCTATAAATATAACACATCCTTTATACAAATGTTGGTTAATAAAAGTCCCGATAGTTGCCACGAGTGACGACACTAACACTAAATAGTGACTAATCAGATAAGAATATAATTAATTTTTGATAACAAAACAAATCTTCATTTCATGTACCTTTACAAAAGGAAACACTAGTTCAGACGAAGACTCTCCCATTGGGCACTTTATGTGCGTCCTCTCAAAAGGCTCGCAAAAAGTGGTTCATGTCTCTTCTCCTTAGTCTACAACAAAAGAATACGGTGTTAGTTATTGAACAAATTCAAATGTTGAAAATTTTTTGAAGAAAATTATAAAGCTCCTACAGTGTTCACGATTGATGTAGAGAATGAAGAGTATGATATGATGATGTGAAAAGCAATAGCGCCCTCAAATTTTTTGATCTATTTTTTTGTGTTTGCCACTCTCGATCGGGGCTTATGTGGGCACAACCCTCATAGTGTCGTTAGTGTACCGATAGACCATGACGTCGTTCAATGTTGTGTACATGGTGTCCTTTATGTTGCAATGCAACCGATAATGCCATTGCACATATATGCACTTAGTCAATATTAATGATATAAAACTAAATATACACATACACTAATAAAGATTGAGGATGATGGAGATGATGACAAGTACAAGAATCAGTGTCAGAGTAAGCTAAGCTGATGTGTTCATCTAAGCAACAATGGAGATCTTGTGTTCATGATCCTTCAAATCAAAACAAGAGTGATACAAAATTCTGGGAGGCTTGTTTGGCATCTTGATATTGATAAATCTATTAAAGGTTGCTTCTGTTTTTATTTGTTTGTTTCTTCATCTAAGATAAGTAAAATCATAATTTTCTGAATAACTTTATCGTCAAGTACGTAAATGATTAAAGTAATAAGATGTAATTGCCTACCAGAAAAATGATATAATTCATTTCTTATGATTTAATGTTTAATATATTTAATACCAAGACACGTCAATGAATCAGTATTATGCACTCTAATTGATATAATATATATATTGCATACATGTTAAGTGTTTTCGTGTACGATTTGACTTTTGTTTTGTTTTATAGTAATTTGTAACAACTAACAAGTAACAACAAAACTAATGAATTTCGGTCACGGTCTAATCCTTTGAAAATATGTTGGTAATTTGAAAATAAGGGTTTGGATAATTTGATTTTTGACGGATACTGACGGACTGTGATTGAGCGACGATTTACCGACTATTTTTACAATGTAGTCATTGTCATTAAATGTTTTCTGCCAAATACGGGATACCTGTTGACAAAGACTTTACCGATGAAAATTCTTTCGATAATCTGTCAGTAATTGAAGAAACACTAACCAGACCCCGGGCAGATTACGGGTAACCTGGGGGTTAGATAGATGTTTCCCACGACGGGTTAGACCCGGTAAAGATGGTTCTTCTGATAACCTGCAAAACAGACACCGTGAGCTTGTCACTGAGAAGGGGGGGTTCCTCCTTGTGACCACCCTCCGGCGTGAGAATCAGACTAGATTGCTTTTTAAATATAAATGTATATTAAGAGATTGCTAGAGCAGATATCAGGTATAATATGATGATACAAGATAAGATAAGATGGTCATACCATTTGTGGTATTTATAGCCGAAGGTAGGTTTCCAAGGAGGTGTGGCCGGCTGCAACAGTATTCCTGTTCCACCAACAGTGGCCTACGCACGTGCCCTGCTGGTAGTTGGTGGGTAGGCAGCGGCTAATAGTGACCAGGCCTGCTGTGTACTATTCCTTTTCCACCAACTGCCGGCTACGCACGTGGTATGACAAGAGTTGGTGAGTAGGCAGCGGCTAATAGTGACATACAGTACAGGAGCATGCTGCTCGCCATACTGTTGTCAATAAGCTGTCGTATCTTTAGTCAGATCTTTTTCCCATACCTCGTCAGGTACAGTACAGAAGATCTTCCCGTATCGTACGGACTGGCTTATTTGGGCGGGAGTATTCCCCCTCCCGCCCTTGTGCGGGATTGTTCCCGGCTTCGCTCATTCCTTCAGGTGACACTGAATGATTGAGAGCTAAGTACCTTGTGTGTGTAGCCTTGCTGCGCGGGTGGCCTTCCCTGATGGCTTGTATCCGAGGCTGCGGGGACAGGCGGAGTCCTTCACCATTGGGAGGCATTTCCTGCGGGAACAGCTTGCGTACTGCGCGTAAGGACGTCACGTCTCTGAGCATGGTTGGTCCTGCGGATCCAGTTGGTTTCTGCGCAGACGTCCCTGTTCAAGGTGAGTCTTGCGGGTCCAACTGGGCTCTGCTGGGACCTACCTCTTCAAGTCCCCCCAGTCCAATGTTCTTCTCATGCGTGTTTAATAAAGTGAGGTGAACTTTTGGACTTAAGCAAAGGGTTTTGAAAAGGGTTTTTTTAAGGTTTTCCATGGGGATTCTTCCCGCGGAAGTCCTTGTCACTTGCAGAAATTCCCGAGTTTCCTGCTTGGTCTTTGGGTATGATGCGGGTAGGTCTGTAACCTCCTCGCAAGTCAGGAGCGTTGAGTCCCACTTGTGTAGATTCTCCATGAGGTTTTGGTAGTTTTGAACATAGTGATCAATTATGTTAAAACCACCAATTCCATCCCGGAGCTTCAAACAACGTAGTTCTCGACGTTCCCGCTATGCGGGGATGTTATTTCCGTTTCCGCAAGCATTGCCCAGAAGATCCTTCTTAGTTTCAATTCCCAGCGGAGCGCTAGGTATGTGAAAGGTTTTGCCTTAACACTGTACCCGCGCTCGTCTTAAGGTTACTTTACTTCCAAGGTATTCCTTGCGTCAATTCCCTGCGGGTGCTAGGTATGTGAAGGGTTATGCCTTGACACTGTACCCGCAGCCGTCTTATAGTTACTTGGTTGCCGAGGTATACTTGGCTTCAATTCCCTGCGGGTGCTAGGTATGTGAAGGGTTTTGCCTTTACACTGTACCCGCATCCGTCTTACGGTTACTTGTTTGCCAAGGTTTACTTGGCTTCAATTCCCTGCGGGTGATAGGTATGTGAAGGGTTTTGCCTTAACACTGTACCCGCCTCCGTCTTACTTTTGAATTTTTTTTGAATTTTGAATTTTGAAATTCGAAGAGTTGGTGGAAAGATAAGAACAGTCCAAACCTCTAAAACGTCGTGCGACTGTTTCTTCTGACTGTGTCAGGACGTGCAGGAAGTTATGGTGACGTGACAGTACATGGTCATTCCAGACGCTTTTTCAGGCGCGTGGGCGCGATTTTTCGGGCGCGTGGCCGCGAAATTAATGGTACGCGTCCTGTCAACAGCTGTTGCCAGCTTGCTTTTTGCCACGTGTCATAGTTTCATTGCACCTTTTATTTCTCTCTCTTCCGCATTAAATGCATCGCATTAATTGCGATTAGTATATAAAGGGGGGGAGGGTTCTTTGTAATCCACACTTTCACTCTTCTCTTCATCTTTTAAGCGATTTCCGGCGAATACTCCCCTTTTCGGGCAAGCATTCTCTCGAAATCGCTTTCTTCTTTCCTTCACAAGATGTCGTCTCGTGATGTTGAATCCACAGCCGATGACAAGAGTACTGCTGGCGAGTGCCAGTGTGCTCTGCCTGGCGATCTGTACCGGTATGTTGTCAGGAAGTTCATGCTCGAGTCTCTCGAGCCTGAGTTTCCTGAACCCCATCAGACCGTGTACGATGCCCCCAGAGGCAAGATCGGAGTTTATGCAGCATTCTTTGTCTATGGGAATCTTAGGTTCCCATTGACAAAGTTTGTTTACCGTGTCCTTGAGAGGCACGGCGTTCATTTGACCGAGTTGCACCCCATGGCGATCGCCAAGATTCGCCACTTCGAGTGGGTGTGCCGGATTTTGGGCATTGAGCCCTATGTTGACCGCCTGATGACCTTCTATACTTGGAGGTGCATCCAGGGGTGGTATACGTTGATAACCCGGGTTAAGGGTTTGAAGATTTGCGCGACCGAGCGCAGTCTTCGCACGTGGAAGAGGGAGTTCTTCTTCATCTCCGCTCGCGCCATCCCCCTTGCCATGAAGTTCAAAAATGGGCAAGCTCTTCCCAGCCTTCACGCCACCAACTACGAGGAGGCGGAATGGTTTTTGAGGATTTCCCGGGTCCAATCTCCGGTTTACCGGTTTGCGGAGTCCGGGATGGTGATGTTGGGGATGAGCCGGGTGTGGAAGGCGGCGGATGCGCAAAAGGTCCCAATCGTCCTCGAATACGGTTCGAACTCTGTTCCTTACGGTATGCTTTGTTTCCTTTTGTTGATTTTGACTTTCTTCTAACTTTTTTCCTGTTTATTTCAGAGGGGAACGACCTGCAGTCGCTCCTTAACCCGCGGAAGGCTGATGGTCCCGCTCGGATGGGTACTCGCGCTCTAGACAAGAACGAGTTGCCCATCCTAGAGCAAACGGCGGATCGGTTCGTGGAGGTCTATCCGCAAGGCCATGAGATCCTGAGCGCCAGGCGGCCAGGTAAGGCGCTCTTCAACCCTCGACCCCTCAATGTTGAAACCTCTGCTGGAATTCCTCTAATCGTATGTTCTGATGAGGAATCCGCAGATGGTCCTCCGTTGGTGCGGAAGAAGAAGGCTGCCGGCGGGAAGGGAAAGGAGAAGGTGGCCTCCACTGCCGATCCGGTGCCTCGGTCTGACTCGGAGACCGAGAGCGAAGAGGTGGCGGGGAATCCCGGTGGTGATAAGATCACCATTCCGGAGGCTGTGACAACTGTCACCGAAGAGCCCAGGATGACGACGGTGACCGGCGTGAAGAGGCCGGCTCCATCGGGTTCATCCCCGCCCGTCCGTACTTTCAGGCTCAAGAAAACCCGTAAGTACAACTTCCTTTAGCTTTTATCTTCATAGTTTAATATCATTAACACTTATCTTCTTTACGCAGGCGTGGATGTTGACGCATTCCAGGGTGGAGCGCAGAGGAGTATCTCTCCGCCGATGACGGTAGGCTTGGTCAGCCTACCTGAGGCGTCGACCCAGGCGCCTGCGCCTGCTTCCGCTGGTTCAGTTGCTCACTCCTTTGAGCCGACTGTTCCAGCTGAGATGACGTCACCGCCGGCTGTGAGTGCGATTTTTACAGCATCCTTCACCGAGCCGACGGTTACTATTGCTGCGGATTCCGCGGCGGCGACCGCGGCGGCTGCTACCATGCCCCCGCCATCGGCAACGACGGCCGGTCCATCAGGTACGCATGGGGCTTCTCGCCAATCTTTGCCACCTTCCCATCTGCCTGACCTCTTGGATGGATTTCCTTTGGGTTCAGGTGATGGGTTCGGCGGCTATCGGCCTGTTATTGACCCTACAGGTGCGTAGGGTTCTTTTGGCCCATTTTATACATATATATTTTTTATCATCTTTTCCTAACTGCTTTTTGTTTTTTGCAGTGTCGGATTCCAATGAAGTGTATGTTCCACGATGGAACATTCGCCGAGGAACAACCCTTCGCACCCCTGTGGAGTGCGTGGAATGGGCTCGTCACGCTGCTCCCAGTGGTGCGTTGGGGGAAGCCATGGCTAGCTACCAGGAGGGTAGGCTAAGCAATGAGCTTCGGGTTCTCCTGGCCCGGATGCAGCCGCGCGTCGAGCTGCTTTGTCGTGAAAACGACAAGTTAAAAGCAGCTCGCCTTAAAGAAGTAGCTCAGGCGCGGGCTGTCCGGGAGGAGAACCAAAAACTTACCGCAGTGGCTACGGAGAAGGAGAAGGCCTTCAAGGCCCTCGAGGTTGAAGTTCAGGCTCGACTCGAGGCCCGTTCCAAGGCTGCCCAAGCTGTTAATGAACAGCTTCGGCTGGCTAAGGAAACTGCGAGGAACGCAACCGAGAGGGCCACCAAGGCTGAAGCTGTTGCTGAGCCTCTACGCGTGGAGAATGAAGAGCTTAAAGCCAAATTAGAGGCTCTCCAGTAGGCTCATGATGCCTTGGCGATGGAAGACGCCAAAAAGCTCCAGGAGATCTTGGACCAGAGGGGGGTGCTTGACCATACAGAGCGGAAGCTAAAGGACGTCGAAGAGGCTGCGGCTAAAGAAGTGTTGCTTGCCAACCTCAACAAGAGTGAAGCCGAACGCGCCCGTAACGAAGCTCAAGCTGCCCTCCAAGAAGCTCTGGTTGCTAAGGAATGGCTTCTTCGAGAAGCGTTGTCTCAGGTATGTTTTCCTGTCTTTACGCTTTTCTTTGCAAATAGAAAAGGTTTTGACACTTGTATATTTTCTTTTGTAGGTTATGCATCGGGTCTTCTCAGAGACATCTTACGACGATGCTATGAGCGCAGCCCTCAACGCTTCTCACGAGGATGGGGAAGAGGTCGGCTTCCTGCTTGGTCTAGGGTTCGTTGAGAAAGGCATCCCGCCTTCCAACTTCCCTTTGTATAATGTTGATACTGAAGCTGTTTACGACCAATCAGTGAATCAGTACGCCGCCTTCCCGCATCCGGTGGTGGAGAAGGTGAACGAAGTCGCTGCTGCTGATGATGGGCTAGCTATCCTTAAGGCTTTCCTTGAACTGCCACGCTCTACTGACGGTGCTGGTCCAAGTGGAAGTGGCCTTGAAGCCTGATCCTGAAGATCCCTTCCCACTGCTAGGATAGATTTAGCTTGTATAGATTTATTTTCTTGTAGGCGGGTAGTTACCCGGCCATTCTTGTAATGAATATTTATGAAATATAAATCTTTGTGCGGGTAAGACCGTTTCTTTTATTGGATTCCTTGCTTTATAAACGTTATATGACTTGCATACTTAAGTTTAAATTAGCAATTTTCCAAGTGTAGAATAAGTTAACCTTTGAACGTGGTAGATAATAGGTTGAAGTTTTGCTTCCTCTTTCATGATTGTGCGGGTAGGACCGTCACTTGCACTTAGTAGGATGGCTAAACTTTACCTATATCTGACTTGCGTGTAGGTTTTCCTCATCTTTTCTGAGGATAAGTTAACCTTTGAACGTGGTAGATAATAGGTGTGAAGTTTTGCTTCCACTTTCGTGATTGTGCGGGTAGGACCGTCACTTGCACTTAGTAGGATGGCTAAACTTTACCCATATCTGACCTGCGTGTAGGTTTTCCTCATCCCTTTGTTAGAAATTCTGTTTTGAACCGTTCGACGCGCGGTTGTCAATAGGTTAGTGTTCAGTTCCCTTTTTCATGATTCATGCGGATAGACCGGCACTTTCATTTAATGGGATAACTGAACTTTTCCCCTTCAGCTGACCTGCGTGAAGGTTTGCCGTTTTTTGGGTTTATGCGGGTTTTGCCGCCTTCCCCATGCAACGACTTTCCACGTAATTATGCGGTGAAAACCGCCATGTTAGTGTTGAATAAATTAACCGTTCGACGCTTGGTTGATAGGTTAGTGTTCAGTTTCCCCTCATGATTCATGCGGATAGACCGGCACTTTCATTTAGTGGGATGACTGAACTTTTCCCCGTCAACTGACCTGCGTGAAGGTTTGTCGTTTTTTGGGTTTATGCGGGTTTTGCCGCCTTCCCCATGCAACGACTTTTCACGTAATTATGCGGTGAAAACCGGCATATATCCGTGTTGATAGTTCATAAAGTATAAATGTAAAATAATCAGCATCGATGTTTTGAAAATCATTTCCATTAGAAGTGGCTCTTGGCCTTTTCTTTACAAATTTGGAATTGATTTACATGCAAACTGTGTAAATGAGCTCCCTTCCATGTTGTTGGGATGGGAGTGCCATCGAGCCGATACGCACCTGGTTCGGGATCTCGTTCTTTACGCAGCATGTAGTCTCCATATCGAAGCTGGAATTTTATTCGTGTTTTCCCCAGCTGGGGTTCTACACGCATCAGCCTGCTCAGCGTTCATTGCGCCACGAGGTGCGCGAGCGTCCCATCTCTGACAAATGCTTCGACCATGTCCTTTACGTCTATGCATTCTTCGGTGTTGTAGCCTTTTGTCCTGTGAAAGTCACAGTATTTACTCCGATCAGCATTGTGACTATGTCGGATTATTTGAGGCTTTGGCCATGGGAGCTCCTCGGTGGCGAATATCTCGGTGACGCTTTTGGTGAGCGGCGTCCATCTGGAGTTCTGGGTCGATCGTACGTTATCCCTTCCGCCTAACCTATGTTGCAAGCCGGATGAGGTGTCAAAGTTTACCCTTGACTGCCAAATGCCTAGCTTTCGCTTTTTGTTTAATCGGGCGGTAAGGACGTTGTCTTCCCTTGTCTTCTGGGTGTAGAGGTTTGTGCTCTGTGGGAGATCTCTACCCAGTTGCTTATCAGTTTCCGCAAAGCGTTTTGCTGCTGTCATGATGGCATCCCATGTGGATGGCATGCCATCTTTACCCGTTAAGGTGCGGATGAGCTCTGGGTCGTTCGCGCCCTGGATGAAAGCAGCGCGAATAAGATCTTCGCTAATGTTACCCAGACTTAGCTTCTTCGAGTTGAAGCGAGTGATGAAGTCCAGCAAAGATTCATCTTTCTCTCGAATGCATTTGAGGATTGTCCATTGCTCCTCGGTATACTTTCTTTGCTGGCTGAAGTGTTGGCTAAACTTCTGTTGGAAGTCTGCCCAGTCGTAGATGTGGTTGACCGGTAGACGATCGAACCACGCTCTAGCAGCCCCCACAAGCGTCATTTGGAACATGTAACACCACGTAGGTTCCGTCCAACTACTGACGGTTGCCCCCGCTATGAATCTGTTCAAATGATCGTCTGGATCAGATATACCATCATATGTGCCTATGCTGGACATTTGTTTGGCACTTTTTGGGGCGATTGCTTCCGCAATGTCCCTTGCAAATTTGGACGTTCCCGCATTTGCAACGTTTGGTCTGAATGCTTTGGAGAAGTCACGTGGACTTCCACCTGTGTTTATTGGTTTGAAGGCTTCTCCAAAATGCCTTCTCGGTTGGGAGTCCGTTTCCTTACGCTTCCCTTTCGCCCTATGGCGAGGGTTCGCGTCGGAGTCGGATTCCTCCGAGTCATCGTCCAAGTATTCGAATTCGTCTGCCTGTTGGACGGAACGCAAGCGTTCGTCCAACTCAGCTTGGAATTCCTTTTGTCGCGCCTCCGCCCATGCCTTAACTTCATCGAGAGTTTGGCGGGGGAGTCTTCGTTTCTCAAACTGGGTATCGTTGAATCCCAGTGAGCGATTATTTACTGCACTTGCCCCAGCTTGGGTAACTGGGATAGTGTTCGTAAAATTTACTTCACTTGCCCCGGCTTGGGTAACCGGGGTAGTGTTTGTAAAGACTGTGTAGCCGGTATTCCCCCCAGTAGCTGGGGTTGTGGTTACCAGAATTTCTTTAACCATCTTAGAAGTTTGAAAAAACTGGAGAAAAATAAAGTTCTAGCCTGTCCCACGGATGGCGCCAATGAAGAAACACTAACCAGACCCC
This sequence comes from Bidens hawaiensis, assembly GCF_021521415.1. Taxonomy (NCBI): domain Eukaryota; kingdom Viridiplantae; phylum Streptophyta; class Magnoliopsida; order Asterales; family Asteraceae; genus Bidens; species Bidens hawaiensis. The sequence continues at coordinate 441,590 of NW_027492633.1, forward strand.
GGGCAGATTACGGGTAACCTGGGGGTTAGATAGATGTTTCCCACGAGGGGTTAGACCCGGTAAAGATGGTTCTTCTGATAACCTGCAAAACAGACACCGTGAGCTTGTCACTGAGAAGGGGGGGTTCCTCCTTGTGACCACCCTCCGGCGTGAGAATCAGACTAGATTGCTCTTTAAATATAAATGTATATTAAGAGATTGCTAGAGCAGATATCAGGTATAATATGATGATACAAGATAAGATAAGATGGTCATACCATTTGTGGTATTTATAGCCGAATGTAGGTTTCCAAGGAGGTGTGGCCGGCTGCAACAGTATTCCTGTTCCACCAACAGTGGCCTACGCACGTGCCCTGCTGGTAGTTGGTGGGTAGGCAGCGGCTAATAGTGACCAGGCCTGCTGTGTACTATTCCTTTTCCACCAACTGCCGGCTACGCACGTGGTATGACAAGAGTTGGTGAGTAGGCAGCGGCTAATAGTGACATACAGTACAGGAGCATGCTGCTCGCCATACTGTTGTCAATAAGCTGTCGTATCTTTAGTCAGATCTTTTTCCCATACCTCGTCAGGTACAGTACAGAAGATCTTCCCGTATCGTACGGACTGGCTTATTTGGGCGGGAGTATTCCCCCTCCCGCCCTTGTGCGGGATTGTTCCCGGCTTCGCTCATTCCTTCAGGTGACACTGAATGATTGAGAGCTAAGTACCTTGTGCGTGTAGCCTTGCTGCGCGGGTGGCCTTCCCTGATGGCCTGTATCCGAGGCTGCGGGGACAGGCGGAGTCCTTCACCATTGGGAGGCATTTCCTGCGGGAACAGCTTGCGTACTGCGCGTAAGGACGTCACGTCTCTGAGCATGGTTGGTCCTGCGGATCCAGTTGGTTTCTGCGCAGACGTCCCTGTTCAAGGTGAGTCTTGCGGGTCCAACTGGGCTCTGCTGGGACCTATCTCTTCAGTAATATTCTTATTTATGAAAAACAATGATAATAAATATATTGAATTTCCTAAACATATAAAAAACAAATGACGAATTTTAGAAGCAAACAATTACAAAACATAGTATAACATATATCGTAATTCATGAACTAGAAAAAAACTCTAGCTAGAATAAAAAATTATTTTTAAAATTATATATAAAAAATAAATCTAGCTAAACAGGAGAGAGGGTTTGGAAGGGGGAAATGTCAATCATGTCTATACATTGTCTACTTAGCAGATATTCCATGCTACGTCTATGCAAATTCATCATCCGTTGGTTGGTCTCTACCTCTTTCTTTAGCCTATACATCTTCGTGTCTCATGCCCGGTTATGTACCATCGCCTCTACATTTGGTGTCTTCACCTCCATGTTTTTTGCTTTAACCACTTCTAGTTCATCTATCAAGATGCCTCTTCCGGCCTCTAACACTCTCCAACCATATTTATGGGTTGTCAACGGTTGCAGGCCCGTCTTCGAGAATGCTAAAAAAAATTAAGCCCCGTACGAGACAAATTTTAGGCCTCTTATAATATAAACTCATCAATTATATATCAAAAAACCAAAATACGAATACAAATATTATAAAATAAAGCTATTGTTGGGTTATTTTTGCCCATGAGAAAACCCGACAAATAATCTTAACCTTCATGGGATTTATTACTATTATTATTATTTAGTAATATAAATAAAACCAAGAAAATATATATGTTTATTAAAAAAAAAACACTTCCGTAGAGTTTTACGACAAGTAATGCCAATGGGTTCTTGGTTTTGGACTTTGGGCTTGTGTGAGCATCAAGTATTTTTGTGTGGGCTTCAACTCTTGGAAAACAAGATTCAAGAAACAAAAGGCTTAATAGGTTTTGTGGTTGTGATTATTATTCCAGCCGACACCTTATACGAAAACAATAGAGAACAAGTTTTGGATTCCATTTATTCAGCCGTCAAACAGAGACGAAGATAGAATTTTGGTGCTCCAAGTTTTTTTTGGTGTTTTGTGAAGATAAGAGACGTGTCAGAGATTGATTCATTTTCTCGTTGGTGATACCTCTTACTCGTTACTCTTTTGTAGTTTGATTTCATATACTTGAAGATTGTTTGTACCAAGTATATGATGTTTTGTGTATGCCTCTAGTTTTACCTAGAGAAGAACTTTTGTATTGCTCATTATTGGTGATAGTGGATTTGAAGCGGCTCTAGTAGTCCCGTGGTTTTTTACTCTCGCCTTGAGAGTTTTTCCACGCTAAAATTATTGTGTCACTATTTACTTTTATTTACCCTATTTGTTTGCATCCTCATTGGTTCATTCGGGTCGGAAAAAGTTTAGCCAAACGAAGTTTAATTCCGCGCTTTTTGTTTACCGTTCGTGGCTAGGTGGTCGTTTTTCCCAACAGCTATGACATATTCCCTAAAATAAACAAAACAAAACAAAAGTAGTGTATCAAAACGATGGAACTTAAGCGAATTTTGAGGCTCTCCTAGCGTTTTGGGAAGCAAAGCTCTCAATCAAGTCTTTATAGTCCATACTCTCTAATATTTCGTTTTCAATAGATATCATTGTCAATCCGTTGAGTCTTTCTTACGACATTGTCAATCGTAAACAAGACTTCAACAACTTTAATTTTGAAAAGCTTTTTCTGCTCAATGCTTAGATTATATGAATCTTGTATATTTTAATTGTATTTATTTAATTGTAAGTAGTAATAAGATATTATTGATACTTATGTTAAATTATATTTTAAATTAAACACATGGAACCTAGAAAAGAAGCAGAGTGGAGTGAAGTCGGTTGGTCGCCATATCTCTAATGGCTACACCTCCAACCTCCCGCTCCAAGGCCAATCTATTCAATTCTAACTCAATTATGAAGAAGATTTAATAAATTAATGAAATAGACAATCATCATCAAACACCCACTTTGTGTCAAGCATAACAAAAAAAAAAAAAAAAAAGGAAAAACAATTTGCAGGCCGTCACATCTTCGAGTTCGACTATACGGTAACGATCTATCCCTAAAATCCAATTATCCAAATCCCTTGCAAGCATAAAACATTAAAACTTATCGACTAACAGAAAGTAATAAAAATCATAGTATCATACCTTCGATTCCCGATTTCTGATGGCCTAATCTTCAGTATTCGTATTATCATACCTTCAGTATTCGATTCCTGATTTCCGGTGGCCCTGAACGGTTGTCGTGTCAGGATTCGTATTAGCATAATTTTTACTAAGTCGCTCATTACCTTTATTTTGGTTCAAGGAAAAACAAAAATACAAGTGTTGGTTGATGAAAAATCCAACAACTTAAATGTTAGTTAATAAAAGTCCTGATAGTTTCCACGAGTGATGACACGAACACTATGTAGTGACTAATCAGATAAAAATATAGTTGATTTTGTTTAAACAGAAGAAATCAACATTTCATGCACCTTTACACAAGGGAACAGTTGTTCAGACGAATACTCTCTCATTGACCTTTGTATGTGCCTCATCTCAAAAGGCTCGGAAATAGTGGTTCATGTATCTTCTCCTCAATCTACAACAAAATATACGGTGTTAGTTATTAAACAAATTCAAACTATGCAAAATTTTTGAAGAAAATTACAAATTTCTACATTGTTCACGATGAAGAAAATAAGGAGTATGATACGATGATGTGAAAATCATTAGTGGCATCAAATTTTGGTCCAATTATTCGTGTTTGCCACTCTCGAGGCTTGTGTGTTCACAACCCTCATAGTGTCATTAATGTATTGATAAACCACGTCGTTTAATATTGTGTAGATAGTGTCCTTTATGTTGAGATGCCACTTGCACATTTATGCACTTGGTCAATATTAATGATATAAAATTAAATATGCACACACACTAATAAAGCATTAAATATGTGTTTAAACTTTAACATGGTCAAACATGATATGAAATTTGACATCGTGAAATCTTTCCAATAATAACACGGGCTATTAAAGCAAGTCTTCAATATGGTTATTACCTAGTGGACGACAATAGTGTTACTAAAATATGTAAAGGTAAGACAAGTTACAACAACCATCTTAATATCTTCCGAACGGTTAAAATGCTCAAGAAGCTCCCTTTGAGTATTAGGTCACACCCAAAGGGGCATGCGTTAGTCAAATCCAAGACCAAGATCAATATCAATATCAATATCAATATCGTCTAGATTAAAATCTTGGCCGTCTAGCTCGCACGCTAATTGACGTGTGAGTCGCCACGCTGACGGAGATATTGTTGCCCGGGGAGATGTAAAAAAAGAAAAGAATCGACTATAACTCCATAAAGCCACCCTCTCATAGAGGTGCACAAAAAACCTGTACCCGGAATCGGATCCGAAAAATATACCTGAAACCGGTTTTTTTAATACCCGGGTATTCTATACCCGAAACCGGAACCGACCCTACCCGTAGGGTATGATAGGGTATGCATTTTGAGCTCAATACCGTACCTGGAACCGTACCCGATTTATACCCGTAAATACCCGGACCCGGTCATACCCTATACCCGTACCCGGTTATACCCGATACCCGATACCAATTTTCTAATACCCGAAATACTACGTGAGTTTTTATGGTATATTTTTATGTTTACTTCACAACTTTTATGTTTAAGTTTTTGTAAAATGCATATTATTAAGTAACTAATTTGTAACTAAGTGGATTTATGGTTTTTGTAATGTAGTTTAATTATTTTTATAAATTACAAAGCAAATTTAAATTTTAAACGAGTTTAAAAATGTATACAAAAGTTATAAATTCAAAACTGGGTATTAATACCCGGTCGTACCCGGTTCCAATGCCCGAACCCGATCATACCCTACCCAGGTACATAGGGTTGAGTTTTTCTCCTCAATACCCTACCCGAACCCTACCCGATTTCTCTCAATACCCGGTTTTTCAATACCCGATCATACCCGAAACCGGTTCCATACCCGAACCCGAGTATTAGAAAAAACCCGATTTGTGCACCTCTACCCTCTCATATCAATTTCCATTATTAAAAATCAAATTATAAACAAACATGGGTTTCAAAATTCAAATAACTAAAAACGTTAACCCAGGCCCAAACAAAAACCTGGCCCAAACATAACACTCGTATGATTCTTAACTTGACAACACAAAGCCTTAAAAACACGAATACCACCACCACTTCATCAATCGCAAAATAATAATAAAAGTATAAAACTCACTTCCTTCATCTTTCTTCTCCAAGAGATCTTCATCTTGTTCCATCACTCATTCTGCATATTATTATTATTATTATTATTGTTATTATCATAATCACCATCAATTCACCATCATCATTCAAATCACAAGACAGTATGTTGATCAGAATCCGAAGCCGCGACGGAATCGAACGATTACAGATCGACAACCCCAACATCACAATCGCACACCTCAAAACCCTAATCGAATCACAACTCCGAGTCCCAATTCAAAACCAAACATTATCAACAAACCAATCTCTTTTACTCGCCAAATCACCATCCCAAATCGCCCAATTCACCGACATGTCAAACCCACAAACCCTAATCTCCAATCTTGGAATAACCCACGGCTCAATAATATTCCTCGCGTACGACGGTGAACGTACCATCGCCGGCCCTAAATTCGCACCTGCTGGATCATTCGGCCGGAAGATGACCATGGATGATTTGATTGCCAAACAGATGAGAATCACCCGCCAAGAAAACCCCAATTGTGATTCCGTGTCGTTCGATCGAGACGCTGCGAACGGGTTTCAGCATTATGTGAATGAAAGTTTGGCTTTTGCGGTGAAGCGGGGCGGGTTTATGTACGGGACGGTGTCGGACGAGGGGAAATTGGAGGTGGATTTCATTTACGAGCAGCCGCAGCAAGGGACGGAGGAGAATTTGGCTTTGTTTAGGGATTCGGATGAGGAGAGGATCGTGGAAGCGATTGCGTTGGGGTTAGGGATGAGGAAACTGGGGTTTATCTTTACGCAGACGGTCGGGCAGACGAAAAAGGATTATACTTTGTCGAACCGGGAGGTTTTGCAGGCGGTGGAGTTGCAGGCGGAGAGTGAGTTGAAGGAGTGGGTGACTGTGGTGGTGAAGCTGGAGGTGAATGAGGACAGTGGTGCGGATGTGCATTTCGAGGCATTTCAGATGAGTGATTTGTGTGTGAAGTTGTTTAAGGAAGGGTGGTTTGAGAGTGAGATTGCGGAGGATGCGGACCCGAAGCTGTCGAAGATGAAGAAGGATGTGGTGGTTGGTGGGAAGGATACTAGGGAGGTGGATAATGATTTCTTTCTTGTGGTTGTCAAGATCTTTGATCATCAGGTTCTTTCTTCATTCTCGATGTTTTATTTGATCGTTGATTTTGAATTTGTTTGTATATTTATTGCAGTAATGTTTTGCTATAAAAACACTCTTTTTTATGAAACCATAGAATCCGTTAGGAAAAACTTACGCGCCTCACCAATATCTGTTAACATAAAGCTAGACGAGTAGCCTTCAAGTAGGGGTGTGAATTTCTGACACGATGCTAAGCTAACACAAAATTCTCGGGTTTGGGCTCGATATAAACGGGTTTACATCAGTTTTTGTGGAAGGACCCGCGAACCCATTTAGCTACACGGGTTGTGTCTGGGTCAACTAACAACCCATTTTTCATTTTTTTCAAAATGTTTTATATTGTAAATCATTGGTTAGGTATCTTAAGCCAAAATTTATTTACATGTAAAAAGGAAATCTTACGTACGATTTTATATTCAAAATATGATTGTTTTTGTTATAATAAATGTATATTTAAAGTATTAGTATGTGAAAACCATTAACTAGCTGACTCGTCAAGTTTATGTTTAATTATTTTCTATTAATATGTAAATAAACATAAATGAACATAAAAAAACAAGCAAACGAACGTTCACGAACTTAAATGAACGAATGAAACATGCGTTCATGTTTGTTCTTTTAATTAAACGAACACAAATTTTTTGTTCATGTTCGTTCGTATATTAAATAAACGAACATTAACATCTTATTAACCTAGTATTGCAACTTCAAACAGAATCACACACGGACACTCTTCATATAGTTAAGTTTCTGTATTATTAACACGCCTTCTTTTGCAGGGTCCGCTATCATCAACATTTCCAGTTGAAAATCGAAACACAGTGATCACAATGAGAACCTTAAAGACCCATTTGGATCGTACTAAGAGTCTTCCTTTCGTGAAGAGAATCTCTGACTTTCATTTACTGCTGTTACTAGGAAGGTTTCTTGACGTGAATTCTGATGTTCCAGCATTAGCTGGGTGCGTTCGCGCACAGGCAACCGTACCTGAAGGTTACCAGCTTCTAATAGAATCCATGGCAGCATCTGGTTGAAGTTATTGTTCTCGCGTCTTGATGTTTGGTTCAACTAATCAGGTTTGATGGTTGTGGCGTGGTGACAGAGGTACATGGTTTGCGTATGGGAGGATTGACCATAATCGTGTATGCACATTCTTATCTGTGTTTTGTGCATGTCTGTGTATTTATACTCGACTTTTAATCGTGGTTATTTATTTTAGTTTGAATTGCGCATGATTGTGATTTTATGTTTGGTTTATCAATTACTACTTCATCTGCTACATGATTTAGTTGTCATGTTTTTTAGTTTAGTTTATAACATGCTAATTACTTGGACCGGCCTGAGAACGAGACAGAAAATGCGGAATTTCAAAACCTGAGACCAGACCATTTAAGTTGGATTGGTTTTCTGTATTTAAGCTTCTACCTTGTAAACATATCGAAAAACTTGTAATAATCTCTACGACATCAATCAATCAATCAATCAATCATACCCAGTAAAATCCCACCGACAGCAAAGCTATAAGTAGGGTCTGGGAAGGGTGGGATGTAGGCACACCGTACCTCTATCCAAAGGAATAAAGAGGTGGCTTCCAGAGAGACCCTCGGCTCTAAGTACATGTGTATGAAGCAAAATAAAGGAAATCAAAGTTTAACAGCTATATAAAAACTACTGCTAATTATAATAATATTAATAATAAGATCACAGTTTAACAGCTATATAAAAGCTAATAATAATTATAATAATAATAATAATATATGTAAGGGAAATACCATTATGGTATGTGACCTAAATAAGTTAAGTCTAAGCCCTAAGGTATTCAATTCTCTCTAAAAATCCTTAACTTTAATTCTACTTCTCCACGAATTCCCATCCTCAACCATGTCCTCGGAGAGGTTTAGGTCTATCAAATCATGCCTACGACATCATATCTGATAAATTTCTGATCCCGCTTAATATCATACGTGTGAACTCTGGTCAAAATATCATTAATAAACGAATTCTCGTTAGACTAAAGTTGTTCATAATTATTCTCTTTGTAAGAGGTATTACTTGAACCCATTCGATATAAAACCTCAACTAAATTCTACGAGCAAAATGCATACTTGGATTCATGGTCACATAATGCGCATCCAAATGACCAAAAACGTATATAACACCATCAACTTATTCAAGCTACAAGGTTATGCGGAGTCTGTTGATTGGAGTGGCTTATGTCATTTGAAGAACTTGATGATGAACTCGAACCAATGGAAGCCTGATCGTGAACTCCAGATAAGCATCCTTCTTCCAATTCGAATCCTGATGATGAACAAAAGATAAAGATGGATGTGAACCGATTTAACCAGTTTGTGCTTATTGAAACTGAATCATTGCTCTAGATTCATTTATGATGTTTGGCTAACCACGTAGTTCGATAAAATATATAATTTAGAAATTCTAACCGACACGTATTCTTGGATTTCATGGGCTCTCCTCTGGTTTGGACTGAACCGACCAGAAATCGATCACACTACATGGACTTAATAGGGTTATACAAAAGCTCAGGTTCGTAGCTCACTCGATAAAAACACGAATATATAGCTAAAAAACTTGATTTTGAAACAACCTGAGTCAGGCTGGCTCATTTTTGTAACCGAGCCAATCTCGACTCATCGCTCGGCTCGATCTTAGGCTTATTTAACTTCAAGCTGGAGCTTGACCCGATCTGCCTCGATTAACTTCTAGGTTGAGGCCGATCCCACCATGGTTCAACTAGAGCTCGGCTCGTGAACAACCCTAATCGACTATGGCTAGGGATGTTCTTCGGGTTTCAAAGTTTTAAATCTTGACCTGAAACCCAACCCGAATCTCTCATGGGTTTTTTGAGTTCGGGTAATCCGGGTTTGGGTTTTCGGGTTGGGTTAATCAGGTTTCGAGTATCCTAGAAACCAAAATAAAAGGCAAAAAAAAGTAAAAAAAACTACAATGTTAAAATTAAAATAACATATTATTCTTTGCTCGTAAGAAAATAATCAAATAATAAACCAATATAACTTGATAAAACAATCCAACATAAGAGTAAAACTAACACGAACCATAATCGTCTTCTATCGGATGTGATTTGGTTGTTCAAATACGGTTGCTATTAGTAATAAACTGAAAACATAAATTAACAATAAACAATCAATCTATAATATACCTAAAAATATATGTAATTTCAAAACTTAAAGTTTAATCGGGTTGACCCGAAACTTATAAATCAAACCCGAGAACCAACCCGAATTACTTCGGTTCGAGTTCGTGTTAGTCTTTTCTTGGGTTTAGGTTTTTCGGTTGGATTAGTTCGGGTTGGATTAGTTCGAGTTCGGGTACGTGTTTTTCGGGTTGGGTTTCAAATAATAGCGACAACCGTTAATTTATACACTGGCCAAACTACAAGTTGTTAAACAACGTGACTAAACTAACAAAAGCCCAAAGATACTTCATCATATAAACAAACAAAGAACCATCAAACCAAAACCCTAAAACCCTAAAACAACAACAGCCTGCGTTTTCTTCTTCAACTCCTTCAATGGCGATCAACGATCCATCAGACCCCATCGTCAAAACATTCGCCGTTAAACCCAAACTCAAACCCACCAACAAAAAGTCATCATCTCCAGAAACCAAGTACTGGGATTCATTCAGACCCAAAGAAACACAAACCCTAGTCTCATCCATAACCTCACTCGCCTTCTCACCATCTCAACCACACCACTTCGCCGCCACACACTCCGCCACCGTCACAATCTTCTCTTCTCAAACCCTTCAACCCAAATCCACCATCAACGACTTTAAAGACGTCGCCACGTCAGCCTCCTTCCGGTCCGACGGCCAATTACTCGCTGCCGGTTCACACTCCGGTGTAATCCAGGTGTTTAATGTCAAAAAACGGTCTGCGCTCCGAACCCTTAAAGAGCATACACGTCCGGTTCATTTTGTCGGATACCCGCGTGTCGATAAGCTTCATTTGTTATCCGGAGGCGATGATGCCGTTGTTAAGTACTGGGATATTGAGTTGGGGAAAAGGAAACACGACTTAATTGGTCATAAGGATTATGTTCGGTGTGGCGATGGGTCTCCCTCGAGTGATGATATGTTTGTTACGGGTTCGTATGATCATACGGTTAGGGTTTGGGATGTTAGGGTGTCCGGTAAAGGCTCAATGTTGACGGTTAATCACGGGGCTCCCGTTGAGGATGTGATTTATTTACCTTCTGGTGGTTTAATTGCGACTGCGGGTGGGAGCGTTGTTAAAATTTGGGATGTGATCGGTGGTGGGAAGTTGTTGTATACGATGGAAAAGCATAATAAGACGGTGACGTCGCTCTGCGTGGGTAGAATCGGTAACGACAGCCCTAATTTTACGGATCAAAGTCGAATCATGAGTGTTTCGTTAGACGGGTATTTGAAAGTGTTTGATTACTCGACGTTAAAGGTCACGTTTTCGAAAAGATACCCTGCACCACTAGGGTCGGTTGCCTTCTCACCAGATTGTTCGACTCGTGTGGTCGGGTCTGCAAATGGGGTTCTGTTTGCCGCGAAACGAAAGACTGTTGGTAAGGTTGAACCGGTTAAAGGCGAGTGGGGGAACTACATAGGTTTTGGAGCGGTGGACGAGCCGGAAAAGAGAGTGTTAAGACCGTCTTACTTTCGTTACTTTAGCCGTGGTCAAAGCGAGAAGCCTTCAAAAGGGGATTATTTGATAATGAGACCAAAAAGGGTGAAGCTTGCGGAACATGATAAGTTATTAAAGAAATTTCATCATAAAGAAGCTTTGGTGTCTGCATTAAAGGCTAAAAACCCTGAAAACGTAGTGGCGGTTATTGAAGAACTGGTGTCAAGAAAGAAGTTGATGAAATGTGTGTTGAATTTGGGAACGGATGAGCTCGGTTTGTTGTTGGGGTTTTTACATAAGTATTGTACGGTGCCGAGGTATGCAGGTGTGTTGATTGTGTTAGCAAAGAAAGTTGTGGAATATCGAGTTGATGATATTAATGGGTCGGATGAGTTGAAGGTTTATGTTAGGTATCTAAAGCGGTTGGTTGTGGAGGAGATCAGGATTCAAGAATCTTTGCAGGAAATACAAGGTATGGTCTCGCCGTTGTTGAAGATTGCAGGGAAGAGATGAATGGTAACAGAGTATGATTGTGTTTTTTTTGTCATTAGAAGATGTTATTGGTTTTAAAAAGCCCAAGTTTTGTTTTGCCTTAAGTTATAAAAATGATGTTTTTCTTTATTGATTAATGTTGTATTATTGGTGTTTTAAGAGATGGTACTATTTATTTACCTTATAACTTATTTGATTCAATTAGATATGTTGGTTGAGTTAGAGAATTCTGTTTGGTCCAATTTAGATGTCTGTAAAATATTCATGGGTTATTTGAACAACCCTAAAGGTTCTGATTCTATAATAGTGACACGTCAGTACTAAACGGTTTTAGGTGTTTTAAAACCACTAGCATACAATTTAACCACTTAAAAGGGTGCTTAGTTCGCTAGAATTCAGTTAAATGGAATTTGAATTCTAGTTTTTTATCTGTTAGGTTTGTAAAATTTCTTAGAATTGGAATTTTTATCTATGTGTTTGGTTTGTAGAATTTGTCAAAAATTGAAAATTTTATTTATGCAATAATGCGTTTTGTTTGTAAAATTGAAATTTTAATTGAAGTGATTATATCAACATCTGTTGAAGGTGTCTGCTGGTATCCATCTAACACATCATGTTCATATAGTTTGCAAGTATCAACTCATATGGCACATTTTTGACAATGTTGTTAGGTTGGTAGTTATTGATGTGTGATTGTGTGTATAGTCACTGATAAAGGATCCAATGCAATAATCTTTTATCATGTATTACATACGCGACAGTCTAGATCGTTGATTTAAAAAAAACACGCTAACCCTAAAATTACAACCACGCAAGCCGGTCTTCGTCCACCTCCGCTCCTGTCATTTCCGTCCACATTCACTGTCACCATTCAGCAATCCGTCACCGTCGAAATCACCATCCACTATTGTGATACATCGTCGCCTTTTGTTATTCACAGATTTGTTTAGCTTTTGATAAGAATTGGAATTGGAATTGAAGCCAACTGATCAATTAATCTTTAAAATTGATCCAATTAATCATCAATTTGAATCTCTAATCGATCAATTTTGACTTTTAGTGATGGGTTTTAACATTGAAAGTAACAGGTTTCAAGCGTGAAGGTTTTAGGTTTTGGATTTTCGCTTGAATGTATTTGTAATATTAAAATTGAACGTATTTCGCGTACGTAATATACGTTAAACGATTATTGTACGTTAACTAACCCCTTATTTATCCATATGAAATTAAGTGACTAACAGGTTTTTCCTTATTTCCCCAAAATGACAGATGTATTTTTTTTATATTGAGTTTAATAAAATTCTGTTTTTTTTTAGATATATCCAGTTTGACGGTGGAGGTAGTAAAAGATTTTAAGCTAGCATTTTTGGAAAAGAAAATATATTTTACATGAGCCTGCTATGATTTTAATTTTTAAACATACAAAATAGCCTTGCAATGTTACATTTAGGTGAAATTTATAATATAGTTGATAAGTTGAAAATCTATTTCAAGATAATTAGTTAATTACTATGCTCAAGCATCTAACTCAAGATTATGATTTCAAAGTGTCCACATTTTAAATGCAGAAGCTATTCAAATCACACGAAAAAAAAATCCTAGATATTATGAGACACAAACCATCTCATCATCACTTTATCAAACAATCAAATAACAAACAATAACCTATTAACAAACCTTATGTACTCTAAATATGATCTTAATCTCTTGTGTATATATAACTTAGATCAAAATCCCCAAATCATATCACCAATCAAATATATGCAAGTGAGTTCCTGTCATGATTAGGCTGGGGTCGACCCCTGGTAGGCGTTGGTGGTCTTTGATTATTAAGCTCCTACACCAAAACAAACAAAATTCCATAAATTCAATAACTACATTCACAACATTTAATTTAACAACCTTAATGTATTAAATATACCTGCATCCATGTGTCATCTGGAACATGTTCTGGAGATGTTTCTGGCGAGTAAAGTGGCGGCGGTAAAGGGTGGATCAGTTTTGGGACCACCATGAGTCCTCTACCGATTACCAATATAGCTCCCGCATTGTTTGCAGTCCCTATAATTCAACCACCATAATTAGAGCGTGTTTGCGTTTAATTGATTGTTATATATTGTTAAACGAAAACTGCTTACCGCAATAGTTAGTGGCGGAAAAAAGGGTAATTAACTGGCCTTGAGCAAACCGTTCAAACCCATCCATTATGCATTCGTGTGCTCTTATAATTAACTGAAGTTTGTTTCTTTTACAGAAGTCTGTAACTCTGTCAGGCTGCAAAAGTAAAATATAAACATTAATATTAAGTGTGTTAAACGGGTTGTGTTGGCAAATTGGCTGATCTGACCGAACATGACATGAACCTGAAAATGGTGTCAGCCATGACATGTATGAGCCTGAACATGATACATATATTCATGGGTTGACATGAGAACGACCCGTTTAACCCAATTTTTTTTGGCATATTAATACTTTAAAACTACAATTTTAGGACAAAAATGCAACAGAATATAAAACAATTACATTTTAATCATAAAGTCTTGTATGTCAATTTCTTATTAAAATTAAGTTTTGGCATAAAATACCAAACCAATTTAATTTATGACGCAAAACACATTTAAAAAGGTAATAAACGGGTCAACTTGTGAACCCACCAAGTTAACATGAACACAACCCATTTAGCTAAAAGTGTTGGGTCCGACACAAAACAGACCCAAATTCACGAATTCCGTGTTGGGTTCATGTCGTTTCAGAAATGATATGGGCTAATTGTTTGTTAACGGGTCAATGTAAGAGACTTAATGTTTTGTTCAAGTTGAAACAGGTTGGATCAGATTTAGTTGACCCCTACTTGGGTGACTTTCCGCCCGTTTGACCAGTTTATCTTTTTCACTAAACTTTATTTGGCTTGACCTATTTATTCATAAAAAACATTAGTTTCATACCCCAAAAGTGACAAGACCCGGTCCTCTAGCATTTGGCCTTAGACCTTCCACACTATCGTTTTCTGTAGGGTCAGACCTGCAAAAAAGAGATAACCTCAAAACACAGTTTCATAAGTAAAACCAAAAGTAGAGTATGAATAATAAACTTGCCATAATAAATCCATCAAAATAAGAGATCCAGTATCCATCGTTATCGGTCTTTCTATCTTCTCTATTTGTTCAACTGAATGTATCGACCGCCCGATGCCACCGTGCATGCATATTATCTTTTTCTCAATCAGTGCTGCGAGTGGAAGATGGTTGAACAGTTGGTTGAACCGTGACCATGCCCAGATTCCGTCATTCTCCCCCTGAATATTATACAGACCATAAAAATATTATAAAAACCGTAAACCCTTCTTTTTATATTTCTTTTATGAATTTTGTACATTCATGTGTTAAATACAATTGCAAAATCAATATTATTACAATAAGACTCTAATTCTTTTTTGACATTTGATCAGTTAAAAATAGAGTAGGGGCATGCATGAATAAAAACTGAACCATACCCGGACTAAACAGACGTGACCAAACTGAAAAAACCCAAACTCAGTAAAAAACCAACAGTTTGTTCGGTTTCAGTTTTGCTATCAACCAAAAACTGAAAAGACCGAACCAGACCGAAAACACGAATTTTAGTTAAACAATAAGAAACTAATAAATGATTTAGATCAAAATTTCAGTTTTAGATGCCGAGTAAAGTAATCAATGAATTATCAATTAACAAAAAAAAATAGCCCTAAAGTTTCAGGTCAAAATTTATTATTCAAGGTCATTAGCCCGAAACGTTCAACCCAAAATGGTAACACCAAAACTGAACCAAACCCATTGTAATACAAAAAACCTAAAAAATCAAAACCGAACACTTTCCAAAAACTCAAAAACCGACCCATGCACACCCCCTAATAGTATAACTTGACCCATTTACCCCTAAACGGATCCAAAAATGGCACATGAAATCACTTATTACCATTCTCTCAATGCACTCAAGCCGAAACCCAAAGAGTGCATTTATGTCAGCAGCCTCATGATTCCCACGTATCAAATGAACATTCTCGGGATACTGAATCTGAAAACAAAAAAAAACAATAAAACAAAGTAAATAAAAAATCATAACCAGGGTTATAACTTATAACTTGTAAGCATACCTTTAAGGCAAGAAGTAAAGTAATCGTCTCTAAGCTATGTTGCCCTCGGTCAACATAATCTCCAAGAAACAAATAGTCAATGTATCTGTTTAACAAGAGTCAATTTCAGCCCAATTCAAATCCAACAAATTTAAACAATGAAAACTGGATTTTAAGCATACGTTATGTCTCCAGCAGTAGACGGAAATCCATATTCATCAAACAACCGCATTAAATCCCCAAATTGACCATGTAAATCACCAAACACTTTAATCGGGGATTTTAATTGAAGAACCGTAGGCTCGTGTAAAAATAACTGTTCAGCAGCATAACAAAGCTCGGCGATTTCATAAGAATCGAGAAAAAACCCCCTGTTAGCAGGCGGTTTCCAGTTTCGGGGCCTGAGTAAAGTAGATATGACCTGCAAAGATGAATAACAAATAATATTTCAGTGTTTGTATATAGAAATATGTGAAATGAAAATGTTGTTTCACCTTCTTATGCAAGCCTTGAGGTGACGGTTGCCTCGTGAACTTTTTAGTTGGATACGAGAGATTGTTTCCAGAAGGAATCATTCGTCTACTCTCATTTTCAAATTGATCTAATGATAATTGTCGGACCAAACCACCAAGGTTTCCTACAGTTTCTTTGGCAACCACAACCTGCCATGTATAAAACCGATTAACCGAATCGTAACCGAAATAATTGACAAAACTGAACTGATATAACCAACCCAAACTAATAGACGACTGTCAAATTTGTTTGTTTTTGAAACTATCAAACAGAAGATCAAGGTTGAGAAACACATACAGCTCTCGGGTGCAGTTTAACGTCTCTCTCTGTGTCATCACCACTTGTTGAATTGTTTTCTGCTTGTTGTGGGTCGTTTGAAATGGGTGTTTCGTCTGGGTTCATAGTGTGTGACTGTGCAGCTTGCCAAACAGCATTAGCAGCTTGTGCTTCAGCTGCGGATGCTTCTGCCAGCCGGTCCATAGATTCCTTGTTCATACTGGAAAGAAACTAAATTATTGTAAATTTTGGATAAAATGTTAAAAGACTTTTGAGACGTTTTCGACCCATGTTAAATATACATAACAGATTCCGATAACATTATTCTAGTCACTTTTATAGGGTGTAAACAAGCTAAGCCGCTCATTAGCTACCAGAGGTTGGCTCGCTAGCTTAAAAAACTGCTCACAAGCCAAGCTTTACAAATAGAACTCTAAACGAGCCGAACACGGGCTCAGCTTGCCTCATTTACACCCCTAGTTATAGGAAGAAGAGAAAAAACAGGCCGAACCTTAAACTACCAAACGAAGGACTCTCAGGTCTACTGTCAGGAGACATACGACCAAACGGGCTTAAACTGTTAGCCCTCGGGCTCGTCACATTTGAGGCGGTTTCAGACGTTAACATAGGAGAATCAGAATCAATTGGATCCTCCGCGATAAGAAAATCATCCAACAACACATCTGCTAGACATGAAACAATTTAATATTATGCAACAGCAGCAACAGACACATACGACATGCTTGATGAGAAAAGGGTATTTTGGGAAACTTACCTCCCCTAAGACCGCCATAGACATACACGCGGCCACCAACGGATGCAGCGGCATGCCTACCTCGCCGCATGAGCTCCAAAGAAGAATCTTCGGGTTGACTTTGCCCGCCCTTGCTATTACTATTGCGTGTAGAAGTCACCATCCCATGTCTATCTAACCAAACACCCGCAGCCGTGTCCAAAACTGTATATGTATTCACGTTGAAAACGATTTATATATTATTAGTATCAATTATATTACAATTTATGTTATGTATAAAATATTAATAGATTTAAAATTAACCTGCAACAGCTGCTTCACCATCTACTGCTCGACCTCCCCTCAAAACACCTCCAGTAACATGCAATCTAGCCCCGACAAACACCTGGTGAGATATATAAACCAATGACCAATTAAATAACTATTAATTACAGCTGCATGACAAACTGATTCTATACATAAGTAGCTTTACTAAAATTCAGCGTAAGTTATACACCAATTAAATAATTATAAATTACCGCTGCGTGTTGGTATCTTGGTGACGGTGAAATTCCAGGTGCAAGTGTCCATTCCCATTGACCATTTTTAGGCATGAGCAATCCGTAGGCATCTGCTAACGGCTGCAAATTCAACACACACCTGGTTTCAAATGTGTAGCACTCAAATATGTTTAATCCCATAAGGCGATCATATGTGAGGCTTTTGTTATAAATAAACACTAAAAAATGTTTTTGAATTTTAAACACTAAAATACAAGATATTCTCATCATCTCTGGTTAGATTTGTTCAATTTGTGGCCTAAATTGTTCAAATAATCAAACGGTACCCATTGCTCAATCAACGGTTAGATCTATCAATTGATGATCAAACTTGTTCAGACGATGGCCAGAACTGTTTCATCAGATTTGGAAAACATGCCCCCGTTGCAACCAAAGGTACAATTTTGTTCAAATACTGGTCAAGTACATAATGTGTCGCATCAACCGCATCACACGCGCATCATGGAATCACATCGCATCAACTGCAGCGATGCGATCTCATCAACACATTGTGCGCATCGCACATTATGCCCTCCTACTTTGTGCATTTTAAAACTAAGAATACACTCACAAAACCAATAATTTTATCAAAAATATATATAGTTTAATGACAATACAGTGCTAACATATATTCAAATCGAAATTATAGTGCCAATACATTTATAAGTCGGGTTATTAGTAAGACAATGCTAAACATAAGTCATAAAGATAACACATACCGTGCCTAAGATGTCTCTTCCACCACAAAGTAAAAACATACCGTCTGCACGGGCACTAGCAGTTGCATACCTGCAAACCGTAAGAAATAAATACAGCAATTTATTGCACATCTTGGTTGTCCATTAATTCACTTATTGAAAGTATGCAGTTACATGTTCTTCCATTTGTAATTGATGTTTCAAAAACTATAACTTGGAACATTCAAAGTTGACATGACACTTCATTTGTAACTGTAAAAACCATTTGACCTGATTTACTCTTACTTATTAAGTTCATTTTTATAATTATATTGAGTATGTTTTAACCTTAAAATTCTAGTTTTGGTATTGTCTGGTTTGATAACGAATAACGATAAGTTTGTTTTCTAATTGTAATCTTTGATCAAGACTAGCATATATTTAAAAGGCTAATATGATGGTAAGAACTATTTTGACTATTTAACGGATAGATAAACAAAAAGGCCATTAAATTCATATAACAAATGAAATTTGAATACTGTTAGTCACTACTAAATTATGCACTTACATTCTAGCAGAAGGTTTATCACCTTCTGGATTTAGTTTCTGCCAAGCATATGGTTTTTGAGCAGTATCCAAAGCCCAAGCATCCGGAAGCACTTTCTTTCCTAAAAAACAAAAGGATATTATTATTCTAAGTCAATATACTAAAGATAGTAATATTGGACACAGTTTTACAATCAGATATGAAACCAGGACCACATGCATAGACATGATAAACTCACCATCATTGCCACTAACGGAAACAAGGTACCGTTGAGCTACCAAATCCATAACATGACCATACCGAGGCCCAGGCCCCTCTCCTCTAACAACCACCCTGCAAACAACATAACAAAACCAAACCAAACCAACACTCAACAAAAACCACTAACTCCTTAAAAACACATAAACTTAACCACACCAATTAACCGCCTTACCGGTGCCACTTGTATTTATCATTGGTCAAATCAAGCACGTAAAGATCATCCGTCGAATGCCCAGCCGGACCTATCCCCCCCTACATATATATTAAAACCAAAAACCTAAATTATATTATTATACATTTTCATTATAAATTGTAAAGGTAATGAACTGCACTTTAAACGAACTGAAATAAACCCTAATATACTAATAACCTTATATATATTTAACATAAATCTACTCTTGAATCACCTGAAATGCAACCATAGTTCCCACAACAGCTGCTGCGTGAGCAGCCCTCGGTGATGGTGGCTCCCCGGCCGGTTGAATTCTGAATATTATTCACCAATTAATAATCTAATTATAATAATAATAATAATATTAATATTAATAATATTAATAACAACAAAAGTAACCTGGTCCATTTCCTGGTGAGAACATCATACACATGAACAGAGTTTGTGACACCATCTAACCCTAAAATCAAAACATTTAACCTAATCAATCAATTTGGGGATAAATAAACAAACTCTAGTAAAACAAGTAAATAATCAATGAAGGATGGATTGATGGTTACGGATTCCAGGGACGGGAGACGATGGTCCGCCACCAATAGCAGTGGCGCCGCCGAATAATATTAACCGAGGTCCGTGAGTTTTGGTAGGCGCGATGGCGGTGAGCGTGTGGGCGCAGCGAGGACCGGGAGCGTCATCACCAGTGTCCCAAAATGACTCAAGTGGATAATAAGTGGGAGCTGGTCGACTCCATGGCTTTGAACCCATGGTAGGAGGAGGATGAAATTGATGAGAGTAAACAGGTGGAATCGCACTAAAAGTGGAATAATAAGATCAGAATATCATATTATTCAGATTCAGGAAGTTACTTTCAAAGTCTACCAAAATTCCAAAGATTGACTGACGTGCTTTTACTTAATAATAATAATAATAATAATAATAAGCTAATAACATAACATGGTGTGCTACTGCTACTTTCCGATGTTTGGGATCCGTGTGGTGTTTAAACAAATTTATTTACTTTTTCTCTTTTTTTTAACGACCAAAGTAACGCCGGGTACTTCGTACGCGGCCCCATTGGCTAAAGGTAGCCCGAGCCGGCCACTAGTCCGGACGGACGGAGCCCCTAGCGGTTCACCTATTAAGGGATTCACCGGATAAAACCTGACCCTCACGCCCGCCAAATGGCACGACAGCAAGGAGCCGGTAAAACCGGGTGAGATCAGGACTCGAACCCTGGCAAGCCAGGTTCATCCCTCATATCTCTCATATAAATTGGTGATAGTGAGGTATGAACCCCCTACATCTCACTAGTAAAATGAGTACTCTACCATTGAGCCATATCCAATTTATTATTTACCTTTTCTCTACATTTTCATTCCTAGTACATTTATTTATTTTTTTTTTTGAACGGTGACTTTTTCAATAATGGGATGACACATCTCCTCCAAGAGGAGCCCCCTCACCCCACTCAGGCCAGACAATGTTGTCTTAATCGGATCCACGCTGGCGTCCGAGTTTGGCTTGAGCGTTCCCCAGGAAAATCTGATAGCCTTAACCCGCCCGAAGGCACGACGGTCAAGTTAACCAGACCGAAATCTGGATACTATGGTAAAACCGGGAGGAATCAGGATTCAAACCCGGGTGCTCCGGGTCATCTAGTACTTGAAGTGAGGTTTTTCTTTTAAGTGAATATGGTGTTTATTTTAAACGAACTGAATGTAATTTGGTTCAGTTTGATTATTGTTTAATCGGTTTGAAATCCAATATTGAACACCTACAAGGCTACAAATATTTGAATTAGTGAATAAAATAATAATTAATAATTTCACATATATTTAATATATTATTTATTGTTAATATAGTGTAATAAATATAAACATAATTTATTATTTTTATTTGTTTAGCCTGTTTAATTGTATTACACCATTTTTTAACACATCAAACATGTTTAGGAATTTTTTTATGACTCTACTAAAACTCGTTTCGACTCATTTACATAAACATAGTTAAATACGTCATGCTATGATTGCATAACTTTTAAGTAAATAAGTTATACTAATGCTTAGGATTACTTATCTCCTATTTAGTTAAATCTTTTATTTAATAACTAGTTACTATCTCCGTGTTATAAGGGTTTGTTTTTTTTTCGTGTCTAATATTTATATTTTTTTGAATTCTAATTTTATTTATTGTAAGAAAGTTAAGCATTAGGGTTTGATAATGAAAGGGTTTCACAAATAAATAAGATGTTATAATCCATTTAAAAGCTATGGGTTTGGTGAGACCCATGACTCGCTTATTTTGTATTTTTTTTACTACAAAACTGTTTCTTAATATAAATAATATATTTTTCTTAAAAAAATTGGATATTAATTTTTAATACATCCGTATTTTATAAGATTTTCATATCAAATATCTGGTGAGATTATTTTTTAATATAATAACATGTTATAACCCGTTTAATGTTATCTGGGTTTGGTTAGACGTATACCTGTGAATTCAGGTCAAATGCATGAGAAGTCTTCATTACATATAAAACCCAAAAATGTTCCGTTATATATATATATATATAGGATTGGTATCATTTATGAACTCTAAAATGTTAATTAGAACTCTTAGGAACCCTTAACAAACAAACAATGTTTTAATTTTTTTTAGACAAAATGGCAAAAGACGTCATTTATGTTTGCACGGTTTTCAATAGTCGTCCTTTAGCAAACTTAATGACAGAAAACATTATTTATGTTCAAAAAAAACGTTGCACAATTCGTCCTTTTCACCAACGAGGGTTAGTTTTTCTCGTTAAATCTAGTCATGTGCACCTCATGTGAGGGCAATTTAGTCTTTTTACCCTCTCAGGGGTAATTGATTTAAAATTTGGGCTTTAAATAAATAAAAGGTTTTTTTTTTTTCTTTTTAACCATCTTCTTCCCAAATATTCATAACCCAACTACAACCAAAACTAGCCACCACCCATCATCATCATCCCATCCAACCTCCCACCACCACCGACAAAACCCACCTCCGTACCGTCCGCCGTCGGACCACCACCACCCTCCAACCATAACTCCATCAGTCAACCTGTTGTGAAAAGCCCAAATCCGCCCGCCAGCAATTCCGTCCACCACCAGTTCCGTCCGCCGTCGGCCAGCATCACAGAACTGACGACTACCAGTTCCGGCCAGCGCCTCTCTCTGTTGTGAAAAGCCCTAAATTGTAGGGTATTGTGTTTGTCTACAACCCTAGGGTTTCGAAATCTAGGGTTTATGGACGAAATCGCTTTTTCTTTGGCTGATCTTGAGGGTTTTGACCAATTGGCAGGCAGTGGAAGGTGGTAAGTGGTGCTCGTAGTCGGTAATTAGGTGAAGAAGACAGAGGTAATAGAGAGGCAAGTGGTGGCGGCTGCAGTTGAAGGTGATGGGTGGTGGTTGTTTGATAGGTGAGTGATGGTGGTGATGGTTAAGATGTTATTGTGGGAGAAGAAGATGGATATGTGTTATTGGGTGGATGAGAGAGAGAGAGAGAGTTTTTTATATATTTATTATTTTAGATTATTTGTTAATAAATAGATTGTAAAATTACAAAATTACCCTCATGCGTGTTACACATGACCAGATTTAACGAGAAAAATTAACGTGGTTACTGTCAAAGGACGTGACATGAAATAGATTTGAAACATGAAGTATGCTTTCTGCTATATGTTTGGCCAAAGGACGACCATTGAAAAAACGTTCAAACGTAAAGGACGTCTTTTGCCATTTTGTCTTTTTTTTATATATTAACATTATTTAAGAGTAGTTTTATCATATTTTATATAAATTTTTTGATTACATATATTAATCACAAGGTTACATATATGTAAAATTTATGTACTAACAAATTTACATAGGTGTCAAACAAAACATAGATATGTATAAAAACTAATTTTTAAAATTATAATTGTAGATATAGATGTAAAAATGATAAAACTAATCTCAAAGAACATTAACATACAAAAATTTTATAAAAAAACGCTAGTTTTCAAGGGTTCTTCAAGTTTTTAAATAATTTTACAGTTCTGTAATTATGCTCATCATATATAAATATATATATATATATATATATATATATATATATATATTTAAGATTAAGATTATTAGTTATATAGTTTTTCCTTTCTTTCCTTTTTTTGACGCAACATGTATTGTAATTTATTTACATACTTATATGTTGTTTTACATTATTCGTTTATAATATTTATATATTTTTTTGAATTTTAATTTTATTTATTGTAAGAAAGTTAATAATAACTTAGGATTTAATGATAAAACGGGTTCATAAATAAATGAGATGTTATACCGGTTTAAAAGTTATATTGGTTTAGTGATACCCATGACCCACTTATTTATTTTTACTATAAAATTATTTCTTAATAATGAATAATATCTTTTTTAATAGATATTAATTTTTAGTATATCTATATTTTATAGGATTTTCATATCAAATATTTGATAATATTAATTTTTAATATAATGAGATGTTAGTTACCGTTTAAGGGCTATCTGGGTTTGGTGATACACATACCCATAAATTCGGGTTAAATGCATGAGAAGTCTTTATTTAAGAATAAAGCAATCTGACAGCTTGAGAGAATTATGGAGCTTTCGTTTATATATATTTAAGATTATACATGCTTGACATAGTGTCTTGGAACTTACTAGTGGTTGGTTTATTATTGGTTAAGATTCTTTATTTGTATAACTTTAGTTTGTTCTCTAACGTCACCTTTGCGGCTTACTTGATTTGATGAAAATAACTAAGATTTTGAATTTTTGATCCTTACTTGGTGGTTTAAAATATAAAAATAAAGATAAAATAAAGCAAGAGACTGCATTTGGGGGGTCAATGGTCGACCATGGATTGATTGCAGACAGGCCCCGATAATTTTGCCACTTTTGATGTTTAAAAATTGCTTTCTACAATGACCCACACTTGCACTTTAGTTTTTAAAAGTCCAGAAACCTTAAATCAGATTCACTCAAATGTCTTCAATTTGTTATTTTTCCATTAAGAAATCAACATACCAAAAACAACAGGTTGAACAAAAAAACAACTGAGCCTTTTATTGTAAATAAATTACAACACTCTAGTGACTGTCAATGTAGAATATATTACAAAATTCTTGAGTGAATTAAACTAGTAGAAGGGATAATGATATCAATACCTAGAGAAGTAAGAAGTTTGCAGTCTCAACCATGAGAATTGTTGGTAATCTCTACTGTTTATAATTATTGGTTAAAAAACAAGTACACATAAGACAGATTTCCTAACATCCAACCAAAACACTAAATAAACTAATAATCTAATAATAACCTGTTTATCAACTTTATCTTCCTATAATGAGTAAAATACTAAAAAAATATCATAGTATTAAAAAAACATTATTGATTCAATTATTTAAATAAACTGGTGATAAGTATGTTATTCCCCCTCATTATAATGAATATGATGAATGTTTCGACACATATATCACTATCAAAGACTGGTCTTCAAATGTAGGCAAGTAGCACCAAACTAAATGGGGCCTTTTATACTATTCAAATACTAATATTTTATAAAAATACAATAAATATATATAGCATTTTTGTCACTTGACCAACCATAAGAAGAAGCAGATAAAGCATTGTGTGTGTGATTTATGAAGTAATTTTAATAAATTTAAATGTACGGTTTTGTCACTAGTCTACAAACATCTAAAAGAGGCGCTAACTTGTTTGACTAACATTATGTGAAATTGGTCAACTAGCGTTCAATGTTTACTCAGGGACAGGGATTTGGAAACCTTGAGTGAACCTCATCTATGTCTGCCATGATCTCTACATTAAGCTTCACTTCACAAGCACTAACAACCTCTTCAAGGTGCCATAATTTTGTAGCTCCAAAAATGGCACTGCTCACAAGAGGATGTCTCAAAACAAAAGCTGCCCAAAATAATGAAAAACAAGAAAACAAATCAAATCTACAATTGCAAATGAGCCAAGCCAGTCATGAGCTACTTGAGACTAGCTTCTTAAAAATCTCAAAACAAGTGAGCTTAAAAGACCTCAGGCTTAAATTAGAACTCATTAATAAACGAGCTCGAGCCTGAGCTTTCAACGTCGAGTTTCACTAGGCTCGCTAACCTATTATGTATATAAATATTAATATATACATATATATATATAGTTATATTTATAAAATTGATATGAACAAATATTATAAACAACCAACGTACCGTACCTTCTCTCTTTTATCATAAAAGTCACTCAACAGTTTTTGCACATTAGTCCCTTTACATGTTAATTTTGAACAGAAGTGTGATTTTAAAAAAAACTTGGAACTGATACATCTGGTTGAAGTGGTCCAGCAGGGGAAGGTACTTCGAATTAAATAAAGGTGTGAGCGAGCTTATGCCCCACCATTGACATTAGGTCTGACCATTTCCTTAAGAGAATTTCAATCATACGTCCCCACGTCTGGCTATCCCTTGTGTCTAAGTCAAGTATTTGATTCCCTATAGGCTATTCCTAATTTCCTACGTAAAAAATGACCTCTCATGGTCCGCCGGCTGTCCTCATTCTGTTTTATCTTCAAGCTTTGCTTGTCTATTTTTTTCTAACGTGAGTTATATTTGTTTTTATCCCAATTGTTTTCTAAAACATATTGGACATCCGTTCCTAGTTGTTTTAAGGAATTTCACAATATAGTTCAAATCTAGCATGTAGAGGGACTTTAATGTGCAAAATCCCGTTGAAGGACTTTTGCAAGAAAAAAACAAAAATGTTGTTTCTTTATGGTATTTGCCCAATAAATTTTTTATATATATATATATATATATATATATATATATATATATATTTGCACACACACACACACACATATATATATATATATATATGTGTGTGTGTGTGTGTGTGTATAAATAAATTAATTACATATTTAATCAATAATAAACGAGCCAAGCCCAAAAATCTATAAAGCAGTTTTTGTTGTACATACCTATTGCAAGAGCTACCGGATGAATACCATAACGTTCTGCAATAGAAATGTATGCCTGCAAAACTTTATTGGATCAGAAAGTGATACAGCGTATTCAACCATCACAAGGAAAAAATAATATGAAACATATTTAACCATTAAATGTAACACACTAAGAGATTGGATGTACTTTAATCGCTTCTCTAACGATGGGATTTGATAGGTTGTATCTGGATTCCCCTTCTGAATACCTGCCTCTGAAAAGATTCAAACGAGCATCGGCTGCACCACCATCGGGTAACAGATATTTTCCAGAAAGCAAACCCATTGCAAGCGGGCTATAAGCCAACAGTCTTACCCTATAAGTTATTACACAAAAACCACCATCAGCATCAAAGTCAGTGGTGAACACTGGCCAGAACTACCCTGTTTGGGGCCGTTTTAAGTTAACTAGTTTTAAGACCAAATTGACCGGTTGTATAATTTGAATAGACCCAAATTGACCTGTTGTATAATTTGAGTTGACCCAAAATTAACATGTTTCTAATTCGAGTTGAACCAATGAACCCACTCGTGACTATCAACCCTACATTTACAATAGTAACCGATGCAAAACATACCTCTCCAAATGACAGCACTCAGCCAACCCTGAATCAAAATGTCGGCATAACAAGTTGTACGAATTCTACAATGATGATGCATATATTCTCATTAGATGTAGCTATAGCAGATCCAGCGGGTGTGGATAATGAGAGGGATCGTGGGTCAAAAGTGTTGGGTCAAAATAAAATGAAACACCACCTGAACAGATATTATCCTTGGATAAGCAGGATTATTTTCAGCAACTTGTAAGAACTTCATGACTCCATACGGTGTTTCATTACTAACACCAATGAATCTGATCTACACATATTTTCAGAACCTATATCATTATACAAAATAGACTTGATGCATTTATCGTTACCACTTGATGATATGATTACGGACCTTACCAGCATCAACTGCTCTTCCTAAAACATCAAGTTGTTCCTCAATACTAACAGAATTGTATTGTCTCACGGGATCATAATCAGTTTCCCCAAACATTGGAACATAGCTACAATTTAGAACATAAATTTGAATAAATAATTCTGAAATTAAATCCATGTAGGTGTTTAAATAACTAAAAAGATAATATACAAACCGATCGGGCCAGTGTAGTTGATAAAGATCAATATAATCAGTCTGCGCGCGCAGCAAGCTGCATGAGTTCTCCAATATACAAAAAACACCCATCAAATGGTTACATCAGCTGAAACAAAGGCAGTATCAGATTTAGCACTAATGTGAACTAACCTATTGTCGATAGCATCATTTATATTTCGGCTATCTAAACTTGTTGGACCACCTCGAATCCAGGTCATTTGCCCCGAAGGGCCACTAACCTGCAATCAGAAATAATGTTATAACTTCTATTTAAAACCAATAAACAAATGGAAAATCATGAAAATATCCATTTTTTGACCGAGAAAATTAACGAAATAACCTTTGACTCTTTAAAACTACCAATTGACCGGAGCACGAAAAATGTCTTTTGGCGCAACATATTTCAATATGGTGCCGCAGATTCGATCATTTTGGCTCCGAAGGCCCCACAAACTTTTAAAAAAAAATAATTTTTTTAAAAGCTAAAACGTGGCACAAGAGATTATAATCAAGGGTGTAATCCGACATTGATTGGCGACACATTCTACCTGTTAATAATCGAAATTATCAGAAATTATTTTTAAAAAAAAAGTCAAACAGCTATTTTCGTAATCTGAAAAAGTCAACTTCATTTTATTAATCAAAATGGATAATTTCATAACTTCCAACACACCTTCCTATTATCCTACATCTAACTGAGCTTATAAATTTCATACATGAATGATGAATCCATTCCTTACAATCTATAATTCTATATTCCTAGATAATAACATCCATATCATTTGTTTAGTGTTTGGATCAAATACAAATCAAATTAACGTGCTAACTGTGTGTAATTATATATACAACTTACACTACGATGTAATTACATAATTACACTGCTTGTATATATAATTACACTACTTGATTCGCACGTTTTTTTAGTTTATATTATTTTGATACAAGTTAGTTAAGTTACTAAACTAAGCCTAAAAACAACTAGCACATTGTACATGAAATTCTTATTATATCAGGAATGAGATAACCTTAGTGGCGAATACGACACGATCTCGAGGCACTTTTCGTTGTTTAAGCCATCGGCCAAAGTACTCTTCACTCCGTCCATGAGTGTCCGCACGCTGCGGCACTGGATACCTAAAATCTCAAAACATTATTAATCAATTAGTCAAATTATTATTAGGTAAACAAATAGTGAAAACGAAATTAGGTTACATTTCAGCGGAATCGAAGAAATTGATTCCAGAATCGACTGCTTTGTCCAGAAGATTGAAGGATTCGGATAACGAGTTCTGTTCACCAAACGGCATCGTTCCTGTGATAACAGAGTATGAAGATTTGAATCGACTGATGCTTGTTTAGATGTGAAAATGATTATCTAACCTAAACAGAGCTTGGAAACTTGGAGATTAGGAGATAGATTGGATAGAGGAACCGCCATTGTTTGTTTGATAAGCTGTTTTTATTTGTTGTAATATAAATTAACCGGAGCATGTTAGTGTTCGTGACTTCGTTCGAGTAATTTTAGTGCGGTCCAAACTGTTCGCCGCTCGTTTGTTATTCGCTCGAAAATTGCTCGTTCGATTTCGGTTTGGTTTGGAAGTGAGCCGTTTGGCTCGGTTCGGTTTATAAACAATCCAAGCACGAGCAAAGCCTCGCTCGGTTTGGTTCGGTTCTTTTTGCTCGAATTATTTTTTATTTATTAATTTTATATATATATATATATATATATATAAAAGTATACTATTTTTTAAAGTTTTTAAAATTTCTCTCTTTTGTTGAATTCAAAGTTCAAATTTAAACCATAGTCGCTCGTTT